>NC_137971.1:2461504-2553845 GCF_963924665.1 Micromys minutus
AGGCTACGGAGCATGGTTATATGTAGCAGTGAGCAGAAATGCTCAGAAATACGAAAATATCTGCACATCACTTTAACTGATGTTTTCAACATCCACCAGGTTCAACCAGCACAGTTAGAGAAGAGCCGTTACTGCTCAACATAAAATAACACGACTTAAAAGACTTGAGTAGCATTCTGAGGAACAGTGTCTCTGTCATCCCCACAGGACATTTTGGAGACCAAACACTTGGGCATTAGTCTGCACAATGCTAAGATTACAGGTGCACCACTACAGCCAGCCTCCTATGTGGGAGCCGAGTCTCACCCCAGGTCACCTGCCAAGGGGCAAGCAACCACTGAGCCATCTCCCAGCCCGACGCTCTCTTTTCTACTTTCTGAGATTTCCATGGCTTGACTTTCTTAATGTATTTCTCTGTATTTCTTCATATGGAGACTCTACTGCCATTTTACTTTTAAATGCTAATAGAAGAAGTCCTGTTTCATAAATGATTTATTAATGAAAGTATGTGTTTGAAAGAGGCATGGTCAGTTGTCTGCTTCCTAGTCTAGGTTCCACTGACAGGCAGGATCCCCCACTCAGGCCTGAGGAACTGTGCTAAGGAGCTGGGTTAGGCAGGCTTTCTCTTCCTCCAGGTTCTCAGTTGGCTGACCTCAACATCACCTTTCCCATGTTCTTCAAACAGGGTCTCATTACATAGCTCTGACTGGCCTGAAACTCACTCTTTAGACCAGGTTTTCCTTGAACTCACAGAGATCTGTCTGCCTGTATCTCCTAAGCACTAGAGTTAAAAGCTAACATGCATTTTCTGTCATCATCTCCAACCACACACCAAAAAGATTGAACAATAAGTATATAAACACAAAAAGATCACTGCAATATTACAGATTACTTGTAAATACTTTTTGTTAATTTACATATGTAAATAAATAATCTGATAATTTCTGTATTACTTTTTAAAAATATTTATTTATTTAATGTATATGAGTACACTGTTGCTGTCTTCAGACACATGAGAAAAGGGCATCAGATCCCATTACAGATGGTTGAGAGCCACCATGTGGTTGCTGGGAATTGAACTCGGGACCTTTGGAAGAGCAGTCAGTGCTCTTAGCTGTTGAGCCATCTCTCTAGTAATTTATATATTACTTGTAAATACTAGTTTTTATATTTCAGAGATAAATGGGTATATTTATATCAGAATATAACTCTGAAATCAATTGAGTCTAACAGCAAACTTCCCCTATATTTATGTAGAAGCTTTAATAACGACAGCACTTGCTGAGACTTCAGGGAACAGGCATCTCTCCCAGCTTGAAGCTATTCACCAATGCTGTGCAGACACTTCTGTTAGTGAATAAATGATGATGTTCTACCAGAAAAGATTCATGGTTAACGGAAATACTCAAGAAAGTACACAGCTACAAATGATCCTGTAATTAAATGAAAATTTCCATCTATCATAAATGTTTTTAAACGAGAAAGATAATGAAGATTATGTTCAGATAAAATTATTTGACTAAAGTTTTATAGAAACTCCTAAGCAAACGATTTTTTACACTTGCCAAATGGAGTTGATTCTTTAACGAATGAAACAACAAATAAATGTATACTATTTTCTAAACAAAGGCCGGTGTCTTAGGGTTACTGCTGCTGTGATAAAACTATGACCAAGAAGAGCAGCTTGGTGAGGAAAAAAATGAATATAAAGTTCATTATCAAAAAGCAGGAAGGGCAGAAACTCAAGCAGGCCAAGAACCTGGAGGCAGGAGCTGATGCAGAGCCCATGGAGGGGTCTGATAGGCCTTCCTGCGGATGGGTTTGCTCTCTATGGCTATGCGTCAGCAGGGGTCAGTGCTGATGTTCATGAGGACATCACTGGTCTGAGTAGCCATCTAGGACAATGTAGATGTCCGGGGACAGAACTGACTGTGTCCCTCACTGGCTGCAGCATCTGGAGAGCTGGCCCCACCTCTCATTAGTGGCAGCCTTTTGGAGACTGGGCCCTGCACCTTGCCTGAGGAGCATACTAGGGAACAAGGGAGCCAGCCTCAAGGGTGAAAGCACAGGAGCTCCACGGTCATCAAATTAGGGGAGCCGTTCCCGGCCCTCACTGGCAGAAGAGCAGGCGTGGCAGCTCACCTGGTCCACACAGTGGAGCTGGCCTTGATGGCAAAGGTAAGGCTGAGGGATATGCTCTTCCTTTAGGAGGCCTAAAGACTCCTGCCCACCCTATTGGGCAAATTACCTGCTAATCAACATGAAGATGAACGTTCATGGATTAATGCTGTTTAGATGAATCAATAACTTTACAGAATTCCTGATTTGATACAAATAATTTTAGGAAAAAAGCTTAAGGAGATGGTTTTAGCTGTTTTGCCAGAAAGGTGTAATAAAGTTGAAATTGGGAATAGAATGTGCCCCCTCATAGAATAGTGAGTAAAAACAGCATAATAAGGAATGCAATGAGCTTTCATAATTGTTTTAAAGAGAAAGAAGCTTGGGACAAATTTTGATCAAGGAAAAACATTCACTCTAGGTCAGGTCCAAGGATGAAACACCAGGTGTGCACTATGATAAAGCAAGGCCATGTGAAACTGTTGTTTTAAACTTATAATGAGCTTCTAAAATGAAACAGTGTTTGGAACTCAGTATCCTTCTGTAACTCCCCTTTTTGTAACATTTTATCTATGGGGTAATTTTATAAAAAACTTTTGCCTAAGAAGGTCTAAAAGGATGAGAGAAGAAATAAAGTGTGGCTGTTGGGACTCTGTTCTATCTATCCAATGTATATATGTGTGTGTCTATCTGTCTATATGTATAATTATACATACAGGTGTATGTATAGGTGTATGTGTATATCTAGGCATGTGCACTTGTGAAATTGATGAAACAGGTGGTCATGTTCAACCAATGTGTGTGTGTGTGTGTGTGTGTGTGTGTGCACGCGCGCGCACATGCCTGCTCTCTCTTTTATTTTCTCTCTGGCTCATGAAAAGTTAAAGAACTCCAAGCCTGGCCACCTAGGGGCTCTTGAGTCAAAGAAAAAAAAGTCTAAGTAACTAGGGGTTTTTTCTTAATCCCCTGCTACTATCAGCAGGAATTAACTTGCCAGATACTACCAGCTTGTGACCCCAGAGAGGAAAGAATTTAGCTGTCAGAAGGCAGAAGAAGCTTTTGGCCCAATTGCTGACAACATACCCCCTTTGCTGCCTTCATCAGGAAACTGGATGCTAGGCTAGCCCTCGGCAGCTGAGCCAACCCCAAGGGTGTGAGCAGGAGAGCTGGCCCAGCCCCTCACAGTCTATAGCACTTGGGAGAGTGGACCCCTCACCTCACTGGGCATCTCAGTGGTGCTGGCTCTGAAGCCATGGGTGCAGGTGAGCAGGTATTGAGAACATTACAGCAGGAGAGCTGATCCTACCTTTTGCTGGTGGTGGCATTGGGTGGTCTATCTGCTGCAGTACTAGAAAGCTTGCTCTGGTGGTACAGATAAGGGAGAGCTACCATCCAAGCCAAGATCCATGGCTTTGAGTTGGTCCACCCCAAAATTCACATTATCTGTGAACTGTTGGGAGGCTTGAAAGGGCCAGTCCTGCTGATCCAAAATGCAGGATCTTGATGACACAGGACACAAGATAAATGGGAGGAGTCAAGATGAGGATCCAATATTGATGGTGTCACAGAAGCCAGAAATTTTGAACAAGACCAATGACTCATTACAATGAACATTCACAAGACATGTGACCAGAGGAATATACTGTGGGACACACTGTGATACACTACAGCTTCTACGATGAGACGTTTTGTATGCTTTGTTTTGCTTTTGTTTGCTTGTGTGTGTGCGTTCTATTCTGGGGGGGGGTTGTAAGGGTGCAGAACAGACACAGAGCATGGGGAGATGGGTGGGACTGGGGTGCATGGTGTGAAACAAGAATCAATTAAAAAGTAAAAAAAATACACAAGGACATTTAACACATAAAGATAATCAATGCAAATTAATTCAGAGAATGCATAAAAGACCTTGCCAAACAGTGAAGCAAAGCAGTAAATGTGATCCTGTGGTCTGACTGTTCTAAATACATGTAAACATACAGACATCCATGTGCTCATGCGCAGACTGAAACATGGAAAAAATGGTCATGCTTTAAGCTTTTACTGAGATTTTCTTCAATCACGATATCCTAATCTCATGATTTAAATATGTGTTCATATTTAAATATGTATTTTAAAATGTATTACATTTGCCAATGAATCTGTTGAAGGTTCTACCCCATAACGTGCCTGTGTGTTGTAAACCTGGGATCATCATACTGCCCTCTCTGACCAGCTGAACTGTGATTTTCGTGGCAGGGGCTACTGTCTGCCTTTGCAACTTCCTAGAAGCATGCTCAGAGTCTCTCACTAGGAGATGCAGATTAATTTTTGTGCATTTCCACTGCAGAAGCTTTTCATAAACCCACATTATCTTTTAAGTGTTCAGAGGGGGAAAATCTCATATTGACTGTAGATTTCATTCTAATGCAAGCTTCTTACTGCACCAATCATATAAATACTGGTTATCCAACATGTAAATCACTCAGTAAAGAAGCTTTATTGATAAAAGAAAAGAGACTGCAACACTTAAGATGGTCTATTTTGGTTTCTGTACTATTTAGAAGAAGAAGAAACAAAACACTACCACAGTGGTACACATGTAATTCCAGAAACTGGGAGGTGGAGGCAGGAGGAGGCAGGAGAATTGGGTCAACTCTGGGTATATGAGACCCTGACACAAAATAATAATCAACAAATAAATTAAAATATGGGGTGGAGGAATGTAGTTAGGGAGAAAGGAAGAAGGAAGACAGACAATTCAGAATTGTATATTTTGCAATGAAATGTCAATGACTTTTAGGCTCTGTCACTGGAACACGTGTGTATCAGGCCTACATGCCTGAACTATGCTACAAAGAAATACAAAGCATTCCCAGACTGGTGAGGCAGACATGTCTCTATAGCACAGGGCTTAACAAAGCCCAAGCCCTGAGAACCAAGGAGCAGAGGAAACCCTCCATAGTCTGAATATTCCTTCTTTTCCATTTATTTCCTACCACAGTACTGACTATAGGTCACACTGCAGCCCAGAGTATACAGGAGCCTTCTTACCTGGCAGACAGTAAACACAGACAGTGACAGAGTAAGATAGATAGACAGACAGACAGACAGACAGACAGATAATGTCGTCCATCCATCCACCCATGTAACTATAAGACAGAATGTACTAGAAGGTAAAAATGCAAGATACTGTGTCCACCAGGAACAGGGAGTGGGATTGTTTGAAGAAATATCTCAACAGATACTTGGGAAGAGTTACTGCTCACCACAGGGTAGGGAAGCGGCAGGTTCAGTAGGAAACTTATAATGGGGGGTTGTGAGGAGGAAAAGGATTAACTACAAAGGTCTTCAGGTAGATGAAATCTTGGCAGGTTTGAGGTGACTGATCAAAAAGGGGCTATATTGAGGTCACTTAGGCTACAAGGAGTTTAGAAAGCCAGTGGATGGCTTTAGTGAAAGGCAGTGATGGACTGCAGGCAACCAGGGCACAGGTGAGACAGGGAGAAAGGGACGGTGACGGAGGTCTGTGAGAGAAGAAGTGGACTTGAACATGGGTAGAAGCAATGGAAACCAAAAAGGAGAAATTAAAGAAATATCCTATAAGGAAGGAAGGTAGCAATGTATTCGAGTGGGTTGGGCTGTCAGCTGCTGGGGAGGAGAGTGGGAGACAGGGAGGAGCAAAGGCCTGGGGCAGAGGTCGGAGAACCACACACCAACAGACACTGGCTGCTAGAGACTGCGAGGCTTTAACGTTTGTAAGGGTGTTTTGTTTTGGTTTTTTTTTTTTTTAATCTCATTGATCTACTTGTTTAATGAGGGAATTATTGTGTCAGGCTCATTTCTGTATTTCTATTCAGTTTTGGTTAATTCAAGATTAAGAAAGACAGAGTTGGGGCAAAGGTTTGGAAATTATGTTTAGAAGACTGTAACCAGGAAACCAAGACAATCCAGGTCAAATGGGAAAGCAAACAGAAATCCATGTGAAACCTCAGGGAGACCGATAAGAAAGCAAATGAGCAAGGAGATACAGTGGGAGTGTGGGAAAGCAAACCTCTAGTGACCTCATGGGGACAGGGCACGCTCTGTGCTGACCTCTGTTCTAAGGCATTCATGCACACTGAGATCCTATTTACAACGTCTTGTGAGGCAGACTGTTCTACCGTCAACCTTACACTAGAAATATGGAGAGTGAGGCATAAGTGATTGCTTGCCCAAGTTCACCAACCTAGCAAGTAGAGATGAGCCTCTAGGCTTACTGCCTGTCGATACTCAACAATTTTATGCCTTCTGTTCTCTGGATCATACAGATGAAGTTACTCAATCAGTTACACAAACTTTCAAGAAGCTTCTGATGAATTAGCCCCGTTTCTGGATTATATGAGAAACCCACCAATATTCTCCAACCACCGCGTCCTGCACAGCTTGGTCCTAGAGACATGAGGGATGAAGACAAGAGAGACACAGAGACAGACACACTTAGAGCGAAGCTGGAATTGGGTGGGCTGTACTTCCTCTGCTGGAATGTCACCAGCTGTATAAGCAGGCGTCTATTGGGCACAGCACCGGGGTGGGGGCGGGTCTCAGTGAGAGGTGTACGTCTATTGGGCACAGCAGCGGGGTGGGGGCGGGTCTCAGTGAGAGGTGTGCGTCTATTGGGCACAGCACCGGGGTGGGGGCGGGTCTCAGTGAGAGGTCTCTAGTGTTGCAGCCTCAGGTTGTGGTCACTAAGGAGCAAGGATGACGCTGCAGGTGTTAGGTCTTGCACACACTGCTGCTGAGCCTCACCAAGAGGAAGGCTCTGCCAGTCCCCTGTCCTGGTCCCACCCTGCCCATGTCACCTACACAGCCTTACACAGGACCTCAAACACTGCACAGTCACTCAAAGCTTCCTCTGCTCCCGTCTCCAAGTCTGCACATTTAGCTGTGTGTGCAGCTCATCCCACCCCACTCAAAACAGAACCTTTGAAATAAAGAAGCACTGTGATCTGTAACTAGGCAAACAGTCCTACAGAAGGTCCATTATACCCTTGTGTGATGGTTTGCATATACTTGGCCCAGGGAGTGGCACTACTGGAGGATGTGGCCTTATTGGAGGAAGTGTGTCACTTTGGGGCTGGGCTTAGAGACCCTCCTCCTAGCTGCCTGAGGATGCTCAGTCTGTTCCTGGCTTCCTTTGGATGAAGATGTAGAATTCTCAGCTCCTCCTGCACCATGACTGCCTGGAGACTGCCTTGCTCTCACCTTGATGATAATGGACTGAACCTTTGAACCTGTCATTTATAAGACTTGCCACGGTCATGGTGCCTGTTAACAGCAATAAAACACTAAGACACCTTGCTATTGTAAGATACTAAGTTGGTACTCTGCATTAAAGATGACTCAGAATTACCTGAAAAACAGACTAACTCTAAAAAAATATAAACCATAATACTTATGAGTTTTACGAAGACACCCGTTTGCCTAGTTTTTGTTATCTAAAGTCTAATCTTTTCATTCAACCTCAATCTTACTTTTTAAATGGAAAATTCCAGAAAGAAATTTCATTGTGGAATATTTTAACAACTGTTCTACTTGTTATTAGTTGTTATAATCACTTACTATGCCTAATTTATGGACTGAACATTCAGGGGAATATATATTTATAAAATAACAGTGCAGGGCTAGAGAGATGGCTCAGTGGTTAAGAGCACTGGCTGCTCTTCTGAAGGTCCTGAATTCAGTTCCCAACAACCACATGGTGGCTCACAACCATCTGTAATGGGATCTGACACCCTCTTCTGGTGCGTCTGCAGACAGCAACAGTGTACTCATATAAGTAAATTAAAAACAAAAAACAAAACAAAAGCACCAGTACAGAGTAGATTTGGGACTCTGGCTCCATGCAGCCACTGGGGTCTTGGAATGTTCCTTTGCCTGTGGGGAGAGAAGGACTGTACAGACGTTACTCACTATGCAAAGACACTTGTGAAAAGATTCAGACCACAGTTGCCACAGGCTCCTGGAACTACAGAAAGTAAGAACTAAAGAAATGGATGAACGTGCTGCTGTGTTCTAGGAAAGTGAAAGTACAAGACAAGAGGTGTCTGTTCTAAACTTCCAGACCGACACCGAAGCCTCCTTTGTGTCGTCAGAGCTGAAGCCTGCTATGGGCACATGGTAGCTACTGCCTGGCCTAAAATTTAAAAAGTACCAACTGCTAGAAATACTGCAGTAAACATCATATCTACCCTGAAAAGACATCAAATCTGAGAATTTAAGAAAAATGCAGCGAGTATTCCATACACGTTCAAGCATATACATAAAGTGTTTAATCCAAATTAAAAATATAACTGACTTAACTTTGCCCTTTTTGATGTGGTTTAATAAATCTAATGTAATTTTTGTCTTTGTCTAATATAATAGCTTCTTGATATTTCACTAATGCAAGGCTGATCTTTTTTCCAGAAATCCCAATGTTCAACACTTTTATTTGCTCTATACTTAGGGCTTTATAGTGAAATACACTAAGAGGAGAAAAATACACATCCAAAGATTTAAAATGTAAGCTGATAATACTGGTATCACATTAGTAAGTACTAAAGCAAGAAACGAGTGAGGCCCATACACCGACGTTTCTTTCCAAACTTCCTGCTACTGTCTGTGAAGGAACAGGCATTCTCTCCCAGAGTTGGGTGTTCATATTAACTCAGGGGAGATTTGTGACCCTGGGACAAAGCCGGAGCTCACACTGGAAGCCTGTCCACAGCTAAGAACCATGACATCCGCAGACTCTGCCATTTAGCAAGTGCCAGAGACTAAGAGCAGACTGCCATTGTAGAGCCCATCCCTCATCACACGCACTGCCCCGAGAGGCTGATATTTTATGCCTATAAAAGTTAATACAAAATTAAACTGCAAATATTTTCTCACAGTCTCTTACAGTGGTGGCCAGGGGCAATACACCAGTCATATGAAGCATTTGTTCAGCTTTGGCGGACATATTTCCTGTGAGATTCATATGGACACATTGACTTCTCTGTGCATTTAGTAACGTGGTTGTCTTTTCTATGAATCCTGGGAAGTGTGGCAGCTTCTTTTAAATGACATTGGCAAATGTGACCATGAATAATAATAAATAATCATCAAATAAAAGACTTTAAGGTCCCTGTTTGCACTGATGGTGCTGTAATCTCGGACATCAGTCAGTCAGGCTTTAGTCAACATGTTACACAGAAGGTGTAGGGCACAGACTTGTGAGGAACTGAGCAGTAACTGTAAGCACAGTAAGAGCAGGCTGTCCTTTCCTTCTACACTGCAGACATGTTAGCTACGTCACAGCAACAGGAAGGAGCTGCATTACCTCCTGAGACAGGAAGCAGGGCTGAATCCTCACTGTCAGCTCCCCACTGCCTAGCAGCAGGTTTCAGGGTGCACACAGATGGAAATGATGACTTTCTCAGGGGCTTTAAATGCGCTCTCAGCTTTACACAGAAATCGACTTAACTCAGAACTTAACTTTATGAATAAGCACTAAAGGCTGCTTACCGCACGCACTCGGGATCATACTGAGGCTTTTCTCTTACTTTGATTTTTTCTGCCTCTAGGTGTTTGGTGGTAGAAATGGCTTCAGTCTCTTCATCTTTAAGAACTAAACAATTAAGAAAATTCCTATAATCATTGAAGAACTGAACACAGGTTACTTTTAATAACTCATGAAAAGTCTTACCTTTTGTGCTGTGTAACAAATACACATAACAGCGATTTTTATTTTCTAATTTAACATAGCAATTAAAGGCACAAAAGAATTTGGACATAATGAGTACCTGCTCTAGTCAGGCCTATGGCGCAGGCCTGTTACCTCAGCTTTGTAAAAAGCTAACACAGTAGGTTGCTAACACAGTTCAAGGACTGCATGGGCAACTTAAGACTTTTCTTGAAATGCAAAACAGTAAAGCATTGAGGATAAGCTCAGTGGTGAGTGTGCACCTCATGTAGCTGGAGTAGCCCGTGTAGGTGGAGTACCCTGTGCAGCTGGAGTAGCCTGTGTAGGTGGTATAACTTGTATAGGTAGAGTAGCCTGTGTAGGTGGAGTAGACTGTGAAACTGGAGTAGCCTGTGTAGGTGGAGTAGCCTGTGCAGCTGGAGTAGCCTGTGTAGGTGATGTAGCTTGTATAGGTAGAGTAGCCTGTGTAGGTGGAGTAGCCTGTGCAGCTGGAGTAGCCTGTGTAGGAGAAGTAGCTTGTATAGGTAGAGTAGCCTGTGTAGGTGGAGTAGCCTGTGCAGCTGGAGTAGCCTGTGTAGGAGGAGTAGCTTGTATAGGTAGAGTAGCCTGTGTAGGTGGAGTAGACTGTGCAGCTGGAGTAGCCTATGTTGGTGGAGTAGCCTGTGCAGTCTAAACTCAATTCCCATAACTAGAAAAACAAAATAGGCCACGTGGGCTCTAACACTGACCAACTCAACTGTGTGTTTGATCCATCCCTTCCAGACAGCCACAGCAGGAGCACTGTCCACAGTGACTGTGTTTTTAGATACCAATGCAGCAGTCAGACACACAATACTTTATTTGTCAGCAGAATAGACAGACTCATGAAGATAGTACCTTTAAGTTTTTTCTGGAGAGTAAATAATTCTTGTAAGAGTTCACTTTTTAGTTTCTGAAGTTCCTGTAACTGGCAGTTACATTCCGCTGCCTTCATTTCTAGAAACAAATACAGTTAGCACCAGAAAGTTACCCAGGGATAAATTTAATCACAGAGGTAAACACTGTACACTGAAAACCACCCCTGATGAGACTGAAGATGGAACTGAACAGAAATAGCCATCTGTGAATCAGAACAGATACTGTTAAATGACCCAGATGCCCAGAGCAGCGCACACCTGCAGCACCCCCCCATAAAAACACTAGCGGTCATCATTTACAGAAGTAGGGAATACAAATCTAAAAACACAGAGAGACAACCAGAACAAAGCTTTAGGCTTTGGTATCTTTGAACAGAGCATTGTGACTAATCTTTCATCACTCAATATAAGTCCAGGCAGCACATGATCATTTTTTATGTTCCAACAGGCCTCCCCTGATCACTTCAGGAGCTATGTTTAGTAAACTAGCCAGCATGCCGCAATCACCAGTACAACAGGCTAGCAAAACCAATGTCGGTAACACCAAATAAAAGAAAAATGTCACACCTTGCCAGGATGCTAAGAAAGCCACACCTCGTGGCTGACACTCAGGTAGACAGCCACAGAATGCAGATAGATGGCTTGTGCCATGCCACTTAAGTTTCTTCTACCTTCCACCTGCTCCCAGGTAACGACAATTGACTTTTAAGACTGTTTCCTAGTTTTTAGGTTCTCTCTGCTGCCACAGATTTTGGGACCCAAATCACACATTCCACAGGTCCCTGAGTTTTTAAACTTAGTGCTTTCTTCACTGTTTTTGCAGTCTCTGGCTTTAATAACTTCTAGGGAGTTGTCCTCACCAGATACCATGAACCCAGTGTTCCTTTTGTGTTCATAAAACAAGCGTTACTGAGATATAACTCAACTACGGTATAATTAGCCCTTCAGACCACACACTTCATCTGGATGCAGCACCGTATTAGATCCTCACTGGCTCCTACTATTTGGAGCATTTCATAACACCATTTCTGTGAGCATCCCTTAGTTTCCCCAGATTCTCTTCTTCCTCCTTGGCAACCACTGTTGCACTTGCTGTTGGGGTGGGTTTGCCTATTCCAGTCACTGAACCAAAGAATCACAGTATGCATAATTCTGTGTCTGGGTTATTTTACACAATGCAATGATTTTAAGATCTGTGTATACATGTATCTGTGTTTTATTCTTTAAATGAGCCCCTCCAAACTCTATTACATAGATATGTCTTGCTTTGGCACTCAGCAGCTGATACACTCTGGGGTTGCTTGCACTTTGGGGCTACTTTGGAGCTTCTGTGAACACATTTGTGTAAGTTCCTATGTGGCTCCTGTTTGATTCTCCTAAGTACCAACATGCAGAATTGTGAACTCCTGTGTTTTAAATGGAGGTTCTGAGGAGTCGCCCGTTCCCTGAGGCAGTTGTGCTCACCCCCTCTCCATAGCCAAACCTGATGTTTTCTGTGCCTTTGCATCCTTGTCACACCAGCATGGGTGTGTCACACACGTGGTTATTTCATGGCACTTCTGCTTTGCACTTTCCCCATGGTGCTGAGCTTCACCTGACATCTTTTGAGGTGAATCTGCTTAAATATTTTGTCCATTTAAAATCTGGCTATTTTTCAGTATCTGTAAGGGTGCTCCTAGTCTGGCTCCCCCTCTTATCAGGTGATAAGGTGGTTTACAAATGTCCCCCTCAAGGACCATTAAACTACCCATCAAGGAGAAACTAGTGTAGCCTCCCAAGGCCTCCTGCAGTACACTAGCTCTTTCTGTGTGCATTGTATGTCTTTTCTCACACCTAATTTTTTACTGGCAAAGAAAATAGATAGATAGACAGACAGAGTAAATCTTCAGACTATTTAGCCTATGGGGGGGGGGGTTGAAAACAGCACATTCTCTGTCTCAGGAGTATGTAAATCCTAACTGTCTCCATTATTCCTGTCTAAGTGTCAGAAGGCTGACTATAGGAGCACATCTGATAATGCTGATGCCACGCTGAGGCTCCGTGGTGTGGGAAGGGCCACATCTGTCCTGCTCTTCTTGCTCATAAAGAAGTAGGGGACAGCCCTGAGGTTTTCTTTCCATAAGATTTTACTTCATTAATGAACAGAAACAAACACTTTTAAAGTGTGGTGAGTTTATTTTGTGTGTTGATACCTAAGCATCTGTGCATCACATGCCCAGGAGCCTGATGAGGGCAGAAGTCAATCTGAAAACAGACGGGGTTGGGGACCTACTGACAGGAGGAAAAGCCTGCCCAGCTCAGGTCTCAGGTCAGAGGGTGACAAAGAAATCTGCTCATCTTGACAGCTCACCATCTTTCTATCTACAGATGGCTCCTCTCTAAGACTGATTATTAAGCACAAAGGAAAACAAATGGACCACCTCCCAGCAACACTCTGAGAACTGAAGTTAACCCTGTGCTTTCCTCTCCATCCCCACAGCCTCAGTTCTACTTCATATTTTAATTTACAGGTTACTGAGCTACAACTAATAGAGTCATTGCTTTTAGTCTCTTCCTAGGCTTCTAGCAGTAACTCTGATATTGTTTTTGTTTTCCTGGTTTGGGGTTTTTGTTTGTTTGTTTTTTAAACAGAGTTTCACTATATAGAAGGGGCTAGTCTGAAACTTGCTGCACAGAGCAGGCTGGTCTCAAACTCAAACTCACAAAGTTCTGCCTGCAGAGCTCTGCCTACTGAATACTGAAATTAATTGTGTACCACCAAGCCAGGCTAATAACTAGGTCTTATGGTTATAATTATTAAACCAAACTCAGAAAAGCAAAATTCATTCTCATCTTTTCAGGGTGTTTCTCATATATTCACTGCAAAACACTAATAAACTAACAATGGAGAGATTATTAAGTGGTATCATATTAAAATATGGATCTTATTTTCCTAGCCAGAAATAAACTGATTCATGACTTGAGAGAAGTGAGCACTGGAAATATTCTGAGCAAATGTTATGACAATCACGGAAGTGACTGTTCTGAAGTCAATGGTGAGCCATCAACCTGTGAATTACCAAAAGTTTACAGTAGATAAGCTTGCTGTTTCACAAATTGTATGTGTGTATGTGTGTGTGTGTGTATGTGTGTGTGTGTGTGTGTGTGTACTATGTGTAGGCACACATGCCCTCAGGGGCTGGAGGTGTTGGATTCCTGGAACTGCAATCACGGGTGGTTATGTTCCTTCAAGTTTTGAACAGACTCAAGTATGATGTTTCTAGGGAGCGTGTGTGTGGCAGTGAAAGTAGAGAAAAGAATGGTTCAACTTTGAGCAGACAGCGGAGCCAACAGGAAGTACAGTGTGGCCACTTTCATTTGTCTTTGTGCTTGTCAGGTTTACTCTTCCATTCCTGCCTCTAATCTGTGCCACCACATCTGTTATCCCCTGACATGCGTCCCCATACTCGTCCACCCTTGGCCTCCTCCGTTTCTGTCTTTGATGAGCCAGACAAGTACACTGCATTCTGAATAACCCTCCTCTCTGCTCTTCATGGCTGTTCTATTATCTTCTCCTCACGTCTCCTCTCTGTGCCAGATGCCTTTCTTGGTTTATTATTACTATTTGTGTGTGTGCACATCTATATGTGTGTGCATGTATGTGTGTATGTGCACTGAGGCCAGAGAACAGCAAAATCGGGCTCATCTGTGTTAGGAAATCTGAATGTAGAAGAAGGTGCTTTACCTGTAGACAGGCAATAATCATAAGAAACTCAGCGGAAACACCCATTTACATATTGTAATACTTACAAAAACAGTAGCAAAAAACATCAAGACACTTGAAATACTTCTTATATTGTGCGTGCATGCGTGTGTGTGTGTGTGTGTGTGTGTGTGTGTGTGTGTGTGCAGGTGCATGCATGCTATATCATACACATGGTGGTCAGAAGACAACTTTTAAGAGTCAGTTCTTTACTTCCACCATGAGATCAAAGTCAGGACCCTGGGCTTAGCCACAAGCACCTTAAGCTGCTGAGCCACTGCGGGAAGCCACTGTATTCGCCATTACAAGATGGCGCCCAGCCTGAAGGGAGGGTGGCCAGTTTTGAGATAAACAACCTAAGTGCGCATGCACGCCTGCCTGTTTTTGCTGAATCATGGTGACTCTGAGTATGCTGATCAGGGCGCACAGAATGCACCAATCAGGTGTCGACACAGTCCTCCTAAGCATATATAAGGAGGGCTGGTTTCTGGGCTCGGGGTCTTTCGCTACTTCAATCAAACCCGCAATAAATGCCTGTAGAAGGATCCTGTTGTGGCGCGTCTTCCTTGCCGGCGAGATAGGCGATCGCTACAAGCCACTTGCTATCCTATCCTTAATTTTTTGATAGGAAGAAGACTCAAGATTAGGAAAATATCAATTCTCCCTAAGTTCACTAATGTAATTCAAATTAAAATACAGTATTTTTTAACTTTATAGAACTTAATTTTTACCTAAGAAAATACATATAATTGATATGAAATTCATGTTTCTTCCTTCATGTGAATTTATTTGCATTTATTTTTGAGAGCTTCATCATGTAAAACATACCAATATGTTTAAGAATACTTGGATATTATTTTATTTAAATTAACATGAGCATTAGAGTTGCTTACAAACCTACAGAAACTCCTGCCTGAACGATAAAGTTTTAGTATGTTAAATTTACATTATAACTCAACGCTCTCCTCATTCTCCCTTAGTCAATGAGTTATTTACATGTAGGCCATTTAATTCTCAAATGTTTATGTTTTGCTGGATACTTTTTATGCTTGTTAATTTTTTTTAGTTGTTAACTTATGTTGAGAAACTACACTGTGTATTATTTCAGTATTAACTGACTGAGAACTAAATGTCTCAATATAAAATTCTTTTAATTTCAGTGACATTTCTTTATTGAATTATACGGTAACAATATAACTGTTAGCTAGTTATGGTTATTGTATACACAAATTATTTTATTAGTTTCTTAAATGTTTGTTATTTATGTGTGTAAATGTATGTTTATGCATGTGTTCAAGTAGGTCAGACGCATTTTCGACCCCACAGAGCTGGACATACAGGCAGCTGTGGTCTGCCTGATGTGGGTGCTGGGAATGCACCTCAGTGTTCCTCAAGAATGACGCACGCCCTTCCCCGCTGAGACATCTCTCCATTAGCTTTCAGCCAAGCTACAACCTCAGAGTTTCTCTGCCTTTCTCCATGGTACACAGAAGAGCACGTGTGTCAGATCCGCTGTCTTCTAGCTGCAGTGACTGGCTCGCTGACACGTACTGTTATTGGTAATACAGATGAACAGGTCTACTGTGTTGATACTTGTTTCACTGGTGTGCTCTTCCCTACACATCTCGCTCTGGCCACAGCATACGCACATGTTGATTACCTTTCATTTGTCTACTGCTCTAGCAATGCATCTTTACATTTCCTTACTGGCTGCTTCAGGAATTAAAACAAACACCTGTCAGTGAAGATAAACCTACCGCCCTGCTAGGAAATCACGATCCAAAGATAAAACACACTGAATAAATTCAAACTCTTGTTTTGATCTGAAATAAATCTACCATAATGCTTCAGAAAATTATTCAGTCAAGCTTGCTGGCCAGGTGTAGAGGGAGGGTAAATTGTAATCAAGTTATATTGTATGAAAAAAATTCTACTTTCAATAAAAGGGAAAAACGCTTAAGAACATTGTTTCTCAGTGTTCCAGCAAAAGCCAAAACCAAAAAGTCTGATCTCAGAAAGATTTGTGGTTACAGCCTTTTCTCCCTAGTAGAATTAACCTCAGCAAGATTCATCTAGAGTTACAAAGTCTTTAACAGAGCTGTATTTCCATAAGCCCAGTGATGGTAAAACCTTGAATGCCCAAACTCCTACAGAACAGAAACAAGGTTTAAAAATGTATCACTGCAAACACAAGGCTCTGTCACAGAAAGGAGTGACCCCTGGAATCAGGAAAGCAGAGGAAGAACCAACACTGCATGGCAGCCAGGACAGGGGTGGGGGAGGCAGTCCTACCCAGGTCCCTGTCCCCACCACTGCACTTCTGGGGGGGGACCCAGTCCTACCCAGGCCCCTGTCCCACCACTGCACTTCAGAACCGCTGTCTTTCTGGTCTCATCACAGCACATTGACCATCTGAGAAATTCATTGCTTTTCTGTGAATCTTTCAGATTAATAATTACTCAAGAATTACAGGAGAAGCAATCAAGGAGTCTCAACTGGACCTGAATCAGAGTGAGAGGACCCAAACTTCATGCTGGGGTACAGCCCATGGAGCCTGGGAACAGATGACTTTCGCTGTCCCTGTTTCCATGTGTACTACAATCCTGTAATTTTCCTAAACGGCTCCTCCATTCCCCTCCCTCTTTGTTGTCTTAATTCATTATCTTATCATAGATTCCAGTAAATGCAGTTAGTCCTGAGGCAACACTCTCTGCCTCTCTAACTGTAGTTCCTGTTTTAGGAGGGGATTTAATCCACAGCAGCAGTCCTAACCCTAGGACACATTCCATCACATGGCTGTGCTTGTTTTTTACACCTTTACATTTCATATCCCTGGGACCTAGAGCAGTGCCTGACAGCCACCAACACAGTAAACAGACAACAAACACTCACGTTAGATGGATGCTCAAACATCACTTCCCAATGTACTTCTGAAGAATCTGATGCTGCTCATAACAAAACCATATATTCATGAGAACAATATAGATTCATTCCGTAAAACGGTTAACCATTTAACAACAGAATTTACCTTTATATACAGCTGACCTGGAAAACACATTCATCTAAATTGACTCATTGTAGCTGGGCCTGATCATGCATGCTTGTAAACTTCAGTACTTAGAGATCTGAGACAGGAGGATTGCAGCAAGTTTCAGGCTAGGCTGGGCTACACATTAATTTCCACCCAGTCTGTGCAGCACAATGAGACCCTAACTCAAAAACCAGGCAAGCGAACCCCTCACTTCCATGAACACAGACAAATGAGGTGACTGGGAACTCATACCCTTTTGCACAACAGCTGCCTGGGCTTCTAAGTCAGCAATTTCCATCTTCATATTTTCTTTCATCGAAGTGTCTCTTTTCTTGGTTATTTCATAACTGTCATTGAAGTCTGTAATTTCCTTAATAAATCTTTCCTCTTCCTCTGTTGCTTTTTTCTTTATAGCCTCCTGAAAAGCAGAAGTGACCAAATGTGACACTTCCACAATTAGAATAATCTGATGTCAGTTGCACATCCCTGTCTCCATCAGCACCACAGGCAGCTCCTGCTGCCCACGAGCGTGATTTTAAAGACTGAGGCTGTTCCACAGCAGCCTCCACTCGAAAGTCTTATTGTACAGACTTGGGAGGATTAGTAAAGTAGAAATTCTGACACTTCTCTTTCTGCTCACACCTGTGATTTCCTTCATCATAGTGTGTGCTACTCTGTCAATATAATGTACAATTAGGTGGAGGATTAACATCAAAATGTGAAAATTACAACCTTTACTCAGAAAAACATGGCTGCTTACAGGAAAGAGAAAACCTGATCATCTGGAGCCAAATTATGCAATCATTTCAGTGAATCTAAATAAGCTTTGTTTGTGAATGAAATGTCCACAGGGCATGAAAATATAAATTTTAAAAATCTCTGGATGGTGCAAAAATCTAATTTCCTGACAGCACTAGATACACTGGTTTCTGTATTTTTATTTTGCATGCCAACTACGTGAAATCACATTTAGAAGCTGGTCGTGTCATAAGCTTTATTTTTATTATTCTTAAATATATTTTATGTAATTCCTTTCATTTATTTAGTCAGTGTGCTAGTGTGTATGTATGTGGTGTGTGATGTGTGTGTGGTGTGTGTGGTTTGTGTGTGTGTGTGTGTGATGTGTGTGATGTGTGTGTGTGGTGTGTGTATGGTATGTGTGTGTGTGGTGTGTGTGATGTGTGAGGGGGTTGTGGTGTGTGTGTGTGTGTGTATGGTATGTGTGTGGGGGGGTGTGTGTGATATGTGTGGGGGGGTGTGGTGTGTATGTGTGGTGTGTGTGTGTGGTGTGGGGGGTTGCAGGGTGTGTGTGTGTGTGTGTGTGTATGTGTGTGTGGTATGTGTGTGGGGGGTGGTGTGTGTGTGTGATATGTGTGTGGGAGTGTGATGTGTGATGTGTGTGTGGTATGTGTGTGGTGTGTGTGGTATGTGTGGTGTGTGTGGTTTGTATGTGTGTGATGTGTGTGGGGTGTGTGGTGTGTGTGTGATGTGGGGGGTTGTGGTGTATGTGTGTGTTGTGTGTGTGATGTGTGTGTGTGTGGTGTGTGGTGTGTGGGGGGGTGGTGTGTGTGATGTGGGGGGTTGTGGTGTATGTGTGTGTAGTGTGGGGGTGTGTGTGTGATATGTGGGGGGTGTGATGTGTGTGTGTGTTTGTGATGTGTGGGGTGTGTGGGGTGTGTGGTGTATATGTAGCCTTAGTGTGAATGTGCTGTGGCACACATGTAGAGGTCAGGAACAACTTGCAGGAGTCAGTTCTCTCCTTCCACCGTGGGTTCCAGGGGTTAAAAGGTCATCAGGCTTGGTGGAAGGCAACTTTATCCACTGAGTCCTCTCACTGGCCCAAATATATTTTCTTCAAAGCGTAAACTTAGGACTATCACATCTCGGGTCAGCTTTAACCAGCCCTTCATACTTCTTGTTTGAATAGTACTGTCAGCTGATACAGATCATTTCGTCAAAAGTGAAGCGGCACACACTGAAACGCCTGAGACACGGTTAGGTCACTGAGATGTTTCTTGGTGGAGACTTACACAGGCTTGGAGCAGTGTGTCCCGCTCCCTGATGATCTCACTGCGCTGTCTCTCTAACGCCTTTTCATGGGTTTTCAAAAGTTCTAAGTGGAAAGATTTCTCAGAAAACTGCTGAACCTTCAAAAGGAAAATACAGAGATCAGAATGAACAGATGAGTACAGACTTTAGGGTTCAGGTAACGCAACAGGTGTGCACTTGCGGACACATGACTTCCTGCGCTGTCCTCAGCACACTCAGCACAGTGTTATCTGAGTGCTGCAGCTTCTGACCATACACACTGAGACCCACTTCTGGACAGCTTGCCTCAAGGAACAGGCTTCTAGTCTCACAATTTATGAGAAGGAATCAATCGCTGTGGCCACTAAACATGGGATAACATCATAATATCGACAGCCCAGGCCCAGGTTTATGAAGTAACTATACATAAAGTAGACAAAAATTTGGTTAAATATCCTGAATACATTTTGAGAGCCCAACATTTGAATTTTGCTTATTTACTCAGGGTCTGTTCTTAGAGGCTCCTTGGTGACAATGTCAGCACTGGCAAGTGGCTGAAAGCTCAGGAAGCAAAATCTACCCCAGCCTCTTCCACACTCAACCAAGGGATCCTTACAAACAGAACCGGAGACCAACATCTTCCTCCGCCCGCCCACAAAACCTTTTTAACTTTTGTGCCCCATTTTATTCTAAAGAGCAAAGGACTTCGTAAGCACTGACACTAGGTGTCGTTTCCCTCGCACTTTAATGGCAGCTCCTGATACACAAAGTCAGACGGAAAGGTGAACAACTCAGTCTGTCTGCAGACTTCAGAACTGGCCCTCATGGCAATGCTACCTCCAGAAAGATCAAAATGTACAATTTGCACAACTAAGGTAAAATGGCGGGAAGGACAGTGAGGGGCTTCATGTCTGTGATACAGAATCAGAAAATGCAGTTCCCAGACTTTAACATCACACACAAGCCAACAGGGCAGACAAGGGAAGGATCAAAACATCTCCTCCTTCTGTTTAGTGTAAGAGCACGATACTTCATGACTGTTACACAGAAGAGAAGAAAATAACTCCACAGGTTCAAGACTCCATAAAGGATGCTGAGTTAATTGGGGGTAAGCATGGGGTTAAAATCCAGGTCTCTCAACAACCTTCTTGCTAAATCATGGCATTAAAATGGAAATGCTAAAGCTGCTTCTCAGTGATTCTGGCAATAAAAAGGACTTCAGCACCACTGCCCACAAAAACGCTTCTGGCACACACTTGTGACCCTGCGATCTGGCACACACTAATCAGCAGTGCCCCAGCCTTGTGACCCTGCGACCCAACAGTATCCCAGACACAGATCATGTTGGAAAACTGTACAATTGAGTTACCATAAAAGAGAAAAAATGGCAAATGAAACTCATATTTTCACTAAGTATCCTGGGGTGAGTAACAAGCAGACCACAGGCTGGTAAGCTCTGCTTTAATGTACTAAGGCGTTTCAAATAGTACGCCCTTCAGAATCGAGATTCTTGACTTCTAATTCTGCTTCTGACATCGATCCCCGGAATACACAGGGTGGAAAGAAGAGGACCAACTACACAAACGTGTCCTTCAGAGGCAACAGTTTTCATGGTCTCTCCAGGAAGCTGGCAATCATTCTGTTTTTGCTGTTACCCAAAACAGCTAACAAGTCTCTGTCCTTGAAAACCAGCCCTACTGTAGGTCCAAGATTAGTAGCTCTTTTAGCAACTGTAATGACAAACACAGAAATATTATGTTTTTGTTTTAATCCCAGGTGTGGGGTACTGGGCTGTGTCACACTGTCCACAGCAACTGATGGTGGTTTGCCTCGTGCTCTGGTAGGGATGTGATTTTTCTGGCTGCAGATGGTTTCTGCAATTGTGTGACATTGAGAAATTTGGGAACTTTTCAGAGTGTATACAGATGCTAATGTCTGGAGGGACAGGACGAAATGTTGGTGGGTTTTTGGCTGGGTGGTTGTTGCTGTTGGTTGTGATCTGTTAAAGAGTTGTGCATAAAGAAACAAGAAGAAATCAGATATTCTGACAGCAAAAATCAAACTTGCCCCATGGAAGTCAAAGCTCCAATAAGCAGGAAGTAGCTTCATGATGACACTGCCCCCTCTCTGACTTCTAACTTTATTCAGGAATCTCTTTCCTTTACTCTTGTTAACCAAGTCCAGCTACACAGAATGCTGACACTACTGACAGGATCAGTCGACCACTCACAGAACCATTCACAGAGGCTACTCACAGAATAACCTCTGCTTCGTTACAAGGTATTAGCAAAGGAGGAGCCTGATGGGAAAATACTGTAAAAGTACAAACTGTACTGTTTGAGAAATGATTTCCAAACGTATCAAGTTTGGACTGAGACGCTAACATGCCCATGGCAGTTAGAGCCATTTACTTGATAGTAAACAGAAACCAAAGAATTTATTGACTGTCTCCTAAATTGCTTGAGATCTCAACAGACAGCATGCAATACAAAGAAAGGGGTGGGAAGTTCCTAAACGCTGGAATACAGATTTCTCTTTCTCACCTGTTTCCTGACTCAAAATGAAAATATTTGTATAAAGCCTTAATGTTGCATTCTAGACTCAAATGGCCAAGCTTAGTCAGAAAATGTCACTGTTTTGGTAAAATTTACCTCACAGTAGTGCCATCTCCCTTGTTAATTCTGCCTCTCTCTGCAGTAAAAGTTCTTCTTCTGATCCCTCCTCTTGAATACTGAGCTGACTTATCTGGTTCAACAAAGCTGCTATCCAAGGCTCCTCACTCCCTTGCTGCCTGTAGCCTTCAGATACTTAGAAACTCAGGGTGACCAGCGCATGTTATAAACCAGCATTTGGTCGGTCCATGAGACTCTCTGTGGACCTGATGCTGTCAAAGCCAACTTGGCCTCCAGCAAGCAGTTCTTTGTCTGTCAGATGATCTGCCGAAGGCACAAGAGGCAACTTCACACAAGAGACACAGGGAGACATGCAGACTTCACTTGGCTAATATCATACAAGGACTAAGGAAAGGCCCACGGCTCTCACAACCACGACAGACTGTACCACCGAGCGAGCTGACAACAGATATTCAGGCCTTAGCTTTGGTTTTAGAGACAAAGTCTCACTATGTAGCCTTGGCTGGCCATAATTTTCCTATGTAGACCTGGCTAGCCTCGAAGTTATAGAGCTCTGCCTGCCCCTCCCTCCCCAGTGCTGAGATTAAAGTCACGTGCCACGTGCACAGCAAGCTTTAGCTTTTCAAAAAACAGGTGCTGGAATGTTTCTACATCAGTTTTCCCACTGTAGCAGAGTAAACCTTCTTGTGGCAAGCAAGAAAATTACAGGCAACCAAGCCAGTCTTTCAGCCCTTAGTATGTCTGCACACTCACCTTTCTCCAACCTCCCACAACTTCCTCACTCTCCCTTCCCCATCCCCTGCTCTCCTGGCCACTCTTCAAGCACACCAGAAACCTGACTTCTGCACAGTCTTCTCCAAGACCCGTCAGGGTACCAGAAAATCAGTTTGAAATCTTAAGACTGAAAGGAGTTCAGAAGCTAATACATAATTACAAAATTAAGCAAATACATAAGTACCATCAAAGATTCTAGCACCATACACATTAAAACTTTTATGAGAAAAATAGACCGTAAGTCGGATTCAAATAATAAAATTTGCAATAACTGACAAAAAGTCCAGCATGAAAATCTAGAATCAAGACTTACAAATTCTGCAAGTTAGTAACCCTCTCACAGACAATATTTTTTGTTTATAAAACTTGCTAATTAAAATATAAATGATGTTGTTTGGGAAGTTTATACTATAATAATCTTCCTGGGAGAAATGCTTTAAAAACTTTAAACTATGTCTTTATTGACACACAGTTTGGAAGTGCAACATCACCATCCATGAGCTAATGGCAGGGTTTTGCTCAAATAACAGTGCATACTTGTCAACAGAACTAAAGTTTGGCTAAGCATTTACTAGAATATTATGCAGCTATAAAAACTGCTTTAGATGTATATTCATGGAAGAGACCCTAAATATAATAAAAAGAAAATGCAAATTATTTGAGGAAAAAATAAATAAGTATTAAATAATGCAAAATAAATAAATAAATGCAGGAGGCTGGAGAGATGTTTCAAAAGCTAAAAGTCAATACTGTTCTTGCAAGTAGACCTGATTTCTGTGCCTGAAAACTACACCCCTTTTGCCTTTTTCCAGGTTTTGGATAATTCTCATGACAGGCATGATAAAGCTTTCCTTGAAGAATTATAGGAAAAATTAGAACTATGTTTTCTTTCCTGAGAACCTCAGAAGTCTTGAGTTTACAGTCAGTAGACTCTAACTGAAGTTATTTAATGCCCATTCTTCATTGAGAAAGGTATAGCAGGGCTACACAGTCGACTCAGCTGGTCAGAGCATGCTCTGCTCTTTCAGAGAACCACAGTTCCTTTCCCAGAATCAAGGTGAGTCCCATCCAGTATAACTTCAGCTCCACCCTGGGTGTCTTCTGGCCTTCCCAGCACACACACATGAGCAACGTGTCTACAAACAGCACACACATATAATAAGTATGTAGATAAATAAACATGTGTGTTCTGTAATCTATTTACTAATAATTCACAGAGTGACCTAGAGTTTGTCAGTGAATGTACATTGAATGGCTGGAGATGAGGTAGTTAAATTTTCTAAAAATTCACAAAGTAGCCCTAAAAGTGTATTCTTCTGTGCTATAGCTTATGGGGCTGCAATCTCAAACTGAATCTTATACTTTACACAAATTAAGGCAAAACTCAGTTTTTCAAAGTATTTTCTTCTTGGTTCCAGGAGATTTTTTTTTTTTTTTTTGTTCAAAGCATTCCTGACATTTCTTGTTTTACAGTTTATTTAGAGCACTTCTTTGGAAAATAGGAAGGGAAGCAGAACCCTGAATTTCCAATTAGGAACAGGTGAGTGGATGCTCTGCTCTGTGGATGCCAGCCATGAAGCCTGGAACTGAGCGGTGCAGTCTCCCCATCAGAAGGCCCAATGCTGTTATAGTTTGATCTTCACTGTTACTCTGAACAGTCGGGTTTCCCAATAGTCGTGAGGATAACATCAAGATCAAAGAGCCCAATAAATGCCACATGAGTTATCTTCTTTAGTCATCTTAACTCCGTGACCATGAAAAGCAAGTGCAACTTCTCCTTCTGTGTGCAGCCAGGCCTTCTCACAGAATAGCTACCCAGGAGCACAGCATTTATCAGGCACCCATACCAAGAGCCTTCACACACACACACACACACACACACACACACACACACACCCCAATGTAAACACAAAAGTGTGTGATTGTTTGAAAACCCATCTGACATCTCCTGAAGAAAATAGATAAAAACAAACAGACAACAGTTCCAATGGTCCTGTAAGACCTGACAATTCCACTTCTAGATGAGTGCTCATGAGATTTGAAAATGTATGTTTATACAAACACTGTGCACAAATACTCATGGCAATGCTACTCAAAACAACTAAATACTCTGAGTGGTCCAACTGACTCACAAGACAGTGTGAGGATACCAGAAACACTGTTCTCACGCTTCAGGGTGATACCCACTGTGTGCTTCCGATGCTAATACTGTGTGCCTCCATCGATACAGCCTGTCCAGATGTAAAAGAAACGGATTGCCCAGGACCTGGACTGTGTGGAGCTTGGAGTCTGATAAGAAACAAGGTGGTTGCTAATAGATGTAGTGTTTCTTTATGGGAAAATAAACATGTTCTAAAATCAATGATCAAAACAATACCTTGTGAAAAAATTATAAGTCACTGCTTTCTAACTTTTAAAAAAATGTACTTTTTGTATAGTTATCTAGCAGCAGTGTTCCAACCTAATCTTAAGAGAAATAAAACAAGGCATGATGTGTAGTTTAAATACCTCCCCTTCCCTCATCAGGGCTGTCATCTGCCTCTGGGACAACACCACCTCAATGTGCTATTCATCACATCACAATCCTTTTCTGTATTACACGCCTCACAGGACAGACCTGTGCTCTGTGCATGTGGCAGTGCTTTCACGGTGACACAGCCATCTATGGTTGCTCCTTACCACACTGTGTTCTGGAGATGAACTGTCCTCAAATCATTCAGTAGCTTTTTTAAGTGACCACTGACACTGAGGTTCTGAAGTCACATGCCTCATAATAGAAGCAAAGTTGACCTTTGCCCCCTTCCTATTGGTTCAGTTGTGGGCTTCTCCAGGTGTCCCACATTGCCACGATTATTTATTCAGAACGAAACTGCATTTTATAACCTGAAAGGTTTTTAAAGATATGAGCATTCTTAGCTGGGAGAGAATTTGGGGCTGGGGAGAAACATGCATGCAGTAGATGGACCACTTTAGACACCTGCAGGGTTTCTACAGGGCCATTCTGACTTCACCACTAAAACTTTTCCACAGACACCCATGGTAGCCTTCCTGACACCCACTCTCCATTTCCCTACTGAACAGTTAATGCTTTTCTGAAACCTGGCCCATCCTCGCTGAGCCTGAAGACCATTACTGGTTCACAGATCCTGGGAGAACAAGCCCTGACTAACTGATGGATGGTGGGAATGCCCCTGCCTGCAGAGTAGCCTGGGGCACTCTCCTCACTCTGCTTTTGAACAGACAAGCACACGACCTTAGACATGAGTACCCATGAGGGGACATAAGGGCAGCCAGGAATTTCACCTCTTACTTGACCAATACAACTCCAGTTTTGTTTGGTGCCAATGATAAACTCCCAAATGAAGTGTTTTAGGACTTTGGGTAATCCCAGGAGGCTGAGACAAGTGGCCAACAAGGATTCAAGGACGGTCTAGGACAGAGGTTGATATTAAGGCCAGCTACAGCTAAAGCTTGAGATCCGTCTCCAAAGAGCAACTTACCACCCACCCAACCAAACAATAGCAGCAAAATTCTATATTCCCCTGCCAGTGTTGACTACAAGATTCTGACCTTTCAGTGTCAGGCTGAGATTCCCTAAGACCTTCCTTCCTAAGCCTTTCAATACCAGGCTGCACGGTGAGATTGACTTTTGGTCTCAGTCCTTCTCCTCCCAGGCTAGATTCGGGAACACCACGTAGGAACGGAGCAGTGCTGAGGGAGGGATGGGGCTGGCTCACCATGCCAACAAGGGCAGAAGGAGCAAACACTTCAGGCTCTCCTTGAGCAACTTTTACGAATGACCCACAGCCCCTGTCAGACTTGTATTACTGAGAAGAGCAAACCTCACCATTACTCAGTAAAGCCACAAGGGCAAGGGTCTTTATCAGTGGCCTGATGGGGTTACAGCTGACAAAGCCAAGGATTAATGCTGGGTTTCCAGTTAAAAGTCTGCAGCATCCATAAAACTAAAAGGGAGTAGGAGCTGGAGAGATTGCTCAGCGGTTAAGGGCGCTGGCTGCTCTTCCAGAGGTCCTGAGTTCAATTCCCAACAACCACATGGTGGCTCACAACCATCTGTAATGGGATCTGACGCCTCTTCTGGTGTGTCTGATGACAGCTACAGTGACTTATATACATAAAATTAAAAAAAAAAAAAAAAACTGCAGCACCCAAAAGTTATTTAAGCAGAATTTCTGTTGTGACGTAAGCTGACAGAGTTTTCTGTTTTTAAGTAAAATTTCATCAATGTTAAAACTAAATATAACTAGCACAGAAATTTGCTCTAATACATACATTTGAAAAGAAAAAAAAAAAAAACACCTCAGTTAAAAACTTGCATCTCACTACTGTAAATGACCATGAGTCTTGGTTTGCTCTCTCTTTGACGTAGCAATTCAGCACCAAAACAACTGCACCAATCAGAAAGCAGAGCATCCACATTTTTAAGTAAAAATGTAAATGAGCCATTTTGCTACTTCATTCCAAAATATTTTCTTTAAAATTCATAAAACATTATTTTATTGTTAAGATTTTCTGAATACATAAAAATAATAATTGGACCAAGCAGGTGCTATTTAGGAATTTATATGCACATACATACATATATACATACATACATACATACATACATACATATATAGATACATATATACACATACATACACACAGTAGCCCATGAGTTTGAAGTGTATGTGGGGTAACTATATAGGATGGTTAACAGGAAGAAAGGGAAAGGGGACTGTTGTAATTATAACTGCAAAATTAAAAGTAAAAAAATAAACTTATCCACGAAGCTGAAAAGGGTAAAAATCTGTAAAATATGCTAATGTGGCCTAATCATTCCCTTGTTTCCCCCTCACAGGAGCACACTTATAAAAACTACTCAAATCTTCATTCCATACCAGTGTCTACATACCAGAAACTCAGTGAGATTTTGAGAAACTACAATAGTTTTACAAACCTCAATTTTAGTTTCTCTGACATCAACTCTACAAAACCTTCCATACACAACTGAAGCTTTAGACACCTGGTAAGCATCAGTGCAGCCCACGCCGTGCTCCCCCCTTCAGTGCAGCCCACACCGTGCTCCCCCCTCAGTGCAGCCCACGCCGTGCTCCCATTCTTCCCTTTTCACAGGGCCAAGCTTAACCAGGAGCACTGTAGCTGTCCAAGTCGCAACACACTCATGTGATTGCCAGACTCATCCAGCCCTGAAAGACAGATGCTATCATTCAAGTTCTAATTACAAGCTACCTAGGATCTACAGTTCAAGGAGGAAAAGATACTATACTTCCTAAATACAGTTTTTGATTTCAAGCAGCTTCCTAAATATATGCCCAAATATTTTTTGAACGTGTGAGTATACAATAGCTCAAGTCCTGCACTCTTCAAATTATGCTCTGGCTTCTCTTCATACTTGTTTGATAAATGGGTCAATAAACACCAAGTCAAATATGCAAGTGAGTATATTTTCATCGTTATTGGCAGACATATAATTAGCTCTGAGAAAAAAGAAACAGAATCAATTTATGATTACGTCTTTAGCTCTTCCCATTACTCATTTACATCATCTTCTTAGTTCTATGTTTAAAATCCTAACACACACACACCATCTTGACTCTAATTATAAATCAAATTACCTCAATTACAAATTAGTACTGTATGAACTGTGACCCTCATTTGCTAGTTTATTAGGAAGATACAATTATATTATTACCCATGCATATGAGCTGATTAAAAACCAATGCACATTTATGAGCCTTATTAATTAGCAATTTCATGAATGCTTTTAAACAATACTAGAGATTTGCTATGTTTTCACTAGGGTAATTAAATCAACGTTTTACTTACGTATGTGTAGTATCAACACTATATCTCTATTTTCAGGTCAAATAGGCTGCTTAAAAATATTATACAGAATAATTTGTCTTTCAAAGGAAACATTATAAAGAAAAAACACCTTATTTAAAATGAAATATTTCCTACCTGTCAGGTCAGTCCTTTACCAATGCAAAAAGACACACTTAATACAACTTACACGTGACCTTTAGAGTATCATCTCAGATGAGAGCTTCAGACGTAGTATTGTATGTCATGGAAACATGTTCAAGACCAGCTTGACAATCTGCTTTAATGGAGTCATGTTTCCCAGAACCAACTGTTACCTTTACTGTGGTGATTATTAGATTTTCCATTATATACCATGAACAGGTAAGTCATTTAAGAGATGCCTCAGCTTCTGTGTCTGTAAATGGGGAAGAGTCACTCCTCCTCTCAGAGTTCCTGCTAGAACTAAAGGGATTAGCCCAGGCTTTGAATAGTTCCCTGTCCATGGGCACTTCGAAGCACAGACCCTGGAAGTAGGGATGAGCTGAACCCTCCTGCCCATGTAGAGTATGTGTGTGTGTGTGTGTGTGTGTGTGTGTGTGTGGTGTATGTATGTGTGCATGTGTACCTGCATGTGTATGTGTGTGGAGTTTGTATGGTGTCTGTGTAATATATGTGTGGTGTGTGTACATGTGTGTGTGTGCCTGTGTGTATGTGAGGTGTCAGTGTGTGCCTGTGTGTATGTGAGGTGTGTGTGTGTGCCTGCATGTGTATGTGTGCGTTTGTGTGGTGTGTGTCTGTGTGGTTTGTGTGGCATGTGTGTGTGTTCCGTGTGTTTATGTGGTATGTGTGTGTGTGTGTGTGTATGTCCCTTTTCTTCTGTTGATTTCACCTTGCCAACCCAACTTTCAAAGCATCCTACTTCTTCTTCATCAAGGGAAAGACAGCGGTGTGAGGACACTGTCCGCCTTTGCCCACCCCACCAGGGTCCCCGCTGTCACTAGCCTACTTTCTCCTTTACTCTAGGGAAAACAAGAGCCAGGCCTCAAGGACTACTTGTCCCAAGTTCTGTTTTAAAAGATAGCCAGTTTCTTTTAGTTGAAGGGTTAGATAGGAAAGGTTAGTTGGTTGGTTGGCTGGTTGGTTGTTAAGTACTCAGTTAGGAGAGATAAATGCTGGCATTCGACGGCACAGCAAGATGACTATAGTTAATGACCTATACTGCAAACTTTAAAGATTTGTAATATTTTCTCCACAAAGGCAGGACACATGTTGGCACAGATACACTAAGCTGGAGTTGAACATTACAAAATGTATAACAAACAGCATGGAACCCATGAACATGCACAACACGTATTTGTCAAATTATCAAGACCATTCTTGCTATCTGGTCTCAGCAGTGAATACACCTAAACACAGTGTTGCCTCAGCAACAAATAAAATAAAGAAAGGTGAATTAAAAAAAAAAAAAAAAAAACTAAGTCCATTCCTCTCAAAGGAGCAGAGGCTGCAAACAGGAGCACACGGTGACACTTTGCAAAGAGACTTTACAGAGCTGTCCAGGGAGAGTTTATGATGCGTGAGCAGGATGTGGAAGGAAGAGAGGCCATTTTATCCACTGAAAACTCTTCACAAATACATGCTAAGACAATACTTTATAAGATAATACTAGGGTAATACTTTATAAATAAATTTGTAACTTACATCTCTTTTAAGTACAAGTTTATATTTAATATGTAATGAAATTGAAAGTTTATTAACAACAAAAACTTAAGTGACCAAGTAACTAGACTGCCTCCACTGGCTGCTGGCTTAGCTCATCTTTCTGTTGGAGCTTAGGACACCTGATTCCTCCTACTGGACTGAGGCCTCCAGCGTGTTCTCACCGTCTTCACTGCCCATACCCATCTCTGTGATCAGAGTACAAGGAGATCCCTAACAGCATGTTTACCGCCCCTCTCTGGACCATTCTAGCGATGTTTCCCTCCTGCCCTCAGCTGCCCTCAGCTGCCCTTGTCCAATGTGTCTGTTTGCTTCAAAAGGTTTCTCCTACCAAATCTCTTTTCTTCCCCCAAATTCTACTCATAGTTCAACCTCTTCCTTGAAGCTGTCAGGCTCCCTTGGTCCTATTTTTGTTTTTAAGGCAGAACTTTACAAATGCAGCCGGAGAGAAAAATGAGAAAAGCAGAGAAAAGATAGTTTTGGCTGAGACCCGTTCAAAAATGTGGTAGTGAATAGAAAAGCAGAAAGCCATCATTTGAAAGATACATACAATCCATTACATCCACGGAGCACGCTTAAATTATTTAGCACTTAAAATTTATATGTCGCGCTGACTACTTATCGAAAAATTATTCTTCCAATGACACATCTCTTTATAAACATTAACCATCCCACAAAATGGACAAGGAACTTGTTAAATCTGGATTCCTCGGGGCCGCTTCCTCTTAAAAACTAAAGATAGGAAATTCAGAACCTTACATACTAGACAACAGTGCACTACAGTATATAGGTGCTGAGTTTCCTGATTGAAAGGATAAACAGACAGTAAATTGCTCCCCAAAGCCAAGTTCAGACACTTCTTCAAGTAATGCTTAGCACGTTCGATACCTTGGATTCCAACTTGATTTTCTCTTCATTCAGATCCTCTGTTGCTTTCTTAATTTTCCCGCGACACCTGACAATTTCCGACCTCACTGTAATACCAACAAAATGTTTACTCGCATCGCATCCACCTTTCTGAACCCTCCATCTCAGCAGCCTGTGAGTTTTCATCTATCTGTCCTTCCCTCCGGGCTGCAAACTCCACTCAGTCTTCCCTTCCCCTCCAGTCTGCAGTGCAAACACCCAGCTCCGAAAGCCAAATGCCCCGAGGGCAGGCCCACCTTCCCGCATCACTCTGCGGCCCTCCTCGGCCTGGTGCTCAGTGAAGATGATGTGCTGAAACAACGACTCCAGACTCATCTCGGGCCCAGGCCGGCTCACCCTTAATATTTTGTAAGGAAGCCTGAGGATCCTGGAAAGCACAATGAAGAGGGTTGTCTGGCTGTTCCCTGCTGGGATGCCCGCACCACCCACTCTCGCCCAGTGGAGCCCCTGGGTAGGAGCTCGGCCTGTTCCTCCACGCTCGCCCACAGCCCGGCCTGTTCCTCCATGCTGGCCCACAGTGGCCTGCTTCTGTGCTGAGTGCAGCCCCCGCAGGAAAGCCCTGGGGACAAACACAGCAGCCTTGGCTGGGCTGGGGCCGCACTTCCTTCCCCCTGCTCCCTTGCTCCCTCAGGAAAAGATGCCCACGGTCAAAGGCTGGCAACGTCCCCTCAGGAGTGTCCAGCGCAGGAGGCCTCTGCTGGCCTCGCGAGAACTCGGCTACGGAAGCCCAGTGGAGCCAGTCTGCAGCGGCCTGCGCTCACGGGTCTGGGGTCTTTCTAGAGGTGAGACGCTGGGTCTCCAAGTATAATAAAGTGCAAAGGACCCGTGATTCTAAATATAAACTTTTGCAAAGTCTTATCCTCGGAGGCTAGCAAAGGCTCCTACAAACGTACAATGTCTGATATTCCGCCGTAATCATTCCTTCGCAATCAGGGCTTATCATTTTTGTCTGCCCCGAAATTAATCATTGCCTTTTGTAATCAAGCTTTGGTAATATTAACACTTCGATATCTGCACAATGTGTGTCAGAGACCGAAGTGGTTGCTAATTAAGGTTTAAATGTGAAAGGCACCTTTAGAGCTTTTGCATGAGATTTTTTTTTTAATTAAAAAATATTTTCGGTTTTGGTAGGTCAAAATATTGACATTGTAATAAACATTTGACTTTATTCTGAATTTAAAACTGACATTGGCCAGACTTTTAAAAAGTTACTTCTAGTTTGAATGTGTTTAAAATTAAGTGAAATGAGATAAATGAAAATTTGCCACATACAACAGGCTTAATTAATAGCCCATTGATGCCATAATATAATCACTTATAAAATTTAACCCATTCTATATTTCTCTCTTAATTTCTGTCTGGTCATGTCTGCAGAAATTTTAATGTTTGAACTATCAGAATACACACTGACATTAGAAATGAGGTTAAAAAGAATTACTCGGAGCAATTCTGAAGCAGGAATTGATGAAAAATTTCTCACTGTCCTTTGGGTAGCCCTTCTTGACAAGCCCTTTTAAATTTATAACTGTGAGGTCCTATGAATATGGAATAATAACATTATTTTGCTACTTGTGTTTTGATATAATAATTATTATGTAATACAATATTTAGTAATTTGCAAAGCACTCTCTTTCTGAACACTCAACATCTATTTAAGATGATTTTGTCATTTTTTAATTATAGTTAAGATGACAGACTCCAAATATTTTAATGGAAATGAGTTCACTGAACAATTTAGTCGAGTCACTATCTGAAATCCTGATGCGTATTAATTCTGTCCATCAAGCCAATTATCCCGTTAGATCTATGCTTTTGTTATAAGTAACTTGTCCACAGTCAAGATGGCTGGCATGCAGCCAAGTCAGGATTCCAATCATACTTTGTACAGGAAAGTAAACTGACAACAAGAAAACGGGTTGAGAGACGTGGATTCAGTTTTGGATTCAGCTGTTATTTTCCTACCATACCACAAGCACGGTGAACTTACCATTTCATCTATAGCTCTTCGTGAACACGCTTTGCAATTCATAATCTTCTGGCACATGTGTGCACGTGTAGTTTAGATATACCAAAAGAGACCAAATCCTTCTGTGTGGTCAAGGGTGGAAAATGACAGGTATTATGGCTAGAACCATTTTCTTTGAGCACTTGTGTGGAGGAGGTTCCCGAACTGCATCACAAATACCATCAGAAGTAGAGGCCTTTGGAGATAAACTACAAGACTAACAACACTGCTTCCTTCAGAGTGGTTTCCTGTGGGCTTGCGTGGGGGTCATTCTCACAGGAGGGCTGGTTTCCAAACCTTGATACTTTTTCACCATTACAGTTTGATGAGTGGCTCTTAAACTCTCTTTGTGATTTAACACGCTCTGTCGGTACCGAGCTTGGCAGAGGGGACTCTGGAAAGCCATTGGCAGCCCACCTGCCTTTCTTGAACAGGGGCGCAGAAGATAGTCGCTGGAAATTCGAGAGCAGGGCGATGTGGAGAAATATCCTTGTCTCGCTCCGTTGTCATCTTCTTCCCGACGCGCGGTATTCTAGTGCCTTTAAATCTTGGTGGAATCTTCTTAGAGGTATTAAAACTGTAGACATTAGCTGTGTTTTAAATTTTAATTTTGTTTACTGAAGAAAACATAATTATGTAAGCCTGCAATTCAAATTCTACAGTTTTCATAATAATGAATTAAAGTAACATCATATTAAGATATTAAAATCTAACTTTATCCATACATTTTGAAGAGTGCTAAGACTTTTTTTCCCCCTCTTATAGAAATGTATGCTGATTACATCTCATAACGTACAGAGGAAGAGTGGTATTATTTAAATGTATGCAGAATAAAAATGGTATATGACATGATAAAGGTTTGTGGGCATACTATCTTCTGAAAATGTATCTTCTGAGTCTAAAAATGGGAAATGATTCATCCGACAACTGTTTAATGAATTTCTGCTTTTCACTCAACATTCATTCAGCAAATATTACTGAACAGTTCCTATGTACCGTGTTAGAGAAACAACCATGAAATTTAATAAAAAACAGAGCTACATTCAAAACAAATAGTTTTTTCTTCCCCTGGATAATTCTAACCTCAGTGGAGAATTATTGTGTTTTAGAGCATTTTGGCAGCAGGATAAGCGATGGCTTTCAGATGCTGCAACAGCTGTTCTTTAGAAAGAGAGTCAGTTATCTGCATTACAACACCCACACATGATTCTCAGACCTAAGCCTCCCATCTGCGCGAATTTCATCGAATCGCCTACCTTTGGAACACGAGTGAGGATCAGTCATTGTCCCTGCCCTCGATGCCTCTCGTGATCACTCGGCACCTGGGCTGTGCACACATCAATAACTGCTAGAAGGCCTTACACACGGCTCTGTTGCTCTTTGATTTAAATGCATCTCTTCTCTTTTCTTAGATTGATGGCTTCCCTAAGTTCTAGCCCAGGCTTTCAAATACCCACTAGCCCAGGGCATATGTGTCGCAGTAAAAGAAGGAAAAGTAATTCATTTATTTTATGTTTTTCTAAGGGCATCTACCGCAAAGAAAAAAAAATTATGGGTTCAACTGAGTTTAACAACCATTTGTTGAGTATCTACTAAGTTTAGAGTTTGTCCCTGGGTGTTAAGAAGGCTACAAAGTTGGAAAGATACCAGCCCTGCTCTCCCGGAAGATCACAATCAGTCAAATGGGGTGGTGGTTATGAAAATAACTTCAGGATAAGCTCCAGGTAATATTTTCACATCTGTGCTTTCAAAGCATGGTAGAGGAGAGAGGGTGCGTCTGATACAGTCAATCTAGGGAGACTTTCCAATAGAGGTAAATGGAAGTTAGACTTTTAGCAGAAAAGGAAGGGTAAAAGCAGAAAGCCATATGGGACCAGTACTCGGTGTTTAGATATAGGTTATTCAGTGCTCCTATCGTGTGAGCGGAATGCCTACAGTGTCCATGTTGGTGTGCAGAGAAAGTGGGCCCCACTGGGTTAGAGGCACTAAGAGGACGGATGAGACTCCTGGTTTGCATGTTGAATATTGAGTACCGTGCTGCCTTGGTCCATTTAGACCACCATCACAACATAACATAAGCCAGGTTAAGCTGCGTGGCGGGTGCCACACTGGAGCAGCTTGCGGACCGCCTGTGTCAGAAAGCTGGGAAAGGGCGGAATGGCATTCATGAGAACCGGGCGCCACCTTTTCCAGTATAAACCACCACACTGGGTAGCTTATAAACATTGGGAATTTCTCACCATGAGGAAGCAGTGAGATTCAACATCAGGGTGTCTGTGCATTCCCTGTGGGCTGGTGTCCTAACTCATAGACACCTAGTGTCTGCACTCCCAAAGGGTAGGAAAAACAACTTGTTAGAGCTGTGCAGCATATTTTCATAGGAACAGGCATTTCAAATCACGCGAGCCCAGCCCTCCTTGTCTAACTGGCTCATCAAGGAGCACATCTGGTCGCATCAGCTTATGAGGTAGAGTCAGACAAAACCGACAGAAGCATTCACACCAGACCACTCCATGTGTGCCACAATCGACTCACACTCATTGTGTGCTGACCCTGTAGGTGTCACCAATGAATGAACCTTCATAAACAACTCAGTCACCTGATAAGCATAGTACAGGAGCAGAGAGCAGGTACAGCATCTAGATGTGTGTCCCCGTCATCTCTCTGAAACCTCCAGGTGGGAGGTAAGCTGTCCTCAGCATCTGTTTCATGTAGAGACCTCAAATCAAGATGGCTTATTAACAGTTCATATCTATGAAGACTATTGCAGGCATATATCCCATATTCTAATATGAATTTAAATAAAATGCAAATGAAAGAGTTGTAGCTGTGAGTTGAGGTTGGTGGTGCATGTCTTTAATGCCAACACTCCAGAGGCAGAGTCAGGCAGATCTCTGTGAGTCTGAGGCTATCCATGGTTACAGAGTTAGACTGCCTCAGACAAAAAGAAGTGCTAATGGGCCATGCCTTTAGAAATGTTTAACCAGCTGTGTATTGTTCTTGGATCTATTTAATCTCAAACGGGGGTTTCTACCCTACGATTAATATTCAATTCCCAGATAAAAGACACACAGTCTTGGTATCTATAAGAAACCCTTCAAGCACTAGACCTGGGCAGATACCTACTCTCAATACTACCATGTCAACTTTCCTGCCAGTGACCCTGAGATGGGACTTACCATGTCCATCTTGGCTGCTCTTCCTCCCACTGGCTAGATGGCTGGTTCTCACCATCTCTTGCTCCACAGTGACTTCTCTCTCTAACTTATTCTCTCTTCTCTCCTGGTGGTCTCCTTCGGACCCCAAGTTTGGGAACCGAAACTCTGCCTGTCTCTCTTTTGCCCAGCTATAGGCTGCGGGCGTCTTTATTTGCCCATGGGGATAACTTAGGGTGGGGGGCAAGGTCACATAGCATCACTTGTGTCTAAGTGAGAGTCTCCCCCCACCATGGCCAGTGTAGCATTATGATACATACCAACAGACCAAACCTCAACAGTGTATTTGATGCGTGAAGCTAGACTAGAAATCTCTGTGAGGTTCTGCATCAGTTTCTCCGTATGACACCCCAGAAGGCTTCAGATCAGAACGAAGGTGCTGGCATGGCTACTTCCCTCGGGTGAGCTCTCAAGAGAATCTCTTGGTTGCCCTGTCTTAGCTTCTGATCTTTGCCAGGGACTGTTGGGATGTGGATCTCCTATTTTTTCCCCTGTTGTTATTTGGAATCCTTCCAAACCCTGTGTGTGTGTTTCTCCTTCCTCCTTTCTCGTTTGAAGAACACCAGGCATCTTAGGTAGGAGGACTCCATCCCCTCAGTATGACCTGCAAACATCCCAGTACAGCCACATCCAGTAGCACCAGAGGCAATGACTTCATCAGACCCTCTGAGAGGACACCCAGAACAGACTGAGAAGGGAAGCTCTAGGAAACAATTGAACCTTTTTCTTTTATTTCTCAGATGAAGCAGATTTTTCAGTATTATGGCCAAAGCACATTAGTCTAAAGGGGCTTTAGAAACATATCACACAAGGGACTGAGGGATGGCTCAGTGGCTGAGTGTGTGTTCTTGAAGTGGACTCCAGTTTGATTCCCAGCACCCACGTTGGGTGGCGTGGAACCACCTATAGCTCCACCTCTAAGGGAACTCAATGTCCCTGGTCTCTGTAGACACCTTTACCTGTCTTTAAAAATCATATACAATCCTTCCTCTTTCCAATTTTTTTGATACAGGGACTCTCTGTGTAACCCTGAATTGTCACCATGTAGACAAGGTTGAGTTGCCCTCAAATTCACCTGCCTGTGTTTCTGGACTACTGAGATGAAACTGTGTGCCATGGCTAATTTTGAATTTACACCCCTACGCAGATTGTCCCGAAGCTGTTCGTATTTTAAAGTTAATTCCACTTCCCCAAGAAGGGCCACCTATTCAAGAGACTCCAACTGAACCTTCCCATTTTAATTAGTAAAATAAAGGAAAATCAGTGACTGGGTAGGGCGAAGAGGGTGGAAAGAAGGGAGGTCTAAGAGGTCAAAGGAAAAGAGGTCAGAAGTCAGGAGGCAGAGAAGGAGAGGACCGAGGTGAGAGGTCGAGGCAACATGGGAGTTCCCAAGGACCAGCTAGACCCAGGTGATATTGATTGGCATTAAATAGCTATGAACATTAAGAATTTCATAGGTCTAGCATCTTATATGAAGGGCAGTTTGTATCTTTGTGTATTTGATGTAATCTTGTTGTGTAGAGGATTTGTGGATTGAGAAGTTGAACATATAAACCTGTATGAAAAGCTATCAGGCTGTAGAGTTTTGTTTGTGTGGGATTTTGGGGTACAGAAATACCCCGGGACAGAGGTGGAGAACAGGTGGCAGTAAACCACAAAGGGAAGGAAGTTGTGGAGACAAGTTGAGCCGTCAAGACGGCGCAGAGCGGGCGCCAGAGGTGTGCATGGCTCCGAACTAAAACCAGGCTTGAGGCGTGAGACCTCAGGGCCGGTAAAGAGATAAACCCGGTTTATTTTCTAATATTTACTGCAACACCCTACCTCAAATAGTCATTGATTAAGTGATTTCTCGACAGAGGACTTTTTTTTTTTTTTTTTTGGCTCTGAAGCAGGGTGTATGAAAATTTCCACCAACACTTTAAGGTTCATTGAAGGTCAAAGTCTGTGAGGAAAATCTGTAGCACATCTGGGGTCAGGGAGTTTTATGCTAATCCGAACTCAGACCTCGGCACAGAGAACACAGTGTGTACCAGTTGCCCTCTTCACAAGAGCAGCCTGTCGGGCCCCGAAAACAAAAATAAAAGACATTTGGAAATCATATTGGATAGGTACAATGTATAAGGCCAACAGGAGTGTGCTGTGCTAAGGAGGAATAAGACAATGAGTTTGCAATAAGCATGTATCAAGTTGTAGTTTCCATGACAACAAAATTTAGTGGTTTGGGATTGCATAAATGAATACAAGAAAACTAAAGACTCTTTTCTTGTTACTGATTCCTTATTTAGATTATCCATATTGGACTGGGGAGAAGGCTCAAAGGGTAAAGCATTTACAGCCAAGCTGGTGACACGAGGTTCATTCCTAGAACGCACACACTAGAAGGCAAGTGACTCCTCCGAGCTGTCCTTTGACCTTCACCTTCTATCTGTGTCCTGCGCGTGCAGACACACACACACACACACACACACACACACACACACACACACACACACACGGAATAGCTTCTTGTTTTTATTATAGTCTTTGCTTAACTAATGCATCCTCGCTAAATAACTGACTATTATAACTTTCTAAAAAGTTTTATTACACTTTTTACTCTCTGAGGAAATGGTGTGTCACTGCATGTGTGCACACCAGATGACAGCTGTGGATATTCCTTTTCTCCTTCTAGAATGTGGGTCTCAGAGATGAAATGTAAGTCACCATCAAATTCTCTTAGCTGCTGCTCTGTTTCCCTGGTCCTAAACAATTGAATCGTAATTACGGAGTCTAAATTTAAACCACACATTACACTCTTACACACACAGACAGACAGACAGACAGACAGACAGACAGACACACACACACACACACACACACACACACACACACACATATACTTTGTTATTGCAGTTTCTACAAATGGTGATTTTTATATATTTTAAATTTGAATTTTTCACAGTGACACTGGATCATTTTTAAACGTGATTGTATTCCTGAGCAGAACACCAATGGCCTGTGCTCTAAGATCAAGAATTGACAAGTGGGACCTCTGTAAGGCAAAGGACAGTGTCAATAGGACAAAACAGCAACCAACAGATTTGGAAAAGATCTTTACCAATCCTACATCCGATCGAGGGATAATATCTAATGTATACAAAGAGCTCAAGAAGTTAGATTCCAGAGAACAAATAATCCTATGTAAAAATGGGGTACAGAGCTAAATAAAGAATTCTCAACTGAGGAATACTGAATGGCTGAGAAGCACCTAAAGAAATGTTCAATCCTTAGTCATCAGGGAAATGCAAATCAAAACAACCCTGAAATTCCACCTCACACCAGTCAGAATGGCTAAGATCAAAAACTCAGGTGACAGCAGATGCTGGCGAGGATATGGAGAGAGAGGAACACTCCTCCATTGCTTGTGGAATTGCAAACTGGTACAACCAGTCTGGAAATCTGTCTGGTGATTCCTCAGAAAAATTGGACATAGAATTACCTGAGGACCTAACTATACCATTACTGGGCATACATCCACAAGATGCTCCAACATATACCGAGAACACATGCTCCACTATGTTCATAGCAGCCTTGTTTATGATAGATAGAAGCTAGAAAGAAACCAGGTGTTCTTCAACAGAGGAATGGGTACAGAAAATGTGGTATATTTACACAATGGAGTAATACTCAGCTATTAAAAACAATGGTTTTATGAAAATCTTAGACAAATGGATGAAACTAGAAAATATCCTGAGTGAGGTAACCCAGTCACAAAAGAACACACGTGGTATGTACTCACTGATGAGTTGATATTAGGAAAAAAGCTCAGAATACCCAAGAAATAATTCACAGACCATATGAAGATCAAGAAGAAGGAAGACCAAAATGTGGATGCTTCAGTCCTTCTTAGAAGGGGGAACAAAATACTCACAGGAGAAAACACAGGGACAAAGAGTGAAGCAGACACTGAAGGAAAGGACATCCAGAGACTACTCTACCTTGGGATCCAGCCCATACACAGCCACCAAACCCAGACAATATGACTGCAAGAAGTGCTCACTGACAGGAGCCTGATATGGATGTCTCCTGGGAGGCTCTGCTAGAGCCATACAGAATCAGATGAGGATGCTTACAGCTAACCATCAGACTAAGCATGGAGACCCCAATGGAGGAGTTAGGGAAAAGACTGAAGAAGCTGAAGGGGTTTGTAAGCCCATAGGAAAAACAACAATATCATCCAACCAGACCCCACAGAGTTCCCAGGGACTAAACCACCAACTAAAGAACACACATAGAGGGACCCATGGCTCCAGCCACATATGTAGCAGAGGATGGCATTTTCTGGCATCAGTGGGAGGAGAAGCCTTTGGTCTTGTGAAGGTTCATTTCCCCAGTGTAGGAGAATGCCAGGGTGTTGATGTGGGAGTGGGTGGGTGGGAGGCAGAACATCCTCATAGAAGCAGTGGGAGGGGAGAGGGGAACAGGAGAGGGGAGAAAGGGTATGACATTTTAAATGTAAATACATAAAAATATCTAAGAAAAAGGTGATTGTACATATTTACCTATACATAAATAGATAGGATGAGCTCTAAATTCCATTTTTTTTTTCTAAATTACTTTGCCACGTTGCTCACTTATCAGGCTAAAATTACTTCACGCTTTCAACACGTACAGTGACCTTCTTGGCCTTAGTAGCAGTGTTATATTATAGAACCAAGACATTGCTACTGCTGTCCTTCCACAATGCCACAGACAGCTCAAAATGTTTTATCACAGTGTACATGGCTCATAAACCTTATCTTTTATTTGACATTGCAGGCTGTTGATAATAGAATATCAAAAACTCTCAGAGAGAGCCAAAGGAAACAATTAGTTCACATTCAAATAAATAAGCACACAGACACACACCATCTATACCTAAGAATATTGCAAGTTTTTGTCTCTGTCTCTCTGTCTCTCTCTGTCTCCCTCTCACAAAGATACTGACACACACGCACACACACACACACACACACACACACACACACACACACACACACCATTCATACCTAAGAATATCACAAGTGTCTCACAGTTAAGTGAGGGATGAAAAACAACAAAAGGTGAGGGGAATTCAATGAAGGGAATTCAATGTCTCAGACACACAGGAAAACATTGCAAAATGTTAGGGTGACAAAGGAGCTCGCAGTTCAACATGTGAAATGTGTGAAATGTGTGTGTGCATGTGTTTCAAAACCTGTTTGCTAATCTTACTTTACCCCCTCAAGACAGTAACCAGAATGCAGCAGGAGTGGGCTAAGACCACTCAGCTCATGGCTAGCCCCTGGTGAAGACATCCAAGGACTGTGCTTATAGGATTCCAATACTCGTAAAAGAGATTCATGGTGATATTCTTAGTGGAAATTAATAAAGCCTGAGAGAACTTGTCAGAAGAGCATCCTCAAGATGATTTTATTTCGGTAATTGTTGTATTTTAAATGCTTTCATTTCTTTTGTGATGTCTTTTACCTTACTTACAGATGCTATTACTCATACAATGTGACATTTCTGTCCATGGGGCTATAACTGTATGTGAGACATAATGTTTTCATCTAGGCGGAGATGAGAAGATTTAAATCTGATCCCCCCTAAAATGATTACTGCAGAGGTCACAAAATGGGTTTCACTTCCTTTCAGTACTTTGTGATATTTTATGTAACTGACCAAACACCTTTTCTTTTTTTATTTGGTTGGCAGACGATTTGGAAGGTTTACAAGATGGACTCACTTTTGTTTGCCGTACGTGGCATCGCCTGCTTCGGGTGCACCCACGAGGATTAACTGCAGACATCACTCAGCATTTATTGGGGACCTAGTGTAGTAAACTCTGACACAGCCTTGAACCAAAGCAGTGGTCCCTCCACGTGAACTTGCTCTACGGGGACACCGAGAGACAGACTCGTTTGTTTAATGCAAACACAGTAAATGTCCGTCTCAGACATATTAATGTGGAGTAGGCACTTGAGGACAACACATTTAACCTCCAACAGTTCTTCAGACTGGGCCGGCTTGGCATCTGCAGAGTGGAGAATAGGTCGTGGTATTGATTTACAGAAGGGCCAGCACAAAGGCACTGGGCCAGTCATCCAGAGGCTCCGAAGACAATGCAAGGGGTCTGGATGCTACTTAGAGTGTGCTGACTGATTCTAAAATCTTATGTAGAGAAATCATTACAAATTAGGATTTAAAAAAGGCGACAAAAGCCTTCTCCCTACATGGAGTGACAGCCTGTCATGGTGGACAAGATGACCCAGTTCCAGTGTTCCCTTGGGCTGATTACAAGCTGTGCAGTCTGGAGAACATTGTTGATTCTTTCTGTTCACCTGTTTATTGATGGGACTCAGAGATGCCGAGTAAATGAAAGGGAGCAGCTGGAGTAAAGGGAGCAGCTGGAGTAAAGGGGACAGCTGGAGTAAAGGGGGCAGCTGGAGTAAAGGGGGAAGCTGGAGTAAAGGGGACAGCTGAAGTAAAAGGAGCAGCTGGAGTAAAGGGGGCAGCTGGAGTAAAGGGAGCAGCTGGAGTAAAAGGGGCATCTGGAGAGGAGTAGAGGAGACAGAGACACTCCATCCTCACAAGTGGAGATTTCAGATTGGGATGGACATAGACAGGAATCATACAATTTATCCAAACCATTGCCTTGTCCACCTTAGTTAAAGTTTGGGTAAGAGAAAAGCCAAGGTCCTTTCCAGAATTCTCATTATATCCCTCTAATGCAATTGTGCCTGTAGAGCAGCCACCACCATTGCCCCGCAGTGCCCACACATCATTTCTGCCATCCAACTCCATCGCCAAGCAGATCTAACCCACATCCTATCCTGTAGCCACATAACACTGGGCTTACTGGAACCGACCAGGGTCCCCTCTGGGCCAATTCTAACTGCAGAGCATCGGGAAGTGCTGCAATGCTCCTGCCCAATCACTGCAGACCAATCACTGCAGACCAATCACTGAAGACCAATCGCTGCAGACCAATCACTGCAGACCAATCACTGCAGACCAATCAATCACTGCAGACCAATCACTGCAGACCAATCACTGCAGACCAATCACTGACCAATCACTGCCGGCCTAAACATCCTTCCCAGGGCCACTGTGCTGTGCTACTGCAGTCCCCGAAGTCTGACAGGAGTTCTGTCTTCACAGCAAAATTCATGTCTTCTAGGGACTTTGGGGGACGATGCATTCTCCTGCTGTGTCCACTTGGTAAGATCTGTTCACACGCATTGGTCTCTGGTTTCTTTGGGGACAGTGAAGTAATATCCTCAGTGTTCTCTATGAGCCCACGCCGCGTGGCTCCCTTTCATGTATCCTGTAACTCAGTATAATCTCCTTATCTTAAAACCCTTAGTTTGTCACATTCAAGATCCCTTTGGCCGTGTGAAAGAAATGCCGTATATCTGATTTGGGGAATTGAGTTATAGATACATTTGGGGCCATTATTTTCTCTCTACTGTAGTTGTATATTTAACCATCATCCTGTAGTAAGAGCCACTGGGTGCTTATAAAAATGTGTCACAGCATAAAGGGGAGATATGAAACAAAACGCCATAAGCTACGCAGAAAAACCTAAAAGTAAACCTGGATCTCAAGAGCTTCCCAGAGCACCACAGACGTTGAGTCCTCTCCTCTGGGTTGGTAGGTAACAGCACAAAATAATTTTGTAAAAAGGTAAGAGTTGAGGAAAAATGGAAGGGTTGTCTATCCCACTGCCAGGATCCAAGCTTCCAGTGAGGGCTCAGAAGAGAAGCAGGAAGGAGGAGGGACACTCTGGCTGGCAGGTCCCCACGAGGAAAAGAAGGGGCTCCATACATTGGTGTGAAGGTGTACCAACAACTCTTCCTCTCCGTCATCCCTAACAGGAGGCACTGAAGGACAGCGGCCTGGGAAGATGAGCCATGGAAGAACCTGGCATTCTGAATGAATGCAGTGACTCAGCGCCCATGGGACTGGCTGCAGAGCTTTGGGGAATTGTAAAGATATGTAAGAGATAATCTCCTGTGCTTTATCTTTTCTTGAGAGGCAGGGGCCATATCTAATGGATCTTTGTGTGTCCAACAGTGATTTGTACACAGAGCGGGCGCGAGTCCTGAAATAGAACCAGGAGCCGTCGTCCAGTGCTAGGCACTGACTGTATCCTCCAGAAGGATCAGGTAAGTGTTAGGTGTTCAACCACTTGGTGTTTAATGAAGGAAGAGAAATAGAATAAGGGGGAATGATCACACTAGGAGACAACAGCTCCTATTGAAACAGCAAGCATTTGGATATTTGTTTCAGTAACGAGAAAAGTCTGGAAATCAATACTCAGCTCAGTACATTAGTATTTTTATAACCCTGTCATTGCCTAAGCGAGAGAATGATCTTAAAGGCCTATATTCTGGTCTAGTACAGAGTTGCAAGATTTGTCAAACAAAAATATACCATGTTCAATTAAACTTGAATGTCTGACAAACAGCAGATGATGTCTCAGTGTTGTTTCCAATATAGCAAGGCAACAAATCTTCAAGGTTACATTGTACTTCAGGTAAATCATGACTTAGTAAAGATATTCCACTGGGCTTACTTAGGAAAACAGAGTATGTTCGTGAGATAAAAGAGAGCTAGGGCTGAAGCAACAGTGTTGCTGCATTTTATGTGGTTCTCTTGCTGTGTCCCAGGGACCTCAGTGAGGAGAAGAAATTTGCCTCCTTATGTTTTCTGCCGAGCTATCGGCAAACAGTAATCGGCAAGGATAAAATGGGAAGGGACAGTCAGCGAGACTGAGGGACAGTCAGTGAGATGGGTAGGAGCTGCCATATTGGCGCTGCCTGACTCATGGCCTTGGAAAGGGCCTGGCGTTGCTGTGGGTTCACTCGTATCTGGTCCCAAGAATATCTGCACACCGCGCCCCCAAACACACACAAGAGGCATTTGCATGCTACCTGCCTGGTAGTCCTGAAAATATCAGATGGTGCTTAGGAACAAAGCAGACCTGTTACCATAGAAACGAGATGCTACCCCAGCTCATGCGTGCAGCTGCCATCTTTTGTTTTATTTTTTTATTTTTTATTTTTTTTAATTTCCAGACTTTCGCTGAGGTGTTCTGATAGGAACAAGTGCTGGTAAAATACGCAGATTCTCCCCAACCCAACACACACACAAACACACCCACACACACCTCACAACCAACCCTGGAAAATACCCAGTACTCTTAGGTTCCTGAAACAATAGAGAAATGACTTAATTTCCAGCTCTTCTGAGAGCATGAGTGGAAAGCCTGTGCTTTGACATCATCTAGTCCCCTAAACAGCAGTGATGTATGTGTCCTGTCCCTGAATTAAACAGTCCTTTGGAGCAGGGGAGTCTCAGTTTGCTTCCGTGGCTACACCATGCTGGGCACTCGGGAGAAGGGTGCCGGATTCTTGTGGACTGAGGTTCGGTTTTGAAAAATGCAGTTACTGGCCACAAGCCCTCACCACTGCCTTGCTTCTTCTTCAGCGATGGGGTCCTCATGGGAGTAGCGCTGTGGGAAACGTCCTCAATGCAGATAGCCCAGAGCATCAATAAGCTGTTGGGCCCTGGTTAAGCCTTAGTGCCTTGAAGCTATGGCTTACATACTGTGTTTAGCCATGAAGGGCTTTAGGATGGAGCACTGGGAGTAATGGTTCTTGCATCTGCAAACTCTCAAATGTGATTTGACTTTAAGTACCATATACAAATCCTCTTGTAGTTCAAAAGGTCAGAGGTGCAAAAGCGGTTCCATTGGGATGGTTGGCTGACTCGGGGGCTACAGACGCAGTTCACAGGTAGAGCATTTGTCAAGCACCTGTGAGGCCCTGGATTCAACCTCCATCAAAGAAACAGAGGGAAATGGGGATGGGGAGGAGAGCAGGGAGAGTACATCCAGCTGAGCTTGCTCTCCGTGGAGACCTTGTCTCTCCCCACCTCCCAGACCAGCTACAGTGACGGTGACAGCATCATATTTACAGCCAGCAGGATGGTATCACTGCTCCCACTGTTGCTGTCAGTTCTCTTCCTGTCTCCTTCTAACAAGAACACTTTGTTTACATTTAGAGTCCTCTGAGGTCTTCCAGAATGTCCTCCTCATGCCAGAATCCTTAGTCTTATCTGTAGCATCCTTCACGCTATATAAGGCAGTAAGACATCCGTGAGTTCCACAGATTATAAGAGGGACGTTATAGGAAGTCATTATTTATCCGGAGCTACTTCCAAATGCCGTAACCATATGATCTATCATGCTCCTCAAGATTGAAGGTGGCCAGGCATTGCAGGAGACTTAACTGAATGTATAGGGGGTCTGGGTATCCCTGTTGAAAAACCTATCGAAAACCTCCTAAGCTTGTGTAATAAGGACTTGATTGCCAAGGTCAAAGCTTGGAAGGTCACCCCATTGTTATTAGGGGATGAGAACACTCCCAGGGAAGAGTGTTGGCAAAATCCAATGACAGCCCTTCAGTTACAGGCAGTGTGTGTTCCTGCCTCTGTCTTCAGTCACCTGTGTTTCCTCTCACTAACCGCCCCAGAGCATCCTCTGCCTCTACAGAGGATTCCATGCCGCTCCCTCAGCTCCGCAAGTTGCCTATTTTGCCGACTTCAAGAAAAATGGCTGTGGCAGAGGGGAAAACCCATATAGTATCTTTAGAAAAACTGTAAATATTTCATCGTTTCTTACTAAACATACATTATTAACTGTGCAATGTAAATATTTTATGTCCTGCAACTGGCAATTTTGGAATATATTGGTATGTTTGGAGAATTGTGGTTCACTTAAAAACCCTACCCTGTACACCCAGCTCATATTTAAATTACGCAACTCTTTAGAAAGCATTTAACTCTCAGAATTAAGGGAGTAATTGGAATCTGTTTTTTTTTTTTTTTCCTTTCAAAATAGCCTTAAGGACCAAACTCAAGACCTGAGACTGCACATTTGTATTGTAAGAGGAGGTTTAGGGGGCTGTGAGGGCTCAGGACTTTGTCTTCACGTGGACAGAAGCTGATGCAGTCACCAACACTCAAATGGCTCTCATTTCATCTAGGACACAGAAGAGACAGGTGTACCCACAGCCAGCTCCCAAGACTATCCAAAATCTGATTGAGAGTAGAACCTAAGTTTTATCACACACAAACGGCAGGGGGAAAATCATCCCCACTTTAGAATAAGTTTTTGGGATTGTGCATTTGATGAGAAAACCCTCCCAATACATAAAATAGTTCTGTACCAGAACATTTTAACTAGGTTTTCAGTTATAAACCTAAATTGTTTGGAATTTTTTTTTTCTGTTTTAATTCCAGTGACTCTTCAATATAGAGGTCGTAGAAGCTGCCACTGCTCTAAATTACAGCCCATTTCAGAGGTTGGCGGTGATCCAGGAGGTTGCATTATTCCAAATTGCCTGTCAAAACTGTCAAAACACTGCCATTATCAAAAAGCAGTCCTTTAAATAATTTTCTCACTTTTCCCTGAAACTTCACTGGCATTGAGCCTTGATAGCATCCCTCATAGGCATGGGGAGTGAAGGCTCTCAAGTGAGAAGCAGCAGAAAGGAAAAAAATAAAAGAATCTAAGCACCCGACAGCAAGATACAAAATTCTAGGCAGAAAATTAAGCCCCATCTATAGAGTCTGCTTCCCCTGAAGCCATAGCTGTTGCTAATCTACATGTGGAGAAGTAGCCAGAGAATAAAGAAATCGTGATTATAAACAGCATGACTTCTCTGTGTTTAAAGATTCAGAAAGAGGAGCTGGGGAGGCAGCTTGGCTGGCACACTTCTCACCTTGCAAGCATAGAGACCCCAGTTAAATCTCTAGAACTCATGTTGAGCAAAGAGCTCCAAGTCATGCCTGCAAATCCTGTCCTGAGGAGGCAGACGTGGGTAGTTAGCTTTCCGGGTTCACTGGCCAGCCTGGTCTACTTGGTGAATTGCAGGCTGGTAAGAGAAATTATCCAAAAAAAGAAAAAGTGAGTTCACCAGAGAAATAATAGCTGAGGTTGTCTTATGTTCATATTCAATGTGTAATAAGGAAAAATAGTGCTTTATAAATTTGGGGGCCTTTTGCTTCTATTTATAATTCACAACTGCCTGATTTTTCAAAGGACACCCTGAAGATTGATATTAAGGTGACACATGATTGGACAGTGGAGAGATGGGCAAAGAAAAGGTAAGAAACGTAAGAGGGGGCAGAGAGAAGGAGGAAAACTCTAGATGGAGCTGGAGAACGCAGACCTAGATCCTGGTGGCCTTAATTGGCGCTAGGTAAATAGGAATATTCTTAAGGGACTCTATATGTCTTTTTATCTATATAGAAGAGCAGTTTGTATTGAAATTTGAAGTAATGTTTGCGCCGGGTGGCGGAGGAAAGAAAATGCCGGGGCAGTCCTATCCACCCGGGACAGAATCAACAGGGCGGAGGAGTGAACCTCCTGGGAAAGGAATCCCCAGGGGGGGTGGCTTATGGACTGAGTGACAGAGTCTGTGCATTCAGCTCCATAATAGAGTACCGTCCGCAGAGTGAGACCGTGGGGGAAGGGACGATAAAGGGATAAACCGCCTTTTTAATATTCACTGCAACAGTTGCCCCACAAATCTGAACCCTAATCCAAGTCTATAGTCCTAGCCTTATTAACACGTATTTGGCATATAAAAACAGCTTGCAGGCAATGGGAACGGCGTGATTGTTCGTGTGTGTGCATACCATGGAGTGAAGACCAAAGCAAGCTGATTCTTACAGCCACCGTACAAAAGACTTCAGTCTACCTTCTCAACATGGATGCCTACGGTAGCACTGATACTCCAGTCTGAGAGCCATGAGTCAGATAGATGTCCAGAGCCTATGCATCCTGAGTGACTGTACTCTCGGACATGATTCACACTCCTCACTTCCACACCGATGTTCTGTTCTATGTTCCTTGGCTGCTTCGAGTCTGCACACCAATAGTGTGATGCTTGTCTTTCTCTGTCAGGATAAGTCCATTCAAAATTTCCTTGGGTTCCTGACGCAAATGGTAGCTCATTTTCTCTTACCATTGACTGGGACTCATAGATGGGGCTAGGGCTGCTGGCTAGTGAGCCCCAGCGACCCTCCTGCCTCTGCCTCTCCCACGTTAATTAGATTCAGCCTGTGCCACCATGCCTGACAGATTTATGTGGTTCTGGCAGCTGAGCTTGGATCCCAGAGCTTGTGTGACCAGCTCTTCATTGACAGAGCCAGCACCCCAGCCCCTGTTCGTGTATTTTGATTCCTGTGAACACAGCAGAAATTCCTGCAGCCTTTATGGAAGGCAGGTATGGCCATCCTTGAAGAAATTTAAAGCGTAACTACATGCTCAGCCACTTCTGGGATATCTCTTCAAGCAGACGCCCTCACTCCTTGTTCTCTTTAAGCACATGGCCCTGCCCATTAGCTTGGAAACCCTCTTCTTTATCTTTTTCACTTAGGACTCAACTCTGGGATTCTCCTGCTGTGTAAGAATAACCTCCCTGTAACACAGAAATCCCTGCTGCTGACATGTTCTAGGTATGGAACCTAATGCCAAAACTCCCGTTCTAACAAAGAATTTCGGCAGCTGTTCCACCGAAGACCGTTTATCTCTCAAACAGTGCGAGATGACAAAATATTTTAGAGAGACTGCACTTATTTTGAGACACCGCAATTCAAGCAGCGAATTAGGAAATCAGGAGAGTAATTCAGGCCTACAATCTCTCTGAGAGTCTTATTTGTCAACAACTCATTTTCAGAAGAAAATGGAACTCGAAATGCACGGCTCCCAAATTCAGACAAAGAGACGAGTAGAAACAGCTCTTCACACGACCAGTAGTATGTTACAGGGAAAATGTAACGTGCAGGTGAATCCCTTCAGCAGAAAGATGATGCTTTGAACCAATGTAGCAGAAAGATATTTCCAAATGAATGTGCAGCTTCTGACGATGCCAGTAATATATGTAGCGGTGCTTGATCTCATTAGCAAGCCGCTCAAACTCTTCGGCTACCATAAAACACAAATTGCAATCAGCACATTCCCAGAGCCGTATATCTGCCTGACCTGACTTCTGCTCTGCAGATAACAATTTCGTTTTATTCCACACAAGAAAAGTTCTCAGCATCTCTAAATTATGCAAGAAGAGCTCTGGAAAGTTCACATTCTTGTCTAGTCTCCACACTGCACACTGGTATATGTTCTACAGTAGCCTGTAGGGCGTGGGAAATGGGCCTTTAAAAATCACTGACGGGCTTTAATTAACTCGTTGCAATGAAGACAGCCCCAAGACCTTCCTGTAGAGGATGCAGAATTCCAGGACGCCTTTCCCAGACAACACATGAAGGAGTGCAGTTGGTGCTTTATTGTCCTGTGGTTAAGGATGTGTCAGTCTAAGGTATTTGAACTTCAGAAAGGCTATGTCTTAAAAGAAGTGGCTTTTTGAGTCTGTGGCCTAAGGAACGCTCATTCATCTTCACAGGTTTCCCACGCCTTCTGTATAAAACACAAGCAAAGGCTCCATGCAGAAAATAGGGAGGAACTGCATCATCAGAGCGCCTCTGGGAGACTCGAAATGCACATCAAACAATTCTGAGATGGTGAAGCGGCAAGAAATTCTGGTCCATTTAATTTAATATAATGTTCTCAGTTTATTAGGCCAAGAAGCCCTTCTCATTTAGGAGATGTATTTAACTATGTTAGTGTCAACAATGTTCAGCAAATACAGTTTGTGTCTTAACCCCTGCTATGGGTTGCTGTGTAGGCAGCTATGGAGCTCTTGGTAACAGTTTCCCTACAGCCAAGATCACTGACAGGTGTGATCCTGGCCTAGCATTCTCATTAACTTGGGCTCATGTGGGGGACAGGGTATGAGAGTCAATATGTGTGGCTTTGGTGTGCAGAGTGACAAAATGTGTAAGAGGAATAGATTTTTATTGTGTATAGTCCTTGATTCCACAAAATCTACTATCTAGTATGATTTCTAGTTAAATATTATTTTCTCAATTTTCATGATAGTGGAAATTATGGTACAGTTTGTTATTCTAGCTTAAATATTGCTCTCTTTCTAAACCTACTGGTTATTCAGATGAAGTAAGCAAAAGAACCTGTATATTGCTCAGCTCTTTCAGGCATAATCAACACACTGACTGGGACATACACACACACACACACACACACACACACACACACACGACTAGAAGTAAATTCAAATGGTGTAGTGGAGACAGTCATGTGATCTGTCTCCCATGTGAAAGTGAGTTAAATACCCTCTCCCAAATATTTGTTTTAAATGATATTTTTAAACAGTCACACTGTGTTTCTTACACATTAAATTAAATATATTAGCAATCTATTAAAATATTTAACTATAAAAATAAGGTACAGTAAAGCCTAGTCACTATACAGATGACCAGAAACTCTATCATGACTTCTGTTTCCACATAAATTTTTCTTTAGAAGAATATTTTAGCTCCTTTTTAAGAAATCAGTTTGAAAGTCAAGGTCCCAACAGGCAGGGATATATTTTAAAGAGATGCAATAGTGAATCCTGTTTTCTTTTAAACAAGATATAAAGGCAACACTTACATTACTTTTTAACCACAGACGTTCCACATTCTATAGTAGGGTGCTTATGCCTGTCTTATACAAAGAATACACAGTTCAAGGAGACGTTTGAATGTCAACACAGTGTCATGATGCTCGGAGAAGTGCAGATCTCTCTGCAAATCAAGGAAGCTTCTGTTTGCAACAGACAGAGACCATTAAAGAATGCCACCGCCAACCAACATGCACAGCAATGGAACCTGGTCGAAATGGATACATCCACAAAGCATTGTCACACCTGGGACTCCCAGATCACTGAGGAAACTCACAGGAAGTTTGCTGTGAGATTGTGTCTCCCAGGAATGTTAGAAGCCACACCCATAAATTCTCACCTACGCATTCAAGGATAAGAACAATAGCCTTGCTATAGTGTGCAGGAGAAAGATTGGTACATGAAGAAAAACAGGCAACTCAGAGATACGGAGGGTGGGAGGTGATCTTCCATAGGGAAGAGCACATCAATTAATTTTCCAGTACCGAATTGTCAGTGTGAAAGCATACAAAGAACATTGTACATGGATCACATTGTTATTATGTATTATGTGTATACATAGAAACATATACATACATACATACTATACATATACATACACACACTACACACACGCATATGTATATATATATATACATACACACGTACATATATACATATATATGCATATATATATCAACAATAAATGTAAAACAAGATCATGAATTTGAAAAAGACCAACGAGAGAAATGTGGGAATGATAGTTTGAAAGGGAAAAGGGAAGAAGTAAATGATACAATTATATTATACGCTCAAAAAATACAAGAAATAATTTTTAATAAAGTGCTTCGACGGCAAATGTACTGCAAATCACACAATACAGAGATGCATGGCCGTGGTGCAAGGATAACATGATGCACATGAAACCTGGTTTAAGATAGTAGGTGTTCTTGAGATGGGAAATGTGCCTCAGCTGGCAGCTTTCCCAGCATGCACAGAGCCCTAGACTCTATCCCTACTATCACAAAAGCTGGATGTGGTAGCATATATCTATAACCCCAGGACCCAGAAGGTGGAGACAGAAGGGTCAGAAGTTGAAGCTTTGTCCACTGTTGTAGTTTGAATATAAATGGATCCCGTAGGCTTATGTATCTGAATGCTTGGTCCCTTGTTGGTAGAACTGCTTGGGAAGGATTAGGAGGTGTGAGATTTTTGGAGAATGTGTGTCACTAGGGGGGTGGGCTTTGAAGTTTCACAAACAATCCCTGTCTCAATTTCTTTATGCCTCCATTATGAAGATCAGATGTGAGCTCTCCAACATCAGGCCTTCCCACCCACCTACTGCCATGCTTCCTGTTATGATGGTCATAGACTCACCCTCTGAAACTATAAACAAAGCCCCAATTAAATGCTTTAATTTATAAGCCACTTTAGACATGGTTTTTTGTCACAGCAATATTAACCCTAACAAGATAGAAGTTGGTACCAGGAGTGGGGTATTACTGTGGCAGCCCCAGGCATGCTGTTGTTTGCAAGAATGTGGAAAGACTTTGAGTCTTTGGAGTAGAAAAGTGGTTGACTTCAGTAAGTGGGGCTTAATGAGCTGCCCTCACAGAGCTCGGAAGAGAATAGTGCTGAACACAATGTGGACCACAAAGGCCCAGCTCAAGATGTTTCAAAGGGTGAAGAAACCATTCTTGTGATATTTTGGCAGAGAATGTGGTTGCTTTGTGCCCTTGTCCTATGAATATGCCTGATGCTAAATTGAAGAGTTCTAGACTGAGATGATTGACAGAGAGATTTCAAGACAACCTAATACTGACCATCTCATGTGGTTACTAGTGATTACTCTTTCATATATCTATAATGAAGAGAAGCAAGCAGGAGAGAGTGAAATACAAGACTCAATTTGAAGAATAAAGGCAGGCCAGGAAACTCAATGGTGGAGGCAAAGCTGTGGTCAAAGGGATGAGAAACTCAAGGAACAGATTAAGCAGAAATGGAACAAAGGTGGTGCTACCCTCGGACATACCCAAGTAAGTGTCCAATGTAGAATGTAGACCTGGTTCAACAAAGGAAGCCATAAACAAGTCAAATTGCATGTAAATGTAATCCAATGGGGGTCAGATTTCACCCCATGCAAGCAAAATGTGGCAGCTTCACTCATGTGGTTCTGGCTTTACAGTCAAGGATATAGATGTAAAGAGGTTGTGGAGTCATTCCCTGTGGTTAATAAAAGCATGTGACACAGGAGTCCCTGCTTAGAAGATCAGAAGAGGTCATTATGTGAAGCCATGAAAGTGAAGCCTGGATTGTATTGGAGACCCCAGGATGTTGCAGATACCAGAGTCATGGGAGACCTGCCAAGGAGAGCTGTAGAGTGTAGAAACAGCCAGAGAGAGAGAGAGAGAGAGAGAGAGAGAGAGAGAGAGAGAGAGAGAGAGTTGTGTTGTAGACAACAATGCTGGAGAGATCTGAAGAGCACTTTGACATCAGACATTGAATAATAATAATAATAATAATAATAATAATAATAATAATAATAATAATAATAATAACAATGATAATACCCTGAATGCAGTTTGTCCAGCTTCCTCCCTTCCCTCCTTTCCTCCAAGTCCCTTTTCCTCCCCTCCCCTCCTTACTCCTCCCTTCCACACCTCCTTCATTTCTCTTTAGGAAAGGGCAGGCCTCCCATGGATAGCCACCAAACATGGCATATCAAATTGCAGTAAGACTAGTAAGGCTGGAAGAGGTAAGCCAGTGTGGGAAAAAAGAGAGGCAGAGGCAGAGGCAGCCCAGCTCCCGCTGTTAGGAGTCCCACAAGAAGACCAAGTTACACAACCATAACATAATGCAGAGGGCCTGGGTCCGTCCCGTGCAGGCTCCCTGGCTCTGGGTTTGGTCTTTATGAGCCCCTGTGAGCTCAGGTTAGTTGATTTGGTTTTCTTGTGTTGTCTTGACCCCTCTGGCTCCCACCATCATTCCTCCCTGTTTTCTGGAGGATTCTCTGAGCTCTTGCTAATGACAGTTGACCTAGTTGATACAGACTTGAAGTGTGCCCTGCTGGTTTTTGGTTTTCCTTTGGCCCAGTATTTTGGAAGTGTGTGTGTGTGTGTGTGTGTGTGTGTGTGTGTGTGTGTGTGTGTATACATACATACATGTATATATACATACATATATATATATATATATATATATATATATATATATATATATATTGGAAGTATGCAATCTGACTTTTTAAAGTTTTATTTTACAGGGTATGAGAGTTAAAAAATTGTCTTGAGTCTCAGAACAGACTTTGAACTTTGAAACAGTGTTAAGACTGTGAAAGACTAAGGACGTTTTTGAAGTTGGACTGAGTTCATCCTTCATTATGATATGGGTAGAAGCTTATGGGAGCCAGGGATTGGAATGCAGTGGTCTGAATAAGAATGACCTCTGTAGGCTCATACTCTTGAATATTGGACTGTTTAGGAAGAGTTAGGAGGTGTGGCCTTGTTGGAAGGTTTGTGTCACTCGAGGTGAGCTTTGAGATTTCAGAAGCCCGAGGCAGGCCCAGTTCAGCTCTCTTTTCTGCATTCATCTTGTGAATCAGATGCAAGCTTCCAGCTATTGCTCCAGTGGCATTTCTGTGTGCCTGCCACCACACTTCCTGCCATGATGACTGGACCAGACCCCTGAAACTGTAAGCAAGCCCTCAATGGTTTCATTTGTATGTTACCTTGGTCCTGGTATCTCTTGACAGCAAAAGAACAGTAGTTAAGACAGACATAGCACGTTTGGGACCACCTGGAGATTCATGAGACTCTACTTTTAAACGGAGGGGGCAGGGTAGATAAAAATCCACCCTTGAATAAGGGAACGGTTGTGCCATACATTGACCTCAATGGTAGTTTCATCCTATATTTTCCTCCATTCTTCATTTCTGTCAAATACTTATGAAGTTAGATATTCAGGGTTTCTGAGGAAGGGATTCTAATGTCCTTTTTCCAGTCAGCCAGTAACAGGAGGCTTAAAAAGCTAAGGTCATTCCCTGAGTGGTACCCTACATGGACCAGCGTCATGATCGTATCTTTCAAACTATTTAATGTCAACACTTTAGTGATGGTTTGAATGAGCAATTAAGTTCATGTGTACTTGAACAATAAATCCTCAGTTAGTCAAGCTGTTTGGGTTGTGAGGCTTAAAAAACCTTTAAGGGATAAGGGATGGAGTCTTGGTGGAGAAAGTCCCTCACTGGGGGGTGATCACTGAGGGCTTGTTTACAGCCTGGTCTTACTGCTCTCACTACCACTGGTTCCTGTGTAAAGATGAGACCAGATCCTCTGCTTCCGACTCCTGCTGCTAGGCTACAACTTCCCCACCAAGACAGAGTCTATCCCTCTGAAACTGTAAGCTAGATAATAAATAATAAACCTTTTCCTTTCTGATGTTTTTGGTCAGAGTATTCATTACGGCACCAGACAGAAACAACTACAATGGCTTCCTGGGTTGAGGCTGTGGGTGGGGCCAGGGAAGGGAAGCCCTGGGGCATGTGGGCGGGGCCCAACACACAGATTAGGTAGATGGAACCACAATAGGTACATGTGCTTCATGAGGGGAGGAGTTCTGTTACTTTCAGGATAATGTGCTTTGTTGAGCACTGACACACACACACACACACACACACACACACACACACCACTTGTGCACCCTATACTGTTCTACCTCTATTTTAAAACTGAGAGTTAAGGACGTGAAGAAACATTTTCAGAATTGAATAGTTCAATAGTGATGATGTTAAAACTCATGGTCCATCTAATATTTATTCATTTGTGGTTCATTTTGTGGGCTTCAGATATCTGCAGACATCTCAGCTAGTCTTGTCTTTACACAAGCTCATAATACCTTTCCTTGCAAAGCAAAATTTTAATGATATTTAATCTTAAAAGGAAGTGTTGAATGATAAAAATCTGTACAGACATCTGGGGAGATGGCTTAATGGAAAAAGGGCAAAAGAGTCGATTCCTGGAATTGTTCTTGATTATGATTTTGGTATTATCAAATTCTTAAAATATTATTTGAATAATTACCATGATCTTACTACAAGCATTTACTAGGTTCCCATAGGGCAATAAATACATCTGTAGTTACAGTTCTTGGTCAATAGATTGGCTCAAATAAAATTTCTCCCTCCCACTCTAAAAACAAAGAATGGGGAAGTGGGTTGTGTGTGAGTCACAGATGGAAAAAGATGAAAGATTGTTACATTTCTTTTCTTACAAAACCTGCTTTCTCCCCCATTGAATTCAGGTGCTGTGGTTTGCCTCTGTCCTGTCTAAAAACCAAGTAAATAAAATTTCCATCACTTAACCTTGTGTGGTCTCTGGAATCAAGACTCTCTTCTCTTACAAAAAAATTTCCAGATTTCCACAGCCAGGGGAAAAGGAAAGACTGAGACAGTTTTCTCAATAATTGTTTCAATCCTCCCTTGTTTTCTGGCCTTGGAAACTTGGCCAGGGCTCTTAGAGGGTTGTGTTGACTCCTCTGGGTATTGTTCTGGTTGCTTCTGCCTGAAACAATGTTCTTCCTGGTACTGCCCCGAGCCCCCCTGAAGCTCAGATTCTCTAAAAACCCATGCTGATGGCGCCTGCTGCTGCTTTATTGGCCAGGTTACGGCCCAGTCTCTAAGTTCCCAGCAAGTGAGCCCATGGTAGCATGTGAGGAGGAATCCTGTGATATAACATAAAAGAAAACAAGCCTCTTCCCCTTCATGAATGCTTCCAGCAAGTTTCTTTCTATCTCAGCTGGCTTTGTGGCTCTTAGGTCAGTCAGAAAGCTGGGTTCCCAAAAAATGACAGAAACTAACCAATCCTGGTTTCACACAGTGCTTTCTGTGGTTACATAGTGCCTATCTGTCTCTTGTTCAGGCCTGGTAGAACACCTACTTACTTCCTTCATCCTTTAAGCAAGAGATAATCCAGTTCCTATGAGACTGGCTCCAGACACCTCAGAAAATTCTACCTCACTAGGGGCCATTGGACAAGACTAGATCAATGAGTATTCAGTTTTGAACTTGATGGATTGGGGGCAGCAGGTAGAGAAAGACAGACAGACAGACAGACAGACAAAAATGGACTGCTACCTTGTAAAATCCTAAATGCAGAGCCATGAAGGTTTATGAGACTAGAAAATGAAGGAACAAAGTTGAGAACAAATGTAAAGGAAATAAAGCAGATGCCATGCTGTGGGCATGATGTTTCTGCATCTGAACACAGACGCTCCTGTAAAATCAGTTGCATGGGTATGTTAATTACTTAGTTATCATTGGAAATTCCTGAGAGAAAAAAAAAATTTCCCCAAGCCTGCTGACCTTTAGGGGTCCTCAAAATGGTTACAGGCAGTTTGGGAATAGATCCATCAGTAAGACATACAACCTAGAGATGGAGAGAAACAGACAGGTTCCCAATGACATCACCTAAACTCCTGTTTCCAGCTAGATTTAAACTTTCCAATAATCCAAGACAATAAATTATTTTTTTTTTGGCTTGCACTGGTTTGAGTTTGGTTTTTGTCACTAGCAACTGAAAGAGGTCCAACTAACATACTTCTCTAATACATGGTCTACTTTCCACTTCCAAGTTACAGGAAACATTTATGTGCAAGACCATGGGCTCAGTTTTGAAGCTCTATGTGACCATCACTCTTGGGAAGATATTAGTGAATAATAATTTGGAAGTGGTAGACCTGCTGCTGTAAGAGCTCATAGTCCATTAGAGCAAATGGCTCATGCATAAATCTGAAGTTGAATCTTGCATCTCAGAGAAAGAGAGAGAGGGAGGGAAGGAGAGAAGGAGGGAGGGAAGGGGGAAGGGAGGGAGGGAGGGAGGAAGAGAGGGAGAGAGAGAGAGAGAGAGAGAGAGGGAGGGAGGGAGGGAGGGAGGGAGGGAGGGAGGGAGAGAGAGAGAGAGAGAGAGAGAGAGAGAGAGAGAGAGGGAGAGATCACTGTGTCCTGCTAGAATTTCCATCAAAGGATGTCACACAGCCTATCGATTCTGCCCAAATGTACACTTCTAACATAAAGTGAGTTTGTACTCGGACTAAACATCTTGGTACATTTCAAGCTATAGTCAAAATTCTGGGAAAGAAAAGATTTGAAGTTAATTAGATTTCATTTCACTTGTATTGTTTGATACATAAAATCTTAAGAGAAGGACCCCAAACCTTAACAATCTAAAATGAGTTCCAACATCTTCAATTTTCCTGTAATATATCTCATCTCTATTGAAGTGAACTATTTGGGTGACTTAAAAAGGGATTATTTGGTGTCTGCAAGCACAGTCAGCAATCAATAATCAATAACTTGAAGCGCACTGCTTGTACCTTTAAGTCCTGGCACATCATTTTTTATTTCATTCAATCTGCTTACTGTTTAAGAAAAAGGATTCTGAACCTTTGCCACAAAGCACATTTATGTGTGAAACAAAGTCCGTTTATATGGTGGACGTTTATCACTCTGACGTTTATCTGCAATATTAATTGTATATATTGATCCTGATTTCAGAAATTGTAAATTTATTATAAATACTGCCACTGACGACCTTATTTTTGAGACTATTCTTCTACCGTACTTGAGAAGATTTCAGAGGCAAGTCATAGATTTTTAAATTCAGAAAGGCAACATATGCTGTAATATTAAATTAAGATCCCATAATCGGTTGCTAGTCCAAGGACAAAGTCCAGCAGGAGATACATGTTTAAAAAAAAATTGACTCTTAGTTATTAGAGGAAGAAGAAATGGCCTTTAGCCTTTACTGAGTAACCCCCTCTCAACTCCTCCTTAAAACGGCTTTCTGGTGTTTGACTTAGCCCAGTAATGCCTGCAGCGGGAAAGTTTTCTCGATCACTTGTAAGGATCACTAGCGTTCTCAGCTAATCACCTTAAGAGCAGTTACCATTGCTCTTAAAGCCTTTCTGTTCCTTGCCTAAGGAGCGTGCTCCATGCACAACACAAGAATAAGGCACTTTAAAATCGCCTCCTTGGAGTGGCAGAGAGAGCATAGGAGCCCACGTAAAGCATCGTCTTCAGGATGAGGCTGGGCTGCTGCACGTGTAGTCCCAGCGCTCCTGTGGGTGCCATGCCAGACCTGCACAAGGTCAAGTCAGTCAACGTTTGGGTGGAGGCAGAAGAGTAACTGAAAAGCCGTGGGCAGTTGGTGGCCTCTGGGGGAAGGGCAGGTCAGTTTTTTTTAAATGTTTGGCTGAACTCCATATCCGAGAAAGGCATGAAGTTTTGGGTGAGGTGAATGTGGGAGGCTCTGGGGTGAATATGATTAAAATACACTATATGAAATTCTCAGCATACTAATAAAATTTATTTTTAAATCTTTTTCTTAATAGGTCGAGGGTTTGAAATGGTTGCTTGATGTGAGTGATAGTCCCTTATCAGAGAGACACCTGCATCATGCTCAGATCGGGAAAGGAGACCAAAGAGTAGTTACCCGAGAACCCCAACAGGTCTTGGGAAGGAGACCTTCAGACTGATCATGAATGGGGTGAGATGCCCTGGTGGAGGCAGGCTTCACCCATGAATGCTGCCTGTGGGAGCAATACGCCTCAGCACTGTTAACTCTAGATACTGCCTTCCTGTTCACTCCGAAGTGCAGGCCATTATGCAGGCACTAACAAAACCCTAAATGGAGTCATTGAAGTGCCTGACTTCCTTCAGGCTCTTTCTGCGATGGGGGAAATGTAGAGTCTGAGCTGCAGGACCCTTTGGAAGACGAGGTCCTTATATGGAAGAATGAAAAGTGGATGTACATAATACAGACTGCTGGAGGATGACCCAAGACCTGCAGAGATGTACAACGTGCTATAAATATTTACAGAAGGGAAAGGTGAGCTGTGCCTCAGACATTTGAGAAGAAAGGGATCTCTGAGGCGGATTAGGATGGGCACAGACGGGTGTTAAGCCGGGACACGGCATTTGAAAAGCAGGACATTTCTATGTATTCAGAAAGCACGGCCTAGAGGACAGGCAGAGCTGAGAAATGAAAGAGATGACCAGAAATGCCAGACAGGCACCGGGAAGCCACTAAGTGTTTTCGGGTAGAAAAGCCAAGATCTTAGGTCTAGACCAGAAAGCCCTCTCTGACAACAGGGATGGCGGCAGACTAGAGGGAGACCTCCAGGAAGAAGTCAACCAGGGGCCGATGGGATGCTGAGGTGAGGGTGGGAGGAGTGGGCAGCCGGGAAGCATGGCAGGTAAAACCCCCCAGGTTTCTGCATGGATCGGGTAGAGGAAGGAGCCCGGTGAAGAGCAATGATGAGAGGTGATGAATTTGACTGTGGAGATGTTGACATCCAGCTTCCGGTGCACGGTACGGGGGGGGGGGGGGGGGGAGCCCAGCAGACGCTTGGGAATGCAGGTCTGGGCCTGGAGAGAGGACAGGGCTTAAATAAAGACAGACTTGGGAGTGAGCCACAGTGAGGTGAACGCAGAAGCCGTGAGAATGGATGAGATCACCTCGGAACGGACATATGGAGGGAGGACAAATGACAAGCCCAGAGAGGCTGAGGGCGAAAGGAAGAAAAACCAAAGCCTGCAAGATGAGCAAGCGCCAGGGAAATGCTGTGCGCTGCGGACTCAGACAAGTGTTATGGGGAGTTCAAAGAGACCTCAGAACCAGCCGGCTGAGTCTTCCCGTTTGACAGTGTGACAGGAAGCAGGGCTCTGAGAAAGTTCACCCACAGTGGCTCACTGAGAAGTGGGTGAAGCATTCCTCATCCCCCCAAGCTCCCCCTCCCCTGCGCTTCAAACTTTCCCCAGATTTGTCCACCCCCTCTTATTATTTATATTTTTGTTAATAGGAATGACATTTATTGAGCTTTTTCTTGTTGAGTTGCCTTCCTGTCTGGGACAGGGACTTTGGAGCCCAGCTGCCCGGACTCATATGTTAGCCTTCCCTCCTGGCCACACAAAGGCTCCATACTTAACGTTTCCAGCCTCACTTTTCTTGGCTGTAAAAGGGAACAATAGAATTCTCTCACAATTCAAATGCACAGAGCAGGGACAGAAAGATGGCCCAGCAGTTAGGAGCACGTGTTGCTCCTGAAGAGGAGCTGGGTTTGTTTCTGCAGCATCTTCAGCAGGTGGCTCACAGATGTTTTAACTCCAGCTCCAGAGAATCCGATGCTGTCTTTTGGCCTCCACAGGTATCAGGCATGAATATAGTTATCATGCATATGTTCAGGCATTCATACAAGCACACAAAATAAAAATAAATTAAAATGTAAAATCTTTCCCTAAAATAGCATTTCTTTGTATTACTAAGTTCTCATTCACTCCTTACATTTTGTTCCAAGACAAGCCTTTTCTTTCCTTGGCACATTTAATATGAGAAACTTAAAAAAAATAGTCTAGGACAGCAGGTGTAAGTTAGCACTTTATTGAACACTATGAAGAATACAGTTCACCTTTCGGTGTGCAATCTGTCCATGAGGCTTCCCTTTACTTGAAAGTATGTGTGTGTGTGTGTGTGTGTGTGTGTGTGTGTGTGTGTGTGTATGTATGTGTGTGTATGTGTGTGTGTGTGTGTGTGTGTAAGAGCATGTGAGTATGTGTGTGTGATTGCTTTCGAGTACTGTAAGTTCTACTTTTCTGAGGACATAGTTATAACCTTAGGACCAACTGGGAACCACAACTGGGTACCAGCATGTCATCTACCAAAGCAACATGAGACTAGAATGTGAATCTTCGGGAATCTTCTCCAACAAAGCTGTTCTCCAGTTGAATGTAGCCTTAACCTTACTCTGTATCTTCCTGTCAACATGAGGATGGGCCCAATGAAAAGCTGATCTCATAAGATAAAAGTGATTCATGCCTTGATGTTTTACCATTTCCTGGAATATTGGCATAATTTGAAAGCTAAGGTTAGGGTGTATGTCATAAGATTAAACGGAACAGCACAGAAGAGTCACCTAGCCCAGTGTGCTTAGCCCAGTGGGTGAACATGGTACATATCAGTAAACAGAGGTAACTAGTTGCATAGCAAGTAGTTATAGAATGCCTACATAGCTAGGATATACTATAAGTAGTTAGTTAAAATGTATAAAATTGATACCACTCAACAGTGTTTGGTCTACAAAACATGTTGGCCAAGTAGGAACTTGTTTGAACCTGAAAGGGAGCTGTGGCTAACATCTTTTGTGTTAGCCTCTAATTGAAAAAGTAAGTTAAGTGAAGAAGATGGTACGAAGGACTTGGCAAAAGTCATAGAGGATAACACTGAAGTCTGATCTTCAGTAGAGAAAGAGAAAAAAATCTGTGATCCAAAGTACAGTTGGGGCATTAACAATGGTCTCCTTCAAGACTAGAGGGTCTCTCGAGTAGGAAATACTTATCACCTGAACTGCTGGAGTTAAGGAAGTTTAAACAAGCAACAAAAGCCTGTTCCAGCCTGACTTGTGCGGATGTGGGACACAGGGGTGGGTGGGATCTGTCTGACTGCTCTGGAGTCAGAAAAACTGAGTAAAGTAACTTTACATCCCTCCTTAAGGCAAAGGCTGAGTGGCCTGAGACAGTGTGATGTAAATCAGTCTCTGGTGGACTGGCTTATGAAAGACATGAGTAACACTTGGTTATCTCTGTCTGAAGTCCCCATAAACATCAGGAACTAGAGCACCAAACAGGAGGGGCAGGTGCTATTGAGGGAACTAGGAAGAAGGGGGGCTGTGTTTGAACCCGGTTCACTGAGTCAGATAGAAATGTGTTCACAGAGGAGGCAAAGGAAAGGTTGATCCAACAGGGACCTCATGGCTGGTGTGGCGCTTTAGTGGCTTTGCTGAGCCCTTGAGTTTTATAAAGTAGGAGGGGCTTCAACAGATCTCAGTAACTTAGAGCAAGATGTATAGAGTGTGTAATATGAGAGAGCTCCCTAGAGGAGGTAAGAAAAAGACAAAGCAGAAAAAGAGATGTCTGGGTTACTCAGACAGATGTGACAGGATTTGGGTCTCACTGGAGTTCCCAAGGAAAAAACTGACAGAAAGCAAGCCAACTGTGTGCTAAGGGGTTTCTGGCAGGCTCTAAAGCCTGAGAAGCAGAGCTCAGAAGACACGAAAATAGATCAGCACAGGTGAAGATGATCAAGCCTGCCCCAGGGGTGGCAATTATCCCCCAAGAGTAAGAAGGGTATATTTTCCTCCAACAAAAAGTTATGCTAGCAGTGGAGATGGTTTGCCCAGCCAGGAATTCCCCCAACAGCCCAGTATGGTGAATGGAGAGGCTGCAGCCACGTTACCCAAGGGCCACTCTGACCTAGGGAGCCATTAGGTGCAGTAGAAGAGAGAAGAGCCACATTCACCTCTGACCATGAACAGGTCTGAGCAGACTTAGTCAGGCTACTGAGTTTGTCAGGTCTGGAGAAATGTAGGGAGACTCTGAAGAAGAGCCCCAGGATTGGAAACATAATGGCTCAGAAAGAATGACTGAGGATTACAGAAAACTAATTAAGTTGGCACCTCCTGTCTGCTTGGTACCCAACCTTGATCTGTGGAGGATGAAACTGACACAAATGGATGGGGCCTTTCAGTATTAGACCTTGCTTGCGTTACACTTTAAAACAACTTCTTAGTTGTGAACCTCTGCACTCACCTGACACTTGCTCAAAACAGATTAAACAGACTCCCAGAGTGCTTATCCAAGGTTTTCGTTGCAATCCACTACCTGTGGATGGCTTGTCCAGCGCAAACTCTGGAAAGGGTTTTGTTACACAGATAACATGATGCTAACTTTTTTGCACATCTGGGACGCCATTGGAGATACAACCAGGAACAACCTTACAACGCATCTGAGACTGGGCTAAAGGGAAGGAAAGGCGGGTTGTTAAAAGAGAGTTTAAATCCAAAAAGAACCCTACATAGATTTAAAAAAAAAAAAAAGGATACTCACAGAGGCCATAAAATTATTGAATAAAAACCCAGTGCCAGGAGTGAGCTGCCTTCCTGTGAGTTGTTTGTTAGGGAAGCCCCTGAGGCTCCACTGATAATAAAGGAATTTCTACTGCTGATAGCGGTGTGTCAGGACTAGAGGGTAAGACCCTCATTTTCACGAAGACTCCTCATGTGCACGCTTTGACTACAGGATGTGGAAAAATTAAGCTGGGGCTGAACTGATAGCTCCCACCCTTCTGTTGGGTTTTCACAGTGCCAAAAGGGACTGTGCAGGCTACTGGTAAAGAACTGTCACTTATACAACAGTGGCTGGGCCAACAGTTTTCCAGGCCTATACCACAAAAGAGAATTCACATCTGGTACTATATGCCAAGACAAGACGCCATAACTGGTTAGGTCATAGCCCTGTGGTGGTTCCAGTATGCCTAGCCCAGCAAGTGGCTCTATTTGGAGGTGTGAACTTGTTGGAGTGGGTGTGACCTTGCTAAAATGGGTGTGGCCTTGTTGGAGTGGGTGTGGTCTTGTTGGAGTAGAAGTGCCACTGTGGGCTTGGGCTTTAAGAACCCCCATCTTAGCTGCCTGGAAGCCAGTTTTCTCCAAGCTGCCTTCAGATGAAGATGTAGAACTCTCAGCTCCTGGTGCACCATGCCTCCCTGGATGCTGCCATGCTCCCACCTTGATGATAATAGACTGAACCTCTGAACCTGTAAACCAACCCCAGTTAAATGTTGTCATTTATAAGACTTGCCTTGGTCATGGTGTCTGCTCACATCAATAAAACCCCTAACTAAGACAGAAGTTGGTACCAGGTTCTTGGGTATTGCTGTGATAGGCCTGACCATGCTTTTGTTTGTAAGAATGTGGATTTGGGGACTTTGGATTTAGAATGCTTTAACAGGGCTTAGTGAGCCATCCTAGTAGGAATATGGAAGAGTTTGTTGCTAAGAGTGATTTGAACTGTGCAGACCTGGTCCAAGAGGTTTCAGTGGAGAAGAATTTCAGTACATGGCCTATAGATTGTTTTTGTGGTATTTTGGTGAAGAATGTGGCTACTTTTTGCCTTTATTTGGAGCCTACCTGAGGTTAAGGTAAAGAGATTTATATTAATTGCATTGACAAAGGAAGTCTCAGAAAAAGCCCAGCAGAGATGTTGTTTTCTGGTTAAGTCTCATGAAGAGCATTTTGAACAAGCATAGAAAGCTTAAAAAATATATAAAATATATGGTTTGAATGTTAAAGGGGCACCAGGAAGTGAAATGGAGCTGAATCATGTGTTCAAGGATATTAAATTGAATTAGGAGAGTGATCACCTTGGGGCAAGATTTCAGCCAGTTAGGTCTAGGCATGATGGCACAAGCCTTTAATTTCAGGAGGCAAAGACAAGCATATATCGGAGTTCAAGACAAGCCTGGTACAAAGCAAGTTCCAAGTAGAGAAAACCTTAAATCCAGGTATGGTGAATCACACCTTTAATTCCAGCGCTTAGGATATAGGCGTGCAATCTCTGAGTTCAAAGTCAGTCTACAGAGCAAGTTCCAGGATGACCAAGCTTAAACAGAGAATAAATTTATTGAAAACAGAAAGCTGGTGATAATACAATAGAACAAGGGGGCCATGTTTAATCCCATAAAGCAGCAACACTCAGCACTTTCACCCATTTAGCTCTGCTTTATAATCAAGAGGAGAAGGAGACTACTGCGAAAATTGATGCTGGTTAAGTGGAGCTAAGAAATTAGTGGTGATTAAGAAGACACCAGCATCACTGAGGTGAAATCTGGGAAGTGTTTTCTTTGAGCACAAAGAAGCTGTGTTCCAGAGAGAGCCAAGGTTGCACCTCATGCTGTGGCTGGACTTGGCAAAGTGTAAGACTCACCAAGTAGTATTGGTTTTAAAGACATGAAGTGGTCTTGAAGAGCAGCTGAGGCTTCGCACTGTGAGAGGCCAGGGACTGCCTTTGGTGAAGGTGCGGCCTCAGTTGTAGTTGACAACCCAGGACTAAAGAGGTCATGCAAAGAAACTGAGGCTTGGCACCATGAAGAGAGCCTATGAGAGGATATTGGTGAAGCCTAATTGCAGTGGAAGATACCAGTGTGTTAGAGATGTCAGTGCCGTGGATAGTCTAAGAACAGCAGCAGCAACAGAGTGGAGTCAACCAGAGCCTTACAGCACCACAGAGGGCAGAGCTGGAGAAGTGACCCAAGCCCTTCAGGGGATCCCAGAAGATCATGTGTGGATCCCAGACAATGGAGCTGTGAAGTTGAAGTTGCCTTGGAGACCCAAGGATGTTGAAGATGCCAGAGCCGTGGGATACCTGCCAAGAAAAGCTGCTAGCGAGTGGAACCAGCCCAGGAGAAAGAACTTTGATGCAGTGAACAAAGAAGAAAATGGCATTGGAGATCTGAAGATCACTTTGACATCAGACATGGAGATGCAGAGTTTGGAGTTTGCCCAGAAGGTTTTCTGTCTTGCCTTGGGAATTACAGTTAAGTGATTGGACAAATCTCAGAAGAGACTTTGAACTTTGGATTTTCAACACTGTTGAGACTGCTTTAAATTATGGGGAGTTTGGGATTTGGGCTAAATGTATTTTACATTATGCTATGTTTCGGTATGGTCCCCATAGACTCATGTTTGAACAAGCCTAGGGGAGCCAGGGAGTGGCACTATTTGAAGGCATGAACTTGTTGGAATAGGTGTACCACTGTAGAATTGGGCTTTAATACTTTTGTCCTAGCTGCCTGGAAATCAGTCTCCCATCAAATGAAAATGTAGAACCCCAGCTCTTCGTGAACCATGCCTGCCTGCACACTGCCAGGCCCCCACCTTGATGATAAAGGACTGAATCTCTGAACCTGTAAGCCAGCCCCACCTAAATGTTGTTCTTATAACAGTTGACTTGGTCACGGTGTCTGTTCATGGTAGTAAAGTCCTAACTAAGACAGGCCCCAAGAGGGAAACAGCTTGCATGGTTTTTCTAGATGGATGTGATGTGTCCTTCTAAACGTGTGTTACACTCATAGATCACGGTGATTGTTGCCTCAGCTTATAACCACTGTGAACGCTGATGAATTAGCAACTGTTGTGGAGCCACAGTGGCCTATTTCTTAGCCATAGGTACACATTTATTGTTAGTGGAAGGATGAAAGAGAGTGGGGGGCATATGGCCCATGGAGGTGCGGTGAGGCCTGGGGGCAAGGGAGATGCCCCTGGAGGGGTCCATGTTGGGAATCCCACCCTCCTGAGGGACCAGCCACATGATGGTATAGTACAGAATAGAGTTTGTTCAGGTCATGGGAGAGTTAAGAAGGTGGTAGAGGCAGAGAGAGAGAGAGAGAGAGAGAGAGAGAGAGAGAGAGAGAGAGAGAGGAAGAGAAGAGGAGTAGAGGCCAGCCATGAGCATCTGGAGGGAGAGGGGGAAGGGAAGGGGAAGAGGAGGGGTAGGAGTGGGAGAGGAAGGCTACAAGAGCAAGAGAGAGAGAGGAGGGGTCAAGCAGCTCCTTTTATAGTGTCAGGTCACTGGAGCGGAGCATACCTGGCCACTGCTGGGTAATTGAGGGGTGGGGTATACCTGGCTGTTGCTAGGTAACTGAGGGGTGTGGTTTACAGAATCCCAACATTTATGGTCAACCCTTGGAAGGCTCAGGGATACCTGCAGTATGTGGAGAAGAATAGAAGAGCAGAAAAGGGGGTGGGTTGGAGTGTTGTTTAACAGTTTCTCCTTAAATTGAAACATTACATCCTGCAGGGAAGCTTCTTAAACAGGAAGGTAAACACCTCAAAACAGACTCAGGAAGTTCCTGAAACTGACCAGACTCACCAGGTTCTTCACTGCCAAAGTGAACAAAAGCTGAGCTTCCCCTTCAGAAACAGCTCTGAAACCAGGTCAGCTGCCTGGAAGAAGCAGAAACCAACTGACCTGCTTAGAAGAGGTTTAAAACAACTGACCAGCCTGGATGGTGTTTGGAACAATGGGTGACTGGGAAGGATGCTGTCCAACCTCTCACTGAGCTTTTTTGGGAGCTGTTCAGCCTGTTCCAAGTTCCCAGTTTTCTGAGCTGTCATCCATGCTGGAGTAGGCTTCCGTGACACAGCAGTCTCCAAGTCAGTTCTGCTCTTGTAAGTAACTCCTATAAAACTTATCAGTTTACCAAGTTGGACTTCAGAGGTTTCTACACATTTTTTGTGGTGGGATCTCATGAGGAATAGTACTGTCACACAACAGCTCCCAAGTCAACCCATGAGAAGACAGGAGAGACTGGAAGCCTCATTGTCTCTGGCAACAATGTCTTAAGTTACACCTTGTAAGCCAAAGTGACCTTATGGGTTTTGGTATTTGGGGAGCAACTAAGGTATTTGCAAGAATATCCTTCTGTCTTTCCCTCCTTCTGTCTTTCCTGGTCTTCTCTGACTTCTTAGAGTCTGCCCATATTTTTCTAATTCAGTAAGAACTTCCCTAAATTATAAAGTTTCTTAGCAATAAGCATTCTGGTAAAATGTGGCTAAAAGTGAAACCAAATCAACAATGAAAACCAGGAAGCACCAGACAGTAGGAAAGAGGAGTTCCGGGTGACATTCAACAAGATTCTGCAGAAAGAAGAAAATTCTAAATTTTCTCTAACTCCCAGGAAGACCAGTGAAGCAACAACATGATCCAGATCTTGCAAATAGTGGTGTTTCTTCAGAAAAAGATGGGCTCTAAACACTTTAGAGCTAGGCATGAAGATGTATATCTCCAGCCCAGCACTCGGGAGTCTCAAGCAGGAGAGTTGTGGGTGAGGCCAGTCTGAACTTTGTTACATGTGTGTCCCTATGTATATGTATATAATGCATATATATGTGAGCATGTATTTAAAAGGTTATTATAAATGAAGATGATTCAGATTAACTTTAGATAATATTTTTATGATGTCTTTGGTTCTGTTTTCTTTAATTCATGTGTAATCTCTGGAACAAAGGGAGTAAAACTTAAATTTAAATTAAAATTTCTTCTCCTTTCCTCTGCATTTTGTCGTCTTTTGCATTTGTGTGCTTGTGCATTTCTGTGTGCGTGTGTGTGTGTGTGTTATGATGTGTCTGTGTGTGGTATGTGGTTTGCATGTGTGTGTGCATTTCTGTGTGTATATGGTATACATGTCACATGTATGTGTGCATGTGTGTGTGGTATATAGTGTGTGTGGTGTGTGTGCATGTGTGTGGTGTGCATGTATGGTGTGCATGTGTGTGGTGTGTAGTGTGTGTACACATGTGTGGTGTGTCTGTGTGTGGTATCCATATGTGTGTGCATTTTTGTATGCATATGGTATGTGTCATGTGCATGTGGTATGCATGTTTGTGTAGTGTGTGTGCATGTGTGTGGTGTGTGTGTGTATGGTATGTGTGGTGTGTGTGGGTGTGTGGTGTATTTTCATCTATTACTGATTATGCACATGTGGACCTCAGAGGACAACTTGACTGTGTTAATTCTGTTCTGCTACATGAGTTCCAGAGATTGAACTCAATTCATTCGTTTTGGCATTAAGATATTTACTTCGATGCCTACTCTCTTTAGCACAAGAGTGTGTCCCTGTTAGAAAAATAGAATTTGGTTTTGGTTCCTTCCAAATTATTTTCTGTGTAAGCACACTTACTTGTTTGTCCAAACATTATTATTTGTTAATTGAAGATCAGTTTTATCACATCCATGCCTGGTGTGCAGTAAACTCTGAGTTACTCAGTCTTGATGCTGAGAGCGATTCAGATATGATTAAGAAATTGTCCCTACCTTCAAGACACTTTGAAATCCATAAGGTGAACCACTATTCTTTAACACAAGGTGGATGGTGAATGCCTTTCATGTTCCATGCAGTCTGTTTTCAGGAAAGCATTCTTCTGGTTGCTGTGGTCTGACACCTTTACCTGTGACTCAAGCCTGTGACTCACCTGTCACTGGGCATTTTGTTTTGTAATATTGGGTCTTCTAATAATGATTTTGACTGGAAAGGCTTCCTCTGTTTTCTCTCTCAAAGAACGATCCCTTCCTCATCAACCTGTCAGGATCCTCGCTGTGGCACCGGTGGACTCTGGGAAGAGTGGGATTCATTTTTCAATGTAGAAACCAAGAAATCGATGCTGGTATTGCATCAGTAACCAAAGGAGGGATTGATAATCCCCTCACTGTAGCCCATATGCCTAGAGATAGGTGCGTTAGCTATTGAGAGTCTTTGGCCTTCCTGAAGAACAGCATCAAGAACATTGTTAGGATTCACAAGTGGGTTTGAAGTGTTCCTTTATGTTTTCAGCACCCAGCACTGTGCCTGGCTCACTGCACTGGGTGGAGTGGAAAAACCTAATAAAGTTTGGGAACAGAATAACTTGACACACACACGTTGAAGGAAGGATTGCTGGAAACCTTGTCTTAGACCTCTCCTGAGTTATGGCTTTCATCTGTACACACCTTGCTGGTAAACGTGCTCATGGTACCTTCAGTATTTAGTGGTTTGTGTGTTGCTGGTAGGAGTCCTGTCGCCCGGGACTCCCGGATAAAAAACATAAGCTCCCTTCACCTTTTCAGCTCCTGCCAACTCAAGCTCACAGATCAGTTTGGCTTTGTCAGAGAGCTTTTCCCACCACTTACTGATATCCAGCTCATGGCTCACTGTATCTGTCACTTGCAGATTTCTGCTCGAACTGACACTGTTCTTACACACAAGCAGCATTGTTCAGAGTAGCCAAGGGTAGCTGAAATCCAGATGGAAGGTGCATATGCAAGGTGGATATACACACATTCTTAGTCTTACATGTTAGAATACGGGTGGCCGATGGGCCTTGATGTGACCTGGAGAAGAGAGAGATGACCAAAGGCTGGGTGTAGAAAGTACTGATGTAATAACCATATAACCGTACTTAATGAGGCTCAACTTAAAATTGATTGAAATGTAACAAACTATGAATTGTGCTTTGCAGCACATTACAGAGGGGGCTTCCTGGCATATTCCTTGTGTGAGCGATCCTTGGCACAGTCAACCAGAAAAGGGAGAAGGGACAGAGCTATCAGAGGAGAAAGGCACAAAGGAGGAAATGCATTCTCTCCAGGTGAATATGGTGCAAACCCGGAAGACGTCAGTGCATCAATCCACATTAGATTTTCTGCTTCCAACTTCATGGCAGTGTATACTCACAGTCGACTTCGTGGCAGTGTATACTCACAGTCGACTTCGTGGCAGTGTGTACTCACAGTCGACTTCGTGGCAGTGTGTACTCACAGTCGACTTCGTGGCAGTGTATACTCACAGTCGCTGGGCTCGCTGGACTTCCATAAATGGAAGGCTAAGATCTGTCTCTGCATATTCGGAATTTAGTAAAATACTGTCTCAGAGTGGCACTCACCATACATTTATTGTGTTTCTTTGAACATAAGCGTCATAGTCCTTACTTTGTATTGTAAGATAAGTGTAATTATTTTGAATGGCTCATAGGGTGGAGATTTGAGGCAATGCAGTTAGAAAACTGTGCAAGGTATCTGAGGCGGAGCAAAGGGTCTGTCCTTGGGAATTGATTATTACCAGTAAGAAGAGGCATTGGTTGTTTGAAGTTTGGACAGAGGGAGTTGTAAATTCAGCTGCCTCTTGCCTCTCTTATGGTTGGTTTTAACTTACCACAGACTAGCATGACCTAAGTAGGGAGCCTCACCTGAAGAACTATCCTCACTGACTTCACTGATGGCGCAGAGACCCACCCCAATGTGGGCAGAACGTTCTGAAAGCACTCCAGATAAAAATATGGTAGATGAGTGACTACTGGTTCTCCCTCCTGCTTCTGAGTTTATGTATCTGCTGCTGCTGCTGTTGCTCCTCCTCCTTCCCCTCCTACACTGACAGCACAGCTGGTGTTTCCAGACTTCCACCATGGCCGAAGCACCATCCATGTCTGTGGCTGCCGATTGGGACAGTTAAGGTACTGCACCTTATGGACTGAGACAACGCTAGACAGCTAACTTCCCCACTCCGAAACTGCTACTGTGGGGCTCTCTGGCCACTGAGGCAGCTGCTCCAAGGACAAAGCAGCCATTCAGTTCTCAGCCTCTCTAGTGGGAATCAGTTGATGTTCCTATTTTAAAACAAGATAACTTAATGGATTTATTTTTTTCCTTATACCTTTACTTTAAAAAAGAGAGATACATGTACAGATTTTTAAAGGATTTTGGCATAAAACTATATGAATATTTTTGTCAGTACTTGATTTTTTTAAAGATTTGATCATATGCCTTGAAATCTTACTAGTTACTATAAGCATAAAGTACATGTGAAACCAAATGTAACATGGAAATAGTCAGTTTTCTTGGTGTGTACACATTATGTGCATATACATATACACATATATCATCTACATATATATCATGTCCATATACACCTTAAACATACTTCATATTCATGTAAATATACATATAAATCATATATACACACATCATATATACATATACATCATATAAATATACATATACATAAACATCTACATATACATTGACTTGGTTCTGCTCCTTTAGCAAACTCTAACTAATATAGCCACCTAGCAGACAATGTGAGCTTTCAGCATGCTAGTTTCATATTACCGGACATAGAGTAGGAGAAACTGGATGGATGAAGTTGCACATGTCACATGACTGAGAGCTTCCTGTAAGTGTGGTGTGAGTTCATATCCAAGGTCAGATCTCTGGATTGTTCAAGAAAAGCGAGGAATAGGGATCTTTTTTTGAGACAGGTTTCTCTGTGTAACAAACCTCAGCTGTCATGGAATTCTCTAGGTAGACCAGGCTGGCCTTGAACCCCTAGAGATCCACCTGCCTCAGATTCCCTGTACTGAGATTAAAGGCATGTGCTACCATATGAGGCTTCACTGAAATTTTATAATCATGTAGGTTGCCTAGTTAAAGGCTTATAAAGTTCAGTGCAAAGCAGTGTATGTATGTATATATATATATATATATAGTAGTTTTTATGGTCTATACGTTTGCATCTGCTGATCCATCCCAAGGCTTGGGCTGTGCCAGGGAGAACCAGTGTCTTCCGTCTCAGTCACTATTACTTACTGTACTTGTGGATCTGGGAGGTCGTCTAGTTCAGATCCATCAAAATGGGAAGAAACGACGATGTCTCCTCATAATCAGCCCGCTGTGAATGGAGTTCGGGCGCACAGGACCAGGGTGTAGGTTTCTGAATGTGCTCAGTGGTGCTGACATGACCACAGTCCCACCAGCTAGGATCAATCAGAGGGCTGTGATGAGGGCTGTGATGGATGCTCTTTTTGGATTGTTTTCCGGCAGGTTTCTTATTGAGCTAGTTAGTGTCTTATCTACACAGGGAAGGACAGAATCATTTTCCACAGCTAGGGGGCTCTAGAAGTCCACCTTTCTGACACAAATGGAAGGTCTTAACCATTTGCAAGTCTAAAAATGAGTGAGTTTTTTCCCCCACTGTTGTCTATAAATATTAATACTTTAATATAATAGAAATATTCTAATCCAGGTGCAAAATGACTGATCTACTTTGCCCACTCACTTTCTTTGTTTTGCTGGGTTTCTTCTATTTCAACTTTTAGATTTTGTGTGGACAGTGTTTAGGAAACATCTAAGTTGGAGTGTAAACATCTGTAAGAAACCATTGCCCTGCCAAGTCCCAGAGCTTGCATTTAAACTGACATTCTTTGACTTGAATCTTATCTGACGCATCGAAGGGTAGACTACATGTTGATGTTGATAAATAACAAAAATAAATAAATAAATTCTCTGTCAAAATAACATAATTTACCCACTTAAAAAAAAAAAAAAACAAACTACTTAACTTCCCAGCTGTTAGGGTTGCACAAGAGGAGGAGATGTAGGTGGAGCATCTGAAGTTGCTTCTGCTCCTCTCTCTGGCTACTTTGTTCTTTACATTTCCTCTATTAAGACACTGAAATGTGCTAATTTAGCCTTAATTTGTGGTTGCTCCCTAGGCCCTCCCTCTGTTTTTAGTCATGGTTTCTAGAGCACTTAGAGGCACTTACTGGACAAACTTACAAATCTCCATCCTGTTTCCATGGCTTAGTCGCATACAGAAGGCACTTCCCAGCTGCCTCCATCTCCAAAAATATTGATTGTGGTCAAGGCAGGAGGCAGAGGGAGATTTCTCTTGTGTGAAAAAGAGCTACACATGAAGAAGAAGTTCTTCTGAATTGGTTTCTTTCAGATGCTAAATGCCCACTTCCTCTTTATCAGCCACTTTAGTGCGGTGCTAGAAATAACTACTTAAACAAGTACCCCACACATTTTCAGTTTCCTGAATATACCAAATATTGCTGCTTCCCAGACGTACTGACTTCGGGGAAAAGAGAAAATGTGCTTTATCCCAGACCTTTCTTCCCAAATTGCAAACCCAAGAGAGTTTAAGGGAAATGCAACCCACATGCTTCTGGGCATTCACATTCCCACAAACTTATCTAAAGCAGCCCTTTCCTTTATGACAGTAATTTGATGTCTTCGAAGCTTTTAAAAATAAGTCTCGGGATTTCTCTTCTTTAAAATAAGGCAACAGAAGTTTCTATGGATAATATTAAATTAGTATAAACCCTTAAAAACTTATCTTAGGCCTTAAACGTAGACGTCATTTCCTTAAAAGTGGCTTCTGAACTCACTTCTAAACTGTCATGTTACGTACTTGCTGGTATATTGTTATTCTGGGAAGTGTTGTTTCTAGTTTCCCTTGTGTCGTAAATCATTTATTCATCCATCCATTCAGCTTATGAGGTATCTGCTCTGCCTGGCTTGTTGTCGGTTCTGGAGACACTGCAGCAACAGACCCTGTCCTTGGGAAACTGGTATCTAGAAGAGACAGTGAACAAAGCCTCAGTCTGAGGAGAGCATGTAAGGGGCCAGGCAGAGGCGCCATCCAGAGGAAGTCTCTGAAAAGCTGACCTCAGCCTGATAAAAAAGCTTAAGAGCCAGGGCTGGGCAAAGAGCCAGGCTAAGGAAATAGCAGGTATTAAAGGCTAGGGTATGACCCAAAGGAGGCCCAAATGTCTAGAGTTTACCAAGTAAACAGGGTGCTAGGTGATGCCCTGACGATCTTGCAACACCACAGGATGTCCCCACCTCCTGGCTCTCCGGATTCACAGAATGGAACCACAAAGGCCTTCCCCAGCATGACACACCTCCCGGATTAGGTCAATGTCCGTACACAGTGTGCATCCATTGGGTTTTACTGAGTCCTGCTTCACTGTGGCCATTGCTGTAGTTACATTCTTCCAACTCTTAGCTTTGTGGCTGCCACCTCAGCCTCTCACCTTTTTAGGTCTCCAGTCTGTTTTCTGGTGCTTTCTTTCTTTCTATTTTTTTAATTGTTTGCTTTCTGGGACAGGGTCTTTATTCATAGCCCAGAGTGACCTCAAACTTGAATCCTAGTGCCTCAGCGTGGTGGTTTGGATAGGAATGCCCCCTCCCCCATAGACTCGGTTGTTTGAATGCTTGGGCCATAGGGAGTGGCACTATTAGGAGGTGTGGCCTTGTTGGAGTGGGTGTGGTCTTGTTGGAGGAAGTGTGTCACTGTGGGGGGGAGGCTCTAAGGTCTCCTATGCTCAAGTCATGCCCAGCGTGTGACAAAATTTCTTTCTGCTGCCTGCTGATCAAGATGTAGAGCTCTGGGCTCCTTTCTCCAGCACCATGTCTGCCGACACGCTAAAATGTTTCTTCCCTCCATGATGATAATGGACTGGACCTCTGAACTGTAAGGCAGCCCCAACTGAATGTTTTCCTCTGCAAGAGCTGTTGTGGTCCTGGTGTCTCTTCAGAGAAATAAAACTCAAAGACTCTCAGCTTTTTCCCTAGTGCTGTGCTTCCTTTAGGTTTAATACTGTCGTTTTCCTGGTGAAGCATCCTAAACAAACCTCTGTTAAACTGTTCTGCTCCCAGAGTCCATGCCAACCTCTGCTGCAAATCCTCCTCGGCATCCCTGGGCCTTCATTCCTGTGCCGTGGCCGTCAGCTCTGTGGGCCTTTCTCCTACACTGGTAGCCCTACTTCTCAGGGACTCTGAGAAGGATCAGTAAGAAGGCCTTAAGCCCCAATTGTCAAGTACACAGAGAACAATAAAGTTGGTTTACTAGACCTTGAACTGTGGCCCTCATGCATATGTTGAAAAATTATAACTGCACTACCTCAGAAAATGATCTCATTTGGGAGAGCAATAAGGTGAAAAAGAAGGTTATTAAGATGGGCGCTAGTTTAATATGGTGTTATTAAAATGTGTGTGTAGACACGGGTACATGCACTGACACACATACACACACACACACACACACACACACACACACACACAAAAGTAAGTAAATATAGATATCTCAGTATCACATTGATCATTTAGAAATTGCATCATTTGAGGACCCAGAACAAAGTAGAAATTAGGACTCTGTATATAAACTTAGAAGCCTTGCTGAATCACGATAGCACAGCACAGGCATGGGAGGAAGTATTATAAATAAACAAGGGCTCATGTGTGACTGCACAGGCCTGTGTTCACGTCATCCCTGTTTTGATGATTCAGTGTAAACCTTTGAGGTCTTAAACCACAGTCCACTCAGTTCAGAAACGATGTTTAGAGTCATTGTGTGTTGAGGGTTCCCCTGAGCACTCCAATGGATTTGATGGCTCTCCAGGATCTAAGATTCAGCGTACGATAGCATTCTTTGGCTGTGATGTACTGTGGGAAAGGAGACAAGAAAAGCTCAGCTTAAGAAAATGATAAGTAAGAACCCAGATAAGTAAGTTCCCAGTGTCCTCTGTTGCAGGGCATACACAGTCTGCTCTTAAAGATGCTCAATGGGGACTCACCTGCTCATGTGCTCCAGACTTCTGTGTCTGGTGATGGATGGTTCAGCCCTTTCTCTGTCCAACCAAGGGGCCATAAAGTCAGTCATGATTAAGTACATTTGGACCAAAATAGTTCTGAACAAACTCAAAGATGTTTGTGGGTTGATGGGTATGTGAACTACATCAAAGCTTCAGAAATGAAGGCTTGGCTTCTAGGGTAGAATCATCCTTGGTTATGGCCAGTGGAACTGGAAGTGTTCAGTGGTGGCTTTGGTTGAGTCCACCGTGATTCTGGCTGGACTTGAATTTGCTAACCATATCTTCACTATAACTGATAAAAATTCAGCTCAACCCAAATGCCTACAAGGAAAGGGCCTTGAATGTCGACTCCAAATAAAATCCAGATTGTTAGGAGTTGTGTATGTATGTGAGTGTGTTAACCATGGTGACAGGGCACACATGTGTGCATGTATGTGTGCACAGAAGCAAAGGGGAGAATATCAAGTGTCCTGATGTCCTTTCTACCTTATTCCCTTGAAATATTGTCCCTTGCTTAAGCTGGAACTAGGTTTGTGACCAGCAAGCCCCAGCCATCCTCCTGTTTCCCAAATGTTGAGGTTCCCATGCCTGGGTTTTCATGGGGGGTTGAACTTGGGTCCTTATGCTTGCAGAACAAGCATTCTTATCCAGGGTGCTCCATCCCCAGCTCTATGTTTAGTTTTACTGCTCATATGAAGCTATTACTCTAAGTACATCATAGATGGAACAGGTGTCTAACTCATCAATACAATTCTAAAGATAATTGTCATTGTTTAACATTTAATAATTCAATCTGGTAGAAAATGAAAATTCAAAAATTTGGCTTTTGTCCATTAAACGTCCAGAAATGTAGGTCTGACACTGTGGTTAACAGGAAAGGGCACTGGGCTGGCAACTTGCCCCTTTAACTAGGAAGCTGAGTAGCTTTAAGAAATCATGGAACAGTTTTGAGTTTCAGATTTCTCATCCTCTTAAGGAAAAAAAAATAACGTCTCCTTTTTATCATTGTAGATGTTAAGATCAAATAATATAATTTAACTCATGCAGAAGTGTGTGTGTGTGAGAGAGAGAGAGAGAGAGAGAGAGAGAGAAAGTGTGTGTGTGTGTGTGTGTGTGTGTGTGTGTACCCATGCTTAAAAAATAACAGGGAAGTGGCTGTGTTTAAGAAGACCAGTGCGTTTGACAGATGATAGCAATAACCCAGCCCATTACAGGGATAGTTACTGTCATTGCCTGCATCACGGATGGCACAATTAACTTAATTAACACATACCTCTGTGGTGGACACTTCTCCTTTTAACATACCCCTGCCTTGCCAGCTAGGCATCTTCCAGTTGTGTGTCTTCGGAGAAGGGAGATTCCAGGGTTAAATAGCTCCTAGTTGGTATGCCGAAAACAGAATTCTAGAATATTCATATCATTAGCAGTTCAAATGACCTGGAAAAGATATCAGAAGCTTCACTGAAAACCTGGAGACCAGAGAGATGGCCACTGCTTCTTAAAGTTGAAGTAAGGCTTGGGCACACTTCTTTCTGAGCTCACTACTGTGGGTGAGGGGTTTGGGAAGATGGCACAGCTACTGCTGCTGTTCCTCCTCCTCCTCCTCCACAACCTCCTCCTCTTCCTTCTTCTCCTCCTTCTTCCTCCTCTTCTCTTATCTTTTTATTTCCCCATCCATTCTCATTCCCTCTCCCACTACCCCCTCTCTCTCCTCCCTCCCCCTTCCTGCTTCTTCTCCCTCCTGCTTTGCCTCTCCTTCTTTGTCTCTCCCTTTCTCCCCTCCCTCTTCTGTTTAAAAATGTATGCTTTTCTTAATAAATTCTAATTCTGCTTTACAAAAATAAACCTCACCCCCCACCTCACACACACATAAAGATGTCCCTGGGTATGTGATTTCCACAAGGAAGTCCTCACCTACCAGAAGGAGCCTTGCACTCTGACCTACAGACAGGTGATAAGAGTTTGCGGCAAGTGACAGTCCCTGTGGATATGTTTACAGAGTGGTGGCTTCACCACAGCTCAGACTCTGGCTGAGTATCATTCGAGGACGGAAAGATCAAGGTCATTAAAATGTACTCCAGTCCTATTCACCCCCAAACCCACAAATGCTCAGAGCCATTCCCTTTTCTTACCCACCCAACTTGGCCTCCTCTTTGTTTGACTAAACTTTACCAGGAGGTATTCTGTTGTCAACATCTCCTTAGCGACACATGGGACGTCATGGCTGTCTCCCCCCTCCAAGAGTCTTTAACTTCCTTTCAGTCTCTGCAGACGCAGAGCCGGCAGAGATGCTTTGCCCACTGACTTTCTCACCCTTCAGTTGCCATCCATTTTTGACGTCCCCATCTCTCTCCTTCATGCACAGCCTTATTTTTAGACCCACTCATGTTTATGATCCATCTTACCCTTTACAATATAATTACAGACACGGAACTCAGCTTCCCAATGAGACTGCCGTGTGTCGTCCAAAGCAGCTTTAGCTAGAGTCCGGTCTGTGGTAGATGATTAGGAAACAGTTTTTAACTAAATGCATTTCCTTCTCATTGAAAATTGGCTTTCGTAGTTCTTCAAGACCGGTCCTGTGCATTGTAGATGCAGTAGATTAATGGCTTAAGTAAGGGATGCCTTTGTACTTTAATACAAAATATGGACCAGATAGTTTGGAGTAGAGGATCTAGGGAAGGCTGGCAGCTGTGTTCTGGGAAGACACTCTGACTCAGTCCCCTCTGTCACAGCATGCAGCCATTTCTTAAATGTGACTTTTATGTGCCTGGTTGAACCGAGAGCATCAGGCAGCAAACCCAGTAGAGAGGAACATTGGCAGTGTGGGGTAATAGTTTTACCAAGGATCTTGGTTTCATAGCTTCTACATCCTACTATTCTGGTGGCCGTACCTGGCAGCAAAGGAGCATGGGAAATGAACTCCTTATTCTGGGAAGGAAATACCCAACCTTCTGATTTTCTTTTTAAATCAGGAGATTATTTAATAATACCAGGCTTTTAAGACCATGATTCAGAGTAGAGAATAAATTGCCCATGACGTATAGGGCCCAACATACGTGGAAATGACACAAAAGTGTGTCAAAACTATAGGCAACTCTGTGTTGCTCTCTTTTATATGTTAGTATATTTTGAACAAGCGTTGCTGTGCTGAGAAATGGGACATGGTGCCCACGACAGGAAGGTGAATGAAGAGCCCCAGGTGACCGCCGTGGATCTCACCACGGGGAAGGGAGCTCTCAGTCTAACCGTGGGCAGAATATATGTGCCACAGCTTTACCCACTTGGTAGATACAAGAAGAAAACCACACCAGCCTCATCAGCCACGCAAGCAACATGATGTCGCTGAGTCCAGGGGACACCTCTGCTGGTGGTGATTCCACAAACGGAAGGTAGGCGAGGTCTTGGCTTCAGCAGGATGGATTCTCTTAACGTGCTGTGTGTAGTAAATGACATCCAGCCCATCGATCGCCCCATCGATCTTTCCCTAACCTAAGGATAACAGATGGTTCGGATTAAGCTCAAAGGGACCTCCATTTCATTCTCTATCATGGTCCTGGAGATATGAATTCTATCAGGGGCAACTTCCCATCTACATCTTAATCTGTGTTCCCTTTCCTAGCTCACTTCTGAGCCAGATTCATCTGTAAACACGTTCGTCACTCTGACTGTAGGCTTCAGATTTGAGGGAAACCTCATGACTTGTGATGCTGTTTCTCTCAACAGCTTCAACTGACTTTTGCCAGATTTCTGACAGGGGAAAATAAAGCCAACCGTCCTAAGAACACGCGCTGCCTTTGTTCCCAGACCATCGGTTCTGGAGGAGTTTGAAATGACTTTCAAATGATGTCATGATGGACACTTTAAAACAGACCCCAAACCTTTGTTCTGGGAGGACCCTTGGCCTCATGGGCTCTGGCAACCGCATAGTCCTTAACTGTAAGCTAATTGCGTTAGTGAGCTCCTAGCAGGGGCTTCCAGAGGCCTACGCTGTGGTCAGCAGTGCATTTCCGCGGCAGTCCTAAAGTCCCCTGGGTGAGAGGCAGGACAAAGGCAGAAATGCCTCACAGAGCTTTCATTGTTGGACAAAGCCTGCAGGCCGGTTGTCTCCCTGTCTCTGGTCGAGCTGCTATTTGTCCCAAAGCATCAGGGATGGGAAAGGCCTTATCTGACCACTTCAGGCCTAACGACATGGACAGAAAGGAGAACTTCCTAGGCTTTTAAAGGCTGCTAAACGGCTTCTGAAGGAGCGAGTCAGTGTTTTCGGTCTTGTTTTCACTCCTCAGCCTAGCACTCATCCGGATCGGCATCTGTGTTTGCTGCCTCCAGAGACAGAGGCAGGCTAATTACTGGACAAGGCTGAGGATTAAGCTTCCCTGCTGCCCTTCTGAAGGAATATTCCCTTCGGAGCAGGATTGGGAGGGCAAGGAAAGCAGTCCTGAGAAGGGTGTCTCCTGCCAGCAGGTATTCCCACCCTGGCTGGATAAAGAGGGCTGACATTCACAGGGCTTTTAATCCAGCACCTTTGGCAATCATGAGAAAAAGCAAGTCCTGGGAAGACGGGGTGTATTCCGCCATATATTGAAGCAATAAGGCTTGACAGGCACTTTGTTTCATCAGGGCTGCGCACCTTATGCATTTTGTGGCAGAAGGCCAAAGCACGAATGACTTCAACTCTCAGGAATATTCTTCCATAAATGCATTAAAACCCTGGCCACTGACTTATTAGTATTAAGAAATGAAAATTACCTGAACAGAGAGGAGAAAGGAAGGTATCCTAAGACAGGTTCCCAGGGGTCAGGCACCCTGACAGCCTCTAAGAAACTTCCATTTGCAAATAATGTGCAGAAGATACATCTTCATCCTCCTAGAAAGGGCTCTGTGATCTGAGAGCTGTTGCCTCTTCCTGAACCATCAAAGGCCAAGGGTCAAAGTGCAGCTGAGAAGCTGAGGGTTTTGTCAGCCTGGCGAGCCTTAGCCAGCTTTCTGGTTTACACGGTCAGCATTTTTATCGGTTTCCCTAAAAGACAGTGAGAGGGCTTGCAATTGTGTTCATGGGGTTGTTCCTTTAAAAATAATTCTGAGCCAATTTGGCTTTTAAAATTTTGCCTCTGAAGATGAAGGCTCCAGGGTGGCTGTGATCTGGCCCTTCTCCCAGAGAGAGGTACATTTCTAGATGGTTACAGAACATCAGGTGGGACTGTGTTACTGTGCTTCTGGCTTTATGCCTTAAAATATGACCTAAGGCAAGCTATCATTTCCCAGAAATGAAATATGTCATATTTTACTATTAAAGTGAGGCAGAAAAAGCATTCTATTATAATAATGGTTTTTTGTTTAAAAAATTTAAATGTCAAATCCCCAAAGGAATAATACATATCTGATACTATTATTGGAACTGTAATACCAGTAATCACATGAGGTACTTGCATTTAGTATTGTTCATACAGTAAAGGAATTTTCATGTAAATCTTTCCGTAAGATTATGGTGTCAGAGGAAAATGAGGACCAGCACCACACATTATTCATGCAATCAATACACATTCATTGGGAATGAGTGTGTGTCAGTCATAAGTCTAAATGCTGGGGATGCAGACATAAGGTCTAGAACATTCCCTTGTCTTCAAGGAGCTCACAGTCCAGTCAAGGAGACAGATAGAGTGCCAAACTATGAAACAATCATCACCACAGACACAACAGAGATTCTGGTGGGGCCGTGGACGGAAGGCTCGGAACGGTTAGTTCCTGCAAGGAGTCTTTGCTATGCCTACTGAGCTAAGCTGAACCTCAAAGTATGAAGGGTTTCATGGACAAATGGAAGGGAACAGTCAAGAAAAATCAGAGTAATGTGAAAGGAACAGAACATTCAGTGAGTGGCTTTGTGTAGTTCGAGGTGAGCCTGTCAACCCAGTAATGTCAAATGACGTAGTTTGAGTGAAAAGAACCCGAATGACTTTTGAGCAACTTAACTTTAGGGAAGAATATATTTTACATTATATTGGACAAAGGCAAAGAGAATCAGACATAAAATGCCACATGAGATAAAGCTGTCACTTTTGTCGTGACTCATCTGTTAACTTATGGAAATACACTTACTTCAGGAAATACAAGACGATTGCTCACTTCGCATGTTCACGGGTGGATTGAACCTAATTTTGTAGCATTAAAACCAATTTTCCACTGAGAAAACATGTCACAGAGGATTGCAGAAACCTTTATAATGGTTAATATTTGATATTTCAATGTCACCTTTTGTCCCGAGACATGTCCCATGCTCATGGGACAAACAAGCTCTAGGGAGACAGAATTAATAGTGTAAGTCACACTTTCTATTCCCATATTCCCAAGGCTGTCTGGCCATGTGTTTCTCTCATTTTTATGACGTAGGCAGTCAGGCAATGGGTTTCCCTATGGGGTCCTACCTTGAGAAGTAATAAGCTAGAATATGGATTTCATCCTTTTATTTACAGCTCTTCTCTTAGGATGAAACTGACATGGTCATCCTCCTCCTCTGCTTTACAACCACTGACCACATCCTGTGTAGAGAACGGATCTAGGATGGGCTGTGTCTTTGTAGAGTTCTGCTTTCGAGGGAGAAAAACAAAACACAATCACCAACATCCTCACCACCACCATTATCACCACCATCACCATCATCACCATCACCTACCCACCACTACCACCACCACTATCACTCCCATCACCATCATCACCACCACCACCACCACCATCACCATCACTTACCCACCACTACCACCACCACCATCACTCCCATCACCACCACCACCACCACCACCATCATCACCATCACCTACCCACCATTACCACCACCACCATCACTCCCATCACCATTATCACCATCACCACCACCATCATCACCACCACCACCACCACCCCCATCACCACCACCTACCACCGCCTACCACCACCTATTGTGCCATTGCTTATAAAGCACTTGCTGGATGCGTATGCCAACCTGTTATTCTATATAGAAGCCATATCTAATAATTTGACAGCAACATTAGAGGATAGTGCTGTCCTCTAGAGCTGTCTGTGATTATGAAAGACTGTTATAAACATTATCCAATATGGTAACCACTGTCACGTGTGCCCATTGATTGGTGCTACCATATTTACTTTGTATTTAATTTAATTTAATTCATGGCTGTCACACTGAGACTGGCAGTACAGTAGTACAACTGGTCAACACAGTTGTAGCAACCAGTGGTAATTATTATTGTCATTATTATTATTGTTAATTATTTTAAAGATCTGGGGGGGGGGATGGCTCAGCACTTAAGAGTGTTTACTGCCCTTGTAGAGCCTGAGTCTGGTTCCCAACACCTACATTGAGTCTTAAAACAACTTGTAACTTCCCAGCTCTAGGGGATCTGATAGTCTCTTCTCACCTTCATGGGCTGGAACACACACAAAAATAAAAATAAAATTAATAACCTCTCAAAAACCAGATCAAACACCAAAGGTCTACTTTCACCATGTCTATATTTATTATATATTATATAAATATTCATATATTTGTATGTTATATATTTATCATATATTGAAAGGTAGAACAAAGAAAGGGTATGAAATATTCTTTAAGCCATAACTATTTTCCAAAGAGTCCTATATCCCACACTTGGATAACTTTAGGCCAGTCTTTGGATTTTAACAGCTCTTAGGAAAAAGTAGATCAACCAAGTGTCTTCCCAACAAACAATATTTGGAAAAGACATAGCTGGTGTGTTAGATGAAACGTAACAATTCTCCAGCCACCCCAAGTGGTCCTCAAAGAGAAGCCTTGAGTCACAGAGAAGGGTGTTCCCATTGGCTTATGAACTAGGAAAGCGGGGAGGGGGTTCTTGAGCAGTCCAAGGGGGTGTTCATCCACTTCCCGGTGTGAAAATACGGAAACCTGTGCTTCTGTTCGCTGACACACTGATCGAGGACTCAGTTCCATCTCCCGAAGTAGTCCGCACACTGAAGACTTTTGACTGTCGCTAGAGACAGAACTTAAGTAGCCCTTGGATTGAACCATCTGTCGCAAAAATGTGACATATGCTTTCTTTGTTTACTCAACGACGGAGTGTAAACCGATACACTGAACTGGAAATCTGTATGAGTCTGGTGTGATTGAATGTGATGCTGGGGGAGGGGTTCCTGGTGAAGGCATCAGACACTTCATACCTGCCCCTGAGGAACACGTGTGAGGCAAAGGAGGAGCTAGGGCTGGCGGGATGTCCCCTGGGTTTAGGTAGCTCACTGAGGCGCAGACACTCTGAGGACTCCAAACAATGCTACAGATGAAGGGCGTGCATGGCTGATGTGTACTTGAGCCACCCATCCCTCCTCCTCTTCTCCCTGCCCCTATGCCCGGCCTCAAACTTAAACTAAAGCCTGTGCCCTTTTTAATTAACCCCCTAAATCAGGAAGAAAAAAAAAAGCGTCTCTTTTCTGTCCTCCTTGGCGGCCCATTGTCTGTGGTGATTGGTTTGCAGATTTGACAGCTGGGCTCATAGATTTGATCCAAACTTGGTTTCCCTGAGAGATTAACTTGGACATATAAAAGATCTCTGACACAAGCCCCGAGCAGCGAGCCGGTAGGTCAAACACCACTATGGACATACTCTAGACAGATCTCTGGACCCCCAAGGGACAGAGGGTGTCACGGAGAACAGATCTTAGCAGCATCGCTGGAACGACCTTTGAAGTTGTGGTGAAGGACTTTTGGATATTTTATAAAATGTTTTTGTGAAAAATATTTACTCTGAAACAGTCAAGATGGAAATCATCTTATAAATTATCTAAAGCTGGGTCTGATCAGACTTCAGGGCTGGGGACTTTGCTTTGTCTTGGTGTCAGAGCCGGAGGAGAGGTGTGTGAGCTCGCACAACCGTGGATGAATGCAATGGGTGGGTGCATCCCGTATCGCCGCTCAGGGCTGAGGTCTAAGTGAGTCTGTATCTTGCCAAGTCTTGAGTCACAGCCGCGAATGAGGTGGAAAAAAAAAACAACTTTGTGTTCAAAAGGGTCTGGATGGGTTGAGTTGCGCTAAAGAAAGAGCCCTTGTGCACTGAAGGGGGTGGGGGTGCGCAGCCTTGGCGACGGCGTAGCGCTGCGGGTCCTGAGCCTGCGTGCGTGTTGGCCTTGGGTCGCACCGCCAGTCAGCCTGTAAGTCTGCTGTGGCGGACAGAGGAACTGCGCTTCACAGAGGAGCCGGCCCTGCGCTGCCGGGCTGCCGGAGCAGAAGCAGCCTGAGGGGCCTTTAGCCAAAACCAATCTGGGCACGCTACCCTCCCACCGCTTCCAATAACCGCTGACATCCCTACCCGGCATCTCGCCGGGCGGGGAGGTCTGCTCGGAAATCGTCCTGGCCAACTCTATCCTCCGCGCTGTAGCAGATTGTGGCATCGTTTTGTACCTAGCACAGAGAAAGTGAAGCCGGAGAGAGAAAGAGGAGGCGGGGACACCCCCAAAGAATAAATAAATAATCACTGGCTACTCGCTGCAGCTGGACACGGGTCAACTGGGTCCAGGTTGGTGGCATTACGAGTTTCCTCATTCCACTTGAGAGCCCATCGCCACCTCTCTCCAGCTATCCCTTTCCATTTTGCCGGCGTCCTCCAACTTTGGGGCCAGGGGGGCGCTAGTGGTGCGGGGCTGCACCTGCTGGGGCGTGCAGATGGTGTGGGCTAGCTCGCTCTCCCGGGGCAGTGGTTTGGATGCACTGGAGTTCGGGCGCTGGGCAAGCGCGTGTGAAGCACCGAAGTCTAGGAAGGAGCCCAGGATGAGCGGCAGGTAGGAGGAGGGGAGCAGAAGCCAGGTTTCAGTTCCAGGCGGGATGTCAGTTTCCTCTTACGGGGGACTGCCTGGGAGAAGAAGCTCGTCCGGGGGAGAGGATGTGGATGACTGGGGTAGCGATCGGTGGCCGGGGGGCGGGTGTGGGAGGGGGGGGGCAAAAGAGCTAGAACGCGAGAAGTCGAGCCAGCAAGTGAGTGGTCGGGAGGGAGCCAGGGAGGGCGGCCAACTTCCCGGAGCCGGAGCAGGGTTTTGGTCCAGCGGGGCTGGCTAAGGAGCCTTCGCCGCCAAGGATCCGACTCCGGGCAGCGCCAGCTAGCTTCCGGCGCTTGCTCGGAAAGTAATGGTTATTTATTTGCTTGCGTTCAACCTCCTGGGTTGTGCGCGATCCTCTCCAGCTTTGAACGTTGGGAGCCCTAGCGCACCTCTCCAGCTCCAGACCCCGGGTTCCGGAGCTTCCTCAAGCCCGTAAGAGATGAACTCGCACCTCTAGCTCTCGGACCCGGTGGGGGAAGCGTTGAGAAGTCCCCCGAGGCGAGAGCGGGGGAGGGGAGAGGGGCGGGAGCGGGAGGCTTCAGCACTCTGGGCTCTCATTTCAAAGCGCGCTCTCCCTTCCAGGTTGGGTCGGAACTGAACCCCTAAAAGCGGGTCCGCCTCCCGCCCTCGCGCCCGCCCGGAGCTGAGTCGCTGGCGGTGGTGGGCGGCAGAGCGACGGGGAGCCTGCTCTCACCCTGGATGGAGCTGAACTTTGAGTGGCCAGAGGAGCGCAGTCGCCCGGGGATCTCTGCTCGCTGAGCTCTCTCCGGGAGACCCGGCGGCGGCTTTGGATTTTGGGGGGGCGGGGACCAGCTGCGCGGCGGCACCATGTTCCTAGCCACTCTGTACTTCGCGTTGCCACTCCTGGGTAAGTCGAGGTCGCAGCTAGCTTTCTCACCCAGTGGTCCCTTGCGGCGGCCACTCCAGAATTGCGGGTGGGTGCTGTGTGTGTGGGTGGAAGAAGTTTCGCTAGGGGGTGAAGAGGTTCAAGAATCCCTGGGATTGGGAAGCGGCGGTGGCGCATCTTTGCGCGGTTGATTTTATGTTGCCGTTTTAAAGGGTGAAAAAACAAAAACCCTAAAACTAATAACCCAGCCTGATGGGGAATTGAGGGGCCATGGACTCCAATCCCGGGGGCGTTGATCCTCTTTGGAAGTCGTAAGGAGCTCGCAGAGACGCTCCTGCAGGTGGAGTGTGGTCGAATATCGCCGGGGTCCAAAGAGCAAAGTTGGAATGGAAAAGTTTTCCGGGAATAACGTCCTGCGCACCCGCGGGGCAGACTGTGGAACTCGTCAGCCTTTCGCCCAGCGCCCTACGGGTGCCAAGCGCCCAGCCGCGCTGTTGAGCTGAGTGCCCTTGTGCCCGCTGCTGGCCGAGAGACACTGCAGCCTCGGGTGCCTGGGGAGGCGGGGCAGCCAGCCGTTCAGGACTGCTTCTGCTTCGGGACGCTGGGGCTGCGCGGGATCCCCAGGAAATCCACAAAGGCAGCCAGTGGGAGCTGTTACCACCTTCCTTGTTGAGCCAGGGAGGGGCATGATGGCAGGATTTCCGGGGGAGAGAAAATGGTCACCCAGAAGAGGGGTGGTGCAGCTTCTTACCTAATCCTCCCCTCAGAATGATGGTGGAGCTCTATCATGCCCTAGGCCCGAGCCCTGCCCTCCCGGGACCTGGAATCGGGGTACCCACACTAGTCCGCTGAACTCAAGCGTTCTTCTGTTCATCCTGTAGATTTGCTGATGTCCGCCGAGGTGAGCGGTGGGGACCGCCTGGACTGTGTGAAAGCCAGTGATCAGTGTCTGAAGGAACAGAGCTGCAGCACCAAGTACCGCACACTGAGGCAGTGCGTGGCGGGAAAGGAAACCAACTTCAGCCTGACATCTGGCCTCGAGGCCAAGGATGAGTGCCGCAGCGCCATGGAGGCCTTGAAGCAGAAGTCTCTCTACAACTGCCGTTGCAAGCGGGGCATGAAGAAAGAGAAGAATTGTCTGCGCATCTACTGGAGCATGTACCAGAGCCTGCAGGGTATGCGCTACTGCCCCCACCAGCGTTCTGGGCTTCCTCTCCGAACGCCAGAGGCAACCTCAGTCCAGTCTGTACTGGGGCTAAGCTGGCTGATCTCATCCTCGGCTCACTTCTCCCAGCTGCGGAATAAGGACCTTTCATTGGCCCCCAGGGACAGCGGCAGCTGGTGTTCCCCGCAGCTGAGCAGTATTGTTGGAGCTGGTTGTTGGAAAACCCACGAGGGGGTGGGGCACCCCCTGGGACCCCATTGACCTTCCTGAAACCGAGTCAGAACATCAGAGTGGGGACCCCTTAGATACTACCTAAGGAGCCCACCTCTCAGCTTCCACTGCCTTGAGAGAGTAGTAGTCCCACAAAGGCGTCTCACCCGGCCTGGCGCTACCTCCTCTCTTTCCTTCTGACGTGAGATAAAGAAGTATTACAGAGCCAGTGAACTCTGCTTTCTCTCACCCCCTCACAGCAGTTCAAAGATACACGGGTGAAGAGCCATTTGTCATTTCAGATTAGTTGGGGTTTGAACCAGCTGCTGAGGTTCAGCCACGATTAGCACATAAGTAGCCATCACAACTGGCCATTCCAGTGGGATTTGGGGGCTCTGCAGGTGGACCTCTGAAGTATCCCACACATCAGTTCCTTCATAGCACAGAAGCCTGGACTGTCAGCCGCCACTTGTCAAATCTTATGAATAGCCAGTCGTCCTGCTTGCAGGCCACATGCCTTGGTTTGGGGGAGCTACCAGAACTAGGGCCTCTCCCGGGTCTCCTTTCTTCCATTGGTTCCTGGAGACCAGCTAATGTGTGACGTCACTGGTCCTTTCCTCTCAGATTTCAGTTCCTTTGCAAAGAGTGGGAGAGTTTTCTGGCAAGCTCAGGCTGGGTTCTTCTCCAAGGTGCTCTGGGAAGAGCGAGGACTACAAAGGTGGAGGAATGGGAAGGAAATAGCCATATCCCTTAAACACGCATGTGAAATCTTTGAGAGTTTCAGCATCTCCTTGGTACACAGTCATAACACGATTAGGGGTTCCGGCTGAGCAGTGAGGCCCTGTTTGAAATATGCCTGTTTTCCAGAGCTGAGCCCAATCTTCCTGTCATTTCTAGGAAATGACCTACTGGAAGATTCCCCGTACGAGCCGGTTAACAGCAGGTTGTCAGATATATTCCGGGCAGTCCCATTCATATCAGGTAAGCTGATTTATCCTTCCACTGTGATTCCTTTGTTGGCCTGGCTCTGCTGGCTTGCCCTTTGGTAAGCTTTCTCATTCTGTGTAGATTGAGGGAGACGTCTGAGAAATGGGCAGTGTGTTGGTAGTGAAGAGGTGGGCCGTGTAGCCATGGATATCTGAGTGGAGAGTAGTTCTCAATGAAGTAATGTGCTGTGGTGGGTTGGAAGAGCCTGAAGGGAGGTGACAGCATTGACTTTAAGAAAAAAAAAATGTGATTGACTGGTGCTAGGCAAAGGGAACACTGCTGTCTGTAGGTGGCAATCGTCTTCCCGTTGCTGTACCATGCACGTGTCTCTGGGATGGGATCTGCTCTCAGGATGCCACTGTCTTCAAGAAGCAGTGGAGATGCACCTTAACCTGCAGAGGATTGTGGGTAACTCCTTGCCTTGGTTTTCACAGCTGACACTGATTTGAAACAAGGCATTGGTTCTCATTTGTTCTCCGTCTGATTTGTCCTGAGCAAGCTTGAGCACCGAGGGGAAATGCTCCCGCCCCAGTGGCCCTTTGACATGCAGTCTCCCTGCCCTGCCCTCCGCTTGTTTGGGCTTTTCTTCCAGTTCTGCAAGAATTAAGTTCTTTTCTCATAGCATTTGCATTCAGACAGCTCACATGTAAGAGGCAAGGCAGTAATTTCTCTTAACGTAAAACAGATTCCAGACTGATGCCGTCTTCACTTACAGTTAAGACGTTTTTCTCAAGTAGGTATCAACCCCACAAATTACACGTGTCTTGATGGCTGAACATGATGCCAGTGTTGGATTTGATTCTGAGAGATGATGGCTTGTGGGGGAGAGGGTTCTGGTATTTTAGATTCCTTGGGCATTTATGCAGAAAAGCACAGGACCAGGGGACAAGTACATAAAGATATGAATGTGTTAGGTGTGCACTCATTGGCCAGATATCCACTGGACCCCTGCTGTGTTCTCACTGGTGGGTTTTGGCTGCGAGCCAGCTATCATTCTGCTCCTCGTGAATCTTAGAGGCAGCTGCTGACATTTGCTGAGCCCTTACTATATGCCAGGCATTGTGTCAGGAGCTCCTAGCCCTGCCTCACAGTGTGGATGGGCAGATTGAGGCCCAGGGACGATGGAGAACTAGTCTGTGATCACAGAGGTCATAAATGCAGAGCTCGAAGCCGGTTTTGTTTGGTTGCAAGGTGTTTATTGTTTTTTCATCTACCTGATGCTGGCACAGACTGGAAGTTAGACTCTCAGGTTGCATCTAAACCTATCAGAATCTACATTTTTAGCAAGATCCACCTGGATGGGTCTTTACAGATAGATGAAGCTTGAAATGCACCTCTATAAA
>NC_137971.1:2554045-3031203 GCF_963924665.1 Micromys minutus
AGGCAGGATCCTGAGTGTCTGAGACCCGTTCGGCTGAGTACCTAAAAGTCACAATGAATTAAGCAGAGGCAGGAAGGCTTTGTTTAGAGCTTCGGTTACGTATCTCCAGGGCATTGGACGTAGGTCCTCGCCCCAGAAAGCTCTGACCTTTGACAGTGACTGTGTTCCTTAAGTGGAAATACTGAAGCCAAATGGAACCTTGAGAGCTTTGAAGTCACTGAGTTTGGCGCACTAGTCAGTATGGCCTCTGTCAGCTGGAGGCTGATGCTGGAGATAAATGTTGCTTTGCTCTGTCGGATCCAGGGTTTGTAGAGTATCTGTTCTGTATTGAGCAGGCCTCTGAGGAATCCAGGACGGCTGACTCCTCTAAGTATGAAGTAAGCACCAGGGATCCCAAGTTTCGATTACCATGTCGGGTGTGAACTGAAAACAGGTGTGTGAGACAGATTACCATGCTGAGTGTGAACTGAAAACAAGTGTGTGAACTGAATCTTGCCACTGACAGGATTGAAAGTCTAACAGTAGGGGTTGGGGAATTATCTCAGTGGTAGAGCGCTTGCCTAGGAAGCACAAAGGCCTGGGTTCAACCCTCAGCTCTGAGGGAGGGGCGGTGTGGGGGAGAGACGAAAATAACAAACAAAAAACCAAGGTGACTGAACTGAGAAGTGGAGATGGTTCAGTGATAACCATATGAACAAGAAGAATTGACTCGGGATGAAAGGCCTCGTGGGGTTATTATTACGTGTGGCGAGCCTGAACTGTGGAAAGGACATGGAGCCGCTGAGTTAGGCCAGTATTTCAGTGGACAGTCGGCAGGCCTCAGCTCATGTTTGCCCTCCAAGGCACGCAAAGAGGGCTGTGAGGAGCCATGTTCACTCGGCCAGTGTGGTTTCTAAGGGTCTGGGGCCTGAATATCACAAAGGAGAAAATGAGCCAATGAGAGAGAATGTTGGCGTAAAGGGGGCGGGACATGAAGAATCTTCTGGGGGCGGGAGGCCCAGACACTAGACTTGGCTCTTGGACTCTACCAGTTAACTGTGGACCTGAAGGGAGGGTGAACCTGCTGGATTTATTTTCCTTTGACTCTCCAGGAAAGGAGAGCAATGCACGGAGACCTTTTGAAAGTGCAGTGGGAGCCAGAGAAGCCTGCAGGTGTAGGTCTGGGGGATGAGATACGACCCTCTTGGGCAGAAAGAGAAGCTGCAAGGGTTCAAGGATTTGTCAGGAGCTTGCATTTTAGGGAGAGTCAGGAATTGCCAGGGTTTCCACACATAGAGTCAGAGTGTATAGTGAGCTGCACCTCTGTCCCCTCTTCCCTGTGGTCTGTGGGTGTCAGAGACCTTTCCAGAAATGTCAGAATTCTAACTTTTGGTGCCTGCGTAATTGGGAATGGTTTAATCCAGGAATAAGATGTGCCCAGACTTTCTGAGTCAGGATTTCTGGTAAGGATTCACATCATTAGCTGTGCTTGCCACTTCTGATATTATGTGTCATTATTTTTATGTGACTACTTAAAAACAAAAGACAGTTATTGAAAACTTTGCCCATTGGAGAAGAGCCTTAGGACTAGGATGTCATCCACTGGTCACAAGAGAGTCTCGGTGCCACTTTGCTATTCTTGCTGTAGGCTGGGGGGAGTGGGGAACGTCCTATCCCATTACTCATTTTAATTTTATTTTAATATATATTTTTTAAATTTTGGAAATTGTGTGTGTGTGTGTGTGTGTGTATACACATACACAAGGCTGTCCAGTGAGACCAGAAGAATACGTTGGTGCTCTTGAGAGTTGGAGTTACAGAAATTGTGAGCCACCTTGGTGTGGGTACTGTCTTACTTCAAACCTGGTGTGGGTGCTGTAAGGACAGTTCACACTCTTCACACCTGGTGTGGGTGCTATAATGGCAGTTTACACTCTCTTCACACCTGGTGTGGGTTCTATCAGAGCAATTCACACCCTTTCTTCACACCTGGTGTGGGTTCTGTAAGAGCAGTTCACACTTTTCATATCTGGTGTGGGTTTTATAAGAGCAGTTCACACTCTTACTTCACTCCTGGTGTGGATGCTATAAGAACAGATCACACTCTTTACACCTGGTGTGGGTTCTGTTAGAGCAGTTCACACTCTTCCTGCCTGGTGTGGGTTCTGTTAGAGCAGTTCACACTTACTTCACACCTGGTGTGGGTGCTATAAGAACAGATCACACTCTTCACACCTGGTGTGGGTTCTGTAAGAGCAGTTCACACTTTTATTTCACACCTGATGTAGGTGCTGTAAAAACAGTTCACACTCTTCACACTTGGTGTGGGCTCTGTTAGAGCAGTTCACACTCTCCCTCTGATACATTTCTCCTGCCCCTTGCCCAGTTCCTGAAAACAATCTCTAATGGTGCTGATGGCTTTGCTCTTCTCATTTGTAGGTCAGAGCTACTGATTCTGATCTGGTCCATAGGGACCCCTTGTAGCCTACTCTTGCTTCCCTCCTGGAAGTCCGGTGCCCTCTTTCCATTCGAGCTCCGTCAGTTGAACCCTTCCCTCTGTATTCCGTCTGTGTTTGCCTTCCTGGGCTGCTGACCATGGCCTCTTTGCTTCAGAAGCATCTAATACTTCTTCAAGGCTGCAATCGAATCTCATCTCTAAAAGTCTTAGTGGAATCCCCCGAAATACCTCTCACTTAGGGGACTCCTCCTGTTTCCTGTGCTTTTATGTTTATAGTAGCTGTTAATCATGGCACATTGAGAGGACTATTTATGTGTCTGTCTTTCCCACTGGAAGTCAGTGACGGCTTGTTACATTCTGTGTCAACTCAGCATCTAGCATCCTTTCTGGTTCAGAGTAGACATTCCACGGCTGCAGGTGACTGACTGATCAGGCAGTGTTCTCGGAGGTCTAGCCCAATCCTCTGCTTTTACAGCCGGTCTTGCAGAGAGGGTAAGAGATTTGGCTGGGGCCACGCTGCTTGAGATTTGCCAGGTCACTGCTGTGCGGTAGCCTCCTTTTTGCTGCCTGTGCTGGACATGCCCTGTCTATTCTGGGGACCCCTGCCACCTGCTATGTGGATGATTCAGAACCTTCTCCCCTCCTCCAACCTCCTCCAGGCTCTAAAGCAATCTTTGCAACTTAACCTGGGCCATCTAGACCATCTAGCGTCGGGTACCTTGAACCTAGCATGTCCAGAACGGACTCATCATCTCTTCCCCTTTTCTTCCTGCACCCCTCTCTTCCCGAGTCTCTTGTCTTATACAGCAGGCTGTTGGATATCCAGTGTACTACAAACAAACTGCGAGTCCCCTCCAGGCCTCTGCCAACCCCGCTCTAACATCAGAACGGACCCGAGGCTCCGAGGAGCCAGGAGACACCAGTCAGTCCTCTTGGGCGCCATTCACCGAGTGTCTGTCTTGTTGTTGTTTGAACTTTGCTTTGGCCTTGACATTTGTTAACGTGGGCCTGGTTTCTCCCAGGATCATCTGGCCTCTTCCTGGTCAGGTGCCCTTGTTGATATGGCAACATGTACCTGTTTTCCGCCTTACTTCTCAGCCTTTTCCTGATCTGTGGTCTTGCCCCATGCCCTGTGTCATAGACAAGGTACAGTGACCATCTAGTCGTGTTTCAGTGCTCGGGGTAGCTTCACAGGGCCACCCTAGATAAAGCGGATATGTGTCCTGAGCATCCAGCCACCCAGATGACTCCTGGCTCCACCCACAGTGTGGACACTTTGGTGATAAAATCAGGGAATGATGGCATCTATTTTATAAGTCCTGGTGGGTTAATGATGCTTTTATGTAAAAATTAGCATGGTGCCAGAAATATCTTTGGTCCTCAATAAATCTTCCTCACTTCTAACTCACAGTGGGTCTCCTTTTACCTGTCATCTCTCTCCTGATCTGAGACTGGGCCTCTTTTCCATACATGATATCCTCTAATCCAAGGGACTGGAAAGGGAGCAATGCTGACCCCTCAGCAGCACAGATGCTAAATCTGTGTCTATCTCAGAGGCTCTGGAGCTACAGTCTTGCCTGTCAGTAGCCACGCATGGGGCTTGCTGGCCCTTTCTGAAGGGCTCTGTTCATGCTCAAGTGTCTGCGCTCTCTTCCCTGGTACTCCCGCTCTCTGTTAGGTGAGCTTGTGGAGATCACCCCCGAAGAGATCACCCCGGAAGAGAGCTCTTCCTGTGCTTAAGAATTCTTGTGATCAACTCTGCCTTCTCAGCATCACGACCCCTATCTCCCCCACCCCACGCTGTAAATCTTCCCACATCAGAAGAATGACTGTGCCCTTCAAAGAGCATGTCTGAGACAGGGAAGAGACTTGAGACGGAGGAGACTTCCCCCTCCAAAGCCTCTGCTAAGTAGCTCACCAGTCACTTTCACAGACCTCTGCTTTTGGGTTTTATTCCCTCCCTTCCCCCGCCCCCCAAGGCAGGTCTGCTTTTATGACACAACAGTGTGAGATGCCAACAGGCTCCAAAAGAAAAAATAACCAAGTGAAGCAAATCTGTTCAGGGGAGCCTTTTAGGGTCTTCAGACTTGTAAACAATTGTGTAAAACCATGGGCCTGTGGGTCCCCCCCCCCCCCCCCGTCAGTTTTTCCTTTCTTGCTCATTACCTGCCTGGTGACTTGAGGAAACTGTGTCTAACTGTGTCACTGACTGTGTCCTGACAGCAGCACCAAGTTACTTAGATTAAGTGTGAACCTCGCTAAGTTTTGTGGTCTCTGGTTCTTCAAGCTTGCACGCACCAGCAAAGACTGGGAAGGTGGAGACAACCAAATGTTCTGAGCGGTGTTCCTGGAGGTCCTGCTTCAGAAAAGGGAGATAAACCATCAGTGAGTGACAGGTAATTGCGTGAACCGAAGATTGTTACAAGGTGCAAGATTATTTATAGCCAATATGTCTGTTCCCATTCCTTCCCTTTAGACTCCTGAAGTGTTTCTTTCTGTCATCTTTTCTTGTCTTTTTTTTTTTTTTTTTGGTCTGTTCTTTCCAAAGGACACCTCACACCTTTTTTTTTATTGTTGTCTGTAATACAGCGCTGTGTTCTCAAGAGAAAGTAGAACAGACATGTTGCTCACAGAATGCTGCAGTCCAGGCTTAGGAAGCTGCTAGCCTAACCCGAGGAGCTGAGGACCTCAGGCTAGTGTCTGCCTTTCCTGTAGCCACAAGTGCCTTAACAGTGCAAAGAAGGCGGCACTAGGTTGGCCTGGAACCGATGTCTGCTCTTTCTTAAAGTTCCATTTCTCATAAACCTGTATGGGCCTTGCTGTCATTGTCTCTGACATTTTCCTCATACCAAAGAAACTGTTGATCGTGACACACGTGCACAAGCACACACGTGCACAAGCATATAAAATATAGTTGTATAATTTATAAACTGTGATTTAGTTGATCAGCTAGATGTATACAGAGGAAATAATGGATAATATAAAGGAAAGAAAGAGGAAATAAAGCTGAAAGTGAGTTTGGCAAAACACATGCTGTGGGTTGTATCTCAATGAGTAAGCCAATCACAGGATGCTTTGTTTGATGCCCTGGGCATCTCCTGAAGGTCACTCTGGTCCAGCCCTCTTATTTTATTGATAAGAAAACTGAGAGTCCCATCAATTTATGGGACAGTGGAACATAAATTGTCAGGGACAATGATGACAAGCAAAATTAGTTGTGTGCTTGCTTTTAAATTGCTATTTGAAGCTCTCCAGATCCTGGCATTTGCCTGCTTCCCTTCAGTTGTCCTTGACCTGGTCAGGCCTCTGTCCCCTCTGTCTCTCTTGGAGGAAGGTGAGTGTTACAGCGTGGGCTTGGCTGGGGGTGTTTCAGAACAAGGGTTAATTGACAGGATCCAGTGGTTGCAACGTTAATGTTCACCAGAGTTTCTGCTGTGGCGGGTGGGGGTGAGAAATTATTTGTTGCTTTACATCCTCTTCGCCCTCAGATTAATAAAAACAAAAACCTTAGTCTTTCATCTGTTTTTTTTTTTTTTTCTTTTTGTTAAAGAAGCTAACCACTTCCTGTAATTTAGAGACTCAGCTAGCTGGGTCAGTGAAGGAAATGAATGGGTGATTTGCATAAGGGGCTAATTTATTATGTCCCGTGGGCATTTCTTTCATCTCTCCTTCCATTCTAATTAACGTTCTAAGGGGGTCTATCACCATGTCAGAAATTAGGGGTGAAAGTGGCCATTGTTAACCTTTCTCGTGATTTCCCATCTTCTCTGATCGTTTAACCGTTTCTCTTCGTGCCCGGGATTTTATTTCGGGCTGCTGGTTCCTTGAGGAGATTTCTAGGGGTGTGCCCTTTCGTGATCTTGTGGTAAAAGTCCAGATGGCACAGCTTGGGAGAGCTTGCTTTCCCACTGCAGAGTGACCAGAGATGCATAAAGCACAGGGCCCTAGGGGTGGGCTGGCTTGAACACAAGCCCCCCAGGAACTATAGGGATGCACACGCACTGTTTACCACATAGAGATTTGGCACACTTGTGTCTCTGCCTGTTCTGGGATGTACACTGATATTATGTGTGCAATTGTGAGCATCTACCTCATCAATCATTGTGGCTCAGAAAGATCTTCCTTGACAAGTGCTCAGTGGGTACTGGCTATGACAGAGGCAGAGGCAGCTGTGTGTGACACAGCCGAGGATGGGAAAGAGAACAAGCAATTTCTTTGAAAATCAATTGTAATTTACTCTTGCTAAATTGGCGAAGGTCCGCCCTGCCCATGCATTAGCATATGACAGACTTTTAATCACTGGGTCAACTGGCCTATTTTTGGTCGGTTCATGGTTCCATCTGGGACTCAGCCCATGTGTCCTCCAGGTCTGTTCCCCCTTTTAAAGATGGGTAAAAGTCCCTGCTCTGTGTCTCTTCACTGCAGCCCACTCATGATTATTTTGCTCTTGTGCCCTAGCTCGCTGAAGGGAGGTAATTGATCTGATTTTTGAGAGTGAAATTTGAGCTCAGAGAAGTTGAGCAGTGCTCTCAGGGACAACCAGCCTGGACCTTAGAAGAGCTCACATTTTGTTCCCTTGGCTCTACATAGCCATCTTTCTGCCCTTCCTGCGGGTTCTTTATTCCAAAGAAGAAATTTAGCCCCCTTTTCCCATCCTGTTCGATTCCTAGCTTCTCTTCCAGTCTTCTGTGTTAAGATACCGTTTGACAAAGGGCCTTTAAAGTTGAAATATAAGCCAGTATCTGTTTTTTTTAATATTTGTCCCTGCATTCTGATGGGTTCTTAATTGAGACCCGGAATCCAGAACACGCTCGCTATTAAAACCATTCCGGCGGAACTGCAGAAATATTCACCAAAGAAGCAATTTCTGCGTTCTATCCTTTTTCATTTCTGTGTGAGGCAGGAAGGTTTCTAAAGTGGAGCAGAATGCCTGGGGCCACTTTTTGTCATGTTGTCATATAAATAGCATTACACAATGTAAAGAAAAGAATACAGAGTTGAGTCCCACTTTAAGGTGACCTAATACACTATTCATTTGTCTTCCAGCACTATGGCTGGCACCCTCCCCCATCACGCCCCTCCCCCTTTTAGGCGCCTCCCCATCACGCCCCTCCCCCTTACGCTCCAGCAAACTGCCCAGGAAGCACCTCACCAGCTGTTGTTCCTCTTGCCTACTGCACATTGTCATTTCTCGAACACTTAATAATGTATGAAAATCAGCATTGATTGCACTGTTGGTAGGAATAGGCCAGCAGGTTTCTTAGAGCTCATGTTTATGAAATGGTTCATTGATCCTTGTTCCTACGAGTTTCAAATAAACCCTTGATGAAGCAGATGCTGGAGATCACTAGATCCTGGGGGAGGGGAGGTGCTCCCCAATGGAGCCCGCCTTTTCAGAGCACAGGAGCATCATCTGAATGGGAAAATGGTGGCTGAAACTCTGAGTAAGGGCAGTAAGTGAGAGGTGCTGAGAAACAGTGTCTAGGCATTTTACAGGCAGTGGCTTGGGTGATCTTCGTTGAGTAGGAGGTTGGCCTCACTTGGCGGATGTGGTCACTGGGACCCAAGTCAAGTCACCAGAGTACATGCACTGCAGTAGTAGCCAGGGCTGGAAAGATGGTTCTGTGATTGAAATGCTTGCTGCTCAAACATGCAGACCAAAGTTCACATCTCTGGAACCCAAGTCAAAAATTCAGATGGTGGACATGACACCCACGTATAATTATAGCCTTAAAAAGCTGATACGGGATCCCCAGAGCAAGCTGGCTAGCAAGACTAGCCATATTGGTGAGCTCCAAGTTTGAATGAGAGACCCGGTGTTACTGAATAAGGATGACTCCTAACACCATCCTCCGACCTTCTTCATGCGCATGTACTTGGGCATGCATGCACATATGTGCACACCACACTACACACGAATGAGGAAAAATAAGGATTAAGTTCTAGCAGAGCCAGCATTCTTTTGTATGAAGTTGGCTCCGGGATTCATATGATGCATCACCCACTGATAACATGTGCAGTGTCATGTGTCCCATGAAAGTTCAGTGTACAACCCGTGTGAAGAACTGGTAGATGGTTTTCTCTGAGTGGCCCACATGTAGGTGTTTAATATGTGCTGTGTCACTTGTATATGTGATAATTGTAACACATACAAGATCACATATATTATACACATATGTATATAGCTTGGCATATATTATGTATAATAATAATGGCACATGCTATAATTATGAATCACATGCTGAGGTTATATGATATAACATTATTATGCTACATATATATGTTTTTATTTTAGAATTAGAAAAATTGGTCAGTTGAGGGGTTCTATTCTTTTCAGTTTTTCAGGGTAATAGAATTTTATTCCTGCCAAATTCATTCGCAGATTTGGGGCTGAGCTTAGTGGTTTGGAGTTAAGGAGACTACATCCCTTTCCTGCCTCTTCAGAATCCCCCTTTTCTGTTTTGTGGATAGATAGGAAGAACATAGTATGCGGTGCGTGAGCAGAACCCCATGGGTCAGTGTCATCCTAAGGAGGGAGAAACCAATCACACAGAGGGAGGGACTTCATTCGGGAATGTCTTGACCAACTTTGACTTCTTTTATTAATAAGTTCTGTTCATACATGTATAACCTGTTCAGGTTATTCCTGCTCACCTTTCCTATGTCCTCCTCGCTCCCATCCCCTTCCTTCCTGCCTTTGTTTCTTTTGTGCTCATGACTATTTAGAGTCCTTGGTGGTAGAGTGGTCAGCGTAGCTGCCTTCCATGCTCCTGACTTTGGGGATTGGTTTTATATCTCCCAGAGCTTAACTAGGATGTCTCTCTCCATGACCATAGGTTTGCAGCTATTCATTGCAGTCTGGTGGGCTCACCACTGAATTCGAACTTGAACACCATGGCCCAGAATTTCTTAGTTGTTCCTATTCATGGTGGGGCCCTATAGACCCCTCCCCATCCGTAGCAGACGTTGGGCAGGCTAGACTTGTGGGGACCCAAGGCCAGGTGACAAAGCTGCCATGAGTTTGTCTTCCTGTGGCTGTGTCAGGCAAAAAGGGTGATGTTTTGCTGTCTAAAGGGCATCTTTGAAGTGGGTTCTGAGAGTTGAGAAAGCAGAGATGGTTGGGGTTTCATTTTCCAACTCCATGTGACAAAAGAGCAGACATTTTACATGTCTCAACAATATAGTTGTGTGTCCTCAAAGTGACACAAGAGTCTGGACGCTTCCTGACTAGAGAAGGCCGTATGGCCTGCCATGTGCATGTTCCCAGTTTAAAGTTCTCCACAGGCAGGTGAAAGAGCCATCAGGAAAGCCATGCCTCTGCCTCAGCTCCTCTGGAGGCAGGGTTCATGTTGCTTCTCCCAGACCTGTGTGACCTGGGAGAGGAGGTGGGGCCTTTAGAGGGTTCCGGGATGTGTCTGCACCTCCTTGGGTGGTCCCAGGAACACCAGGGGCAGACACGTGGCTCCTGGAATGGATGCAGGAACAGTCGGGAGCCAGACTGTGGTGGGGGAGTTTAGTAGAGGCAATTTCTGATGGTTGCTCTGTGGAGCCCCAAGAACTCGACATGGCATGGCTAATGAGAAGCCTCTGTCCGTGACCTCTGGCACTGTGCGTAGCCTGGACCTCTGGAACATTGTCACCTGTCTTCCTGTGTGTCCCACCCCAACCCCAGCACCGCCTCTGTCCCGGGCTGAGGATGTGTCTCTGCTCTCTCACTTGGAGACAGCGGAGTAAAAGCCCCAAGGTTCTCCATGTAGGAATTTGGCTTGACTGTATGGAATAGCCCCTGACCCCGGGGGACATGAGAGGCAGGAAGAGGGGTGGACTGTGCAGACTGCACCCAGAGCCCACCCCCTTCTGCGTACAGAAACCCCCAAGCTCTCTTTAGAGTAGAAATGCCATTGCTTTATGACCTCCTGAGGTGGGGCAGGCTGTCCTTGTCTCTGGCTGCTCCCTAGAGGGAAGATACCTAGAGCCTGCAGCATCTCTCCATGGGGATCCACCAAGAAGGCTGTCTGCAGTCCTTCCCAGGGTGGGGGTGGGGGAGGGGCGGGCACGAGGTCTTGGTTATGGTAGAATGCAGTGTGATGCTGGGGCAATGCACACAAGACTGCGGTTAACACGCCTGCTCTGAATTCCACATCCCATCAGTCTCTAGCTGTGGGAGCATAGGGAAGCAGTGCCATAAAACCTTGTAGTTCTGTCTGTTAACAGTGTCCAGTGCATGGGGTGTTGGCGGTCATAGAGCCTACTTAGCATGCTTTGGCAGTGCTGGATAGCTTTCGAAGTGGGAAGCAAGTACTTCTAAGGCCGTCCTGGTTGATTCTTTAGTCAGCTTTACCCAAACTAGAGTTATGGGAAGAAGGGACATCAATTGAGAAACTGCCCTCATCAGACTGGTTGTAGGCAAGCCTGTGGTACATTTTCCTCGTTGATGATTGATGTGGGAGGCCCGGCTCACTGTGGGCGGTGCCAGCCATAGGCAGTTCTTCCTGGAAGTGTAAGAAAGGCATTTGAGCATGCGCCTGGAGAGCAAGTGGGTGTTCCTCCGTGGCCTCAGCTTCAGTTCCTGCCCTGGCTTCCCCCTGAGATGAATTCTAACAGGGTGTGTAAGTCCAATAATCCTTTTCCTTTGCAGGCTACTTTGGCTGCAGTGTTTACCACAGCAGGAGGAAGCAGACCAGGGTAAACCTTCTCTGCACATCCCAATCCCTCTCCCCTCCTGCCTCAGTCCGTTAGCATGATATGGGGACAGCTGGGCTGAATTAAAGAAGATGAGGAAGAGGAAGAGAGGAAGGCAGGTTTACTTAAAACAATACAATGTCTACTCAGGACACAGTAGCAGCGCACCCTCTCCAGAAGCTTCTGTGTGCCAGACACTGTGCTAATTGATGGGGGGGGGTGTTGGTGAGTTAGACTGTAGAGTGGGTGAAGTGGCCTGGGAATGGGGTAAGGGAGAAGAGAGGCAGAAAACATGGACAAAAGAAAGTTCTGGAAGTCTGTATATGGGGAGAAGAAGTTTTGGCAAGCCAGGTCATCTTAGTGGGTGAGGAAAGGGTTTGCCCAGCACAGAAAACTCACCTCAGATACATGAGCCCAGTGAGAATGGATGTGAAGGTGGTGAAAAATGAATGTTCCCCCTCCCCCACTACTCCCCCCCATTATCCCCTCCCCTTATTATTATTCTTCCTCGTTATTACCCTTCCCCCCCTCTTTCATTATTCCCCCTCCCCCATTGTGCTGGAGAAGGTTTTGAAAATATAATGTTTGCAAACAACATAGAAACAAGTCAATGCAATGTTTTCTATTAGTAGTGTAAGGTTCGCTGTCTCTGGGTACTTTTTTCCTTCTTGTCTTCCAAATTGTAATTTTAAAAGATGAGGCATTTCATATTCAAGAGTTTCCTTTGTCTGAAATAAATTATTCATCCCTCCCCAGTTTCAGAAACAATGAACATAATACTTAATGCGCCACAATTAAGCGGGCGTAGCTCTGTATAAAATTATGTTCCTGCGTTTGGGTGGCAGGCAGTGCGGAGCATTCTATATCTTGTCTACATTGTTTCCTCAGCAGAAGAACATAGAGTCAGAGAGCCAGAAATGTGTTTTGTTTCTCTTGTGGTGGAGGAGGGGTAACTCGAGACCCCTGCAGACTTGTTTTTGACATTCCACAGCTGTTGATGGCTAGGTTATCTAGTAAGAAAGCTCTTACTGGAACTATATTATGCATGGGGTCAGGTGAGGGTCAGAATCCCAAAGCAATGCCCACTTGTTTCAGTCTCCTTTGTCTGGTTGAGATCCTTCAAATCCTGGGTGTGACTTCTTTTGGAGGCTTGAAGGCAGTCTCTTGAATTTGGGCTGTGTGATCACATGGGTGCTTCTAAGTCCCAGCCTCTGGAGACCCCTGCCTGTGATAAGATTCCTCCCTGAGATTGCCTGCTAACCAGAGGGGTGTCTTCCGTGGAAATCTTCAAGCTTGAAGGTTGAACAGTCCTGTTTCCAGGACGAAGTTTGGGGGTGCCCTCTATTCCATGTCCAGCTCTGAGGTTGTATTCAGAGCTGGTTCTGGTTGTCAATGGGCAACCACAGAGACAAGTTAACCATAGCATGTCTGCGGGTACTGATAAATAAGATGCAAGAGGCACTTCTGGGCTATCTTCTGGCACCTTCACTAAAGCCCTGGGGATTAGCCTGGAGATGGGACATTCACCACATCTTACTTGGGAGGGAACCCAAACCCTGATAGCCAGTGAGTGACTTACATACAGCGAGCTGGTAACATCTTGAATGCCTCCCAAGTTCATCTAGCAGAAAGGACTTTGCTGTTTTCTGCCTTTCTGATTGCTTTGTAAAAAAAATAGAAACAGTTGAATTCAAGATGGATATTCTCAGTGTCCTCTGGTCTGAGCACCTTCTTTATATTTGAGCAGAAAAAAAAAATTGTATTTCTCATGGTAGAAAGCTTAGCAAGAGAGCCCTGGAGGTGGTCAGCGGACCTAGAGGATCCCCGTCTTTGCCCTTGGCTTAATGCCTGTGCCTGCTCTGGTGGCCCTCCCAGGACTTCCGAGCACTTTGGATCTCTACTGCCACCAAATGCCTCTCCCCTGTATTTTTAGTTTCTGAGGAGCCTCTTGCTTTGACCAGTGCTTCCAATGTTGGCTTCAGAGGGACCTCTGGGAATCAGTGTATGGGTCCTGTGACATCTCTGAGGTCTCAGTTTGAGAAGTTCTCTTTTGCAAGATTTCCAATCAGCTGCCTGCTAGATACTCCAGCCAGGGTAACTGGACACAAGCCACACCGGCTCATGGTGAGTGGGCCCCAGATCTTAGCCCGGAAAGAGGGTTTATCTGCTCTAGGAGAGATGTTATTGTGTGCTAAAGGAAGCGGTACTGGGGTGAAGAGCATGGACCTGGGTAGCTATGGCAGAGTTTGCCTTCTGACTTTGAAGCCTGGATAGTACCTGTAAAGCAGAGATACAAATGTAGAACCTGCTTTCCTGAGATTCCGTGTTCAAGGGCATCATTCTCCGTGAAGGGGCCTCATCATGGTGACAAGTTCTTACAAAACAAACATCAAGACATTTCTATCACTTCGTGAGGGGAGGGGCTCGGTCTCCTTCCCACCCTTGTGGCTCGCTCTGGTGGACAGAGTAAAGGGTATATAGCTCAGACTTCCTGGAGGGTTTCCAGAAAGACTTCTGTGCAATGACATGGGTCCTTGCTCACTGTAAAGTGAAGTGGCCTCGTCACACACCAGTTGTAAGCCTTACTTGTCACAGTCTGTCAGAGACTAGAGGTGATGTGGTCGCACCACAATCACTGACTTGCTCTCCCCACATCCTTCATTAAGAAAAGCAAGTAGACACAGATGGAAACAGCCTTTTGGAAATGGTTTTTGATGAGGATTTGGCCCGCTTATAAAATTGTGGTGAGCCTGGAGAAGGAGGGGAATTAAGTGGGCACAGGTTCCCAGGAGAGAGAGAGGAGCCTCAGTTGAGGGTTGTTAAAAACAGAACTTAAAGAGCTTGTTAGATAAGCATGCTCTGACGTAGGCCTTAAACGCCTGGCAAATATTTACTGTAGACACACAATACAAAGCTAAACATTTAGAAGGTCCTGAAATAGAAAAATTTGCACTCCGGGGTTTTCTGTTTCATGGCTGTGAGTAGTAAGAAAATAACTAAAAACCTACTGTATTCCAAGGGGGCTCCCCATGATTCTGAGGGGACGGTGAAGTGCTACCATGGCTGTTCCTGTCCTACCCCAAACCAAACACAAGTGCACAGATTTGTACTGCCCACACCGTAAGGGACTTTGGCCTTTTGCTCTGTAAGCCCTGACTGTGGTCATCACATACCTGTGCTCCTGGGGAGGCATGTCAGGCAGAGTGTGGGACGCTGGTGCTGGCGGTTGGAGGTTTGGTCCGCCCACAGCCTCTAGGAGTAAAGAAGCTCTCCTGAAGTGTTTAAACGCTAGAGGGTTGGCATTGTACCTGGGAAAGTCAGTCTGTCTGTCTATCTCTCTCGAACTCCCCCTTCCTCCCTTCTCCTCCCCACCTCTCCCCCATCATGTGTCTTTGTGTGTGTGTGTGTGTGTGTGTGTGTGTGTGTGTGTGTGAGACTTCTGAGTTAAAGTCTCTAAAAGCCTGTATAATTAACTACTTTCCCTTGATGGCTTCTGTTCTCTGGCAGGGTGGCCTAGACTGACCACCAAGGCACATTTCATGCTTCCACTGTTCCACGAGTAGGTCTGTGGCATTTGTCACTGTCCCATGTGTAGGTCTGTGACATTCAGCTTCCTGGCTCCCATCTCCCATGTCATGTTGCTTGGTGATTTTCTTGGAGAGCCCTCCTGTTCTGATCTACCATGGGCTTCTTGGTGCATTTCCAAGGTCCTTGAGGGTCCAGGTCATTGGTGGATGTTCTGATGCCTCTGAAACTAGACACTGTGCACAGGAACACCAGTGTAGCAAGACTGCTGATGCTTCAGTGGGGAGTTACACTGTGACTAAGGCAAGCATGTTCTGATAGTCGCTAGTGCCCTTAATAAAACACAGACCCGTGTAGTGGTCCCAGGAGGACAGAGGACACCTGCGACATAGGGGAGCCGAAAAGAGCCTGCTGAGAAGGTCACTCTGAAATGAGATTTTGAGTGACAGAAATGGCCAGTCTGAGTACCAGCTAGAGAACACCTTGGCGTGGCTCATGATGAAATAAACCAGTGTTGGTTGGCTTGTGCTGGCAATGATTTCTATGCAGTAAAAGGGATGAACACGGGGGCCAGGCTACCATTAGCTTTCAGTAGAGAACTACAGCCTGAGACCTTAGGAGAATTGGGAAGTCAAGCCTGGGCACCAACAGGGCCAAGAGACTCGTGTTTCTTGGCTGTGAAAGCCACCATGGTTGTATCTCACCACCCTGGTTTGAAATTGCTTGAGTTGAAGACATTGTGTGTGAGAGTCACTGAGAGAAGGAAGAGGAGGAAGAAGAGAAGGAGGATGACAAAGAGGAGGAAGAAGAGGAGGAAGAAGAGAAGGAGGAAGACAAAGAGGAGGAAGAAGAGGAGGAAGAAGAGAAGGAGGAGGACAAAGAGGAGGAAGAAGAGGAGGAAAAAGAAGAAGAAAAGGAAGAGAAGGAGGGGAAGAGGAGGAGGAAAAAGAGGAAAAGGATGAGGTAGAAGAGAAGGAAGAGGAGAAGGAAGAAGAGGAGGAGGAGGAAGAAGAAGAAAAGGAAGAAGAGAAGGAAGAGGAAGAGTAAGAGGAAAAGAGAAAAAAGAGAAGGAAGAGGAGGAGGAAGAGGAAAAGGAGGAGGAGGAAGAGAGGAGGAGGAGACCGTTTCCAGGACATTCTGGGTACACACTTCAGAAGTGTCATTCTTAAATGAGCACACTCTAGCATGGCTCTTGTCTCTCCTACCTTATTTCTTACCTCTCAGATACTACCACAGTCCCCGTAGCATAGTGTCAGCAGAACCAACCCCTTCTGATATTGTCTTTTCTTTTTTATTCTGTTTTATTTGCTTGTATCTTTTACTTGAGTGTTATTTCAAAGCAAGGACTTCATGTGCCTTGTTCCTTGCTCTGTCTCTAACTGAAGACACCTCACCATAGGCACAGCATGGGCTCAGTGAGTAGGAGCCAGGTAGATGTAAACAAACTTTTGGGTTATTGTTCAGTACTATGCTCTTATTGGATGCCTAACACCTAGATGATCCAGGACAAGTGTGCGTAGTCATACTGCCAAAGAGTATTTATTTGTTCTTTCCTTTCTATGGCTGGTTCACCAGGTGTTGTAGACGATGGTCTTGATTCTCAGACTCAGGTACTCTGCTTGTCTGAGTGTCATCAATGGTTGGGATTACAGGAATGTATGACTACCCCTCCATGAGGGTTCTCAGGCTCAGAGAGCCTAGTCCTCTGAGCACCCTCAGTGGTTGAGATTATAGGAACATTGACCACCCCTCTTCAAGAACTTTGTTTTAGAACCTGTAAGGAAGTCCACAGGTAGGCAGCTTTTTCTAGAACTGTCATTGACTTACAGCTCTTTATCTGCTCTCCTTAGAGTTTGACAAGATAACATCTGACATTTCCCAGCAGTTCTGTGCATTTCTTTGGGTGCACATGGGCTAAAGTACTTCAGAATCTCTAGGGCTCAACATCCACAGCCAAGTACACATGCCGCGGTGGTGAGCAATGTCAGACTTGGCCCCTTTCTCGGATGCTGTAGCAGTTGAGGGGGTAATGCTCAGAGAATCTTGTATATGATGTTCCCTCTAGGAAAAGCCTGTGTTGCTAAGAGGACCATAGCAGGGAGCTGGTTTGGTGAAAGACCAAGAGTGGGTGGCAGTGAGGGAGACAGGCCAGGGTGAGATGAGTCAAAAGAAGTCATCCAGGGATGGTGGAAGCAGTTGGGGTGGGAGCAGGCCTGCAGATGCAGCCTTCAGTAAACCTCGGAATGCACCGTGGAAGCAACTGTCGTCATTGTCACATTTGAGAAGGACCAACTGCACCCATGTGGGAAAGCAAAGGCTTTCGTACTGCAGATTTCGTTCACATCTTTTCAGAGAGAGCCACCTTGTCTTACACAGGCCCTTTAACCTTCCAGCCTCAGTTTCCTCAGCAGGGCTTTTTTTTCATTTCCACCTAAGAACTTTATAGATTTATGAGCCTATGCCACAGAGGAAAACACGGGGCAAAACTAGAGTTTCGATACTCTGTCAGCTGTGTGAGGGAAATGGATCCCAGACAGCTTGGAACGCTGGATCCCAGCCCTTCCGGAAAAGGAGCCTGGAGAGGCTTTTGGTTAAAATGCAGAAAGTGGGTTGTGAATCATAGTCCTGTCTATTCATGGCAAGTTTGAAAGTCATTTTGAGGTCAGTCACCTGGCCTCCGGAAGCATAGTTTATTACCCACAGGGCTCTAGGGGAAGGGAGCACTGCGGTTTGTTCAACATGCTTGGGAAAAGTCTGTGTTGCAGGCAAAACTTGATCTGGAGGCTTTGGTGTTTTTCCTGGCCTGAGAAGCCTCCTGGACTCTAGCTCTGGGGCTGATCTCTCCCTTCCCCTCCCTTCCCATCCCTTTCCCTCCTTCTCCTCCCTTCCCCTTCCCTTCCCAACCTGCCCTCTCTGACCCTCCCCTTCCCTTCCCTCTTCCTACCAGGTCTCTTCCTTGCAGAAAGTGCAGGCCACAGATCTGGAGGCACTCAGCCTGTGGAACACACATGTGGCTCAGAGTCTCATGGCAGATACACACAAGGTTCTGAGGATCTCAGGATCTACCACCCACAGTGAGCAGATGTGACCATTTTCTCCTTATCTTAAAATGACTCACCATTGGAAGAACCGAGTTATCTATCCCTCAAGTGCCACTGAATAATTGCTGAAGAGTCTTTCTCACCCAGACAGGGCAGGGATACAGTGAGGGACATGCCAGGGGGCACTCTTGCCCTCACAGGGCCTACACTCTGTTTAGGGGACATACATCATAAATGCAGTAAAGGAGAGTCAGGGCAGACTAACAGGATGATGGGTACTGTTGTTTTCTCCTAATGATTTTAGTTGTATTTTATTTATGTGTAGGTGTGTGTATATGTGTGCATGTGTATGATGGTGTATATGATGGTATCTGCGTGATGGGGTGTGTGTGTGTGATAGTATGGTTATGTATGATGGTGTGTGTGTGTGTGTGTGTGTGTGTGTGTCTGTCTGTCTGTCTGTCTGTCTTCTTGTGGCTGTGTGTGTGTGTGCTGGTGCCCAAGGAGACCAGAAGGGTTGGATCTTCTGGAGCTGGAGTGACAGATGGTGGTAATTGCTCCACATGGATTGGGTTCTGGAACCCAAAATTTGGTCCTTTGGAAGAACTGCTGGTGTGCTGAACTGATAAGCCATCTCTCCAGCCTCACTGGGTACTGTTCGAAGGAGAGGTGCAGCCTTGTGAGGTTTGGTAAAGAATTTTTGAATCTCGGGGAGCTACCCAGGGCCCAGGCTCAGAGATGGAAGAGGTTCTTGTGGTCTAAGAAAGTATTGTGGATGGATGGGCGAGAAAGGGACAGAACAGCTGTCTGTGGAGGTGATTGGGGTGCTGTGGGGCTTTGGAGACCATGAAGGGCCAAGTGTGTTGAGAAGCTCTGGAAGAAACTGAAGGTTTTGGGAGAGGTCAGTGTTGTGATTTAGGAAAATCTCTTGTTTGCAGGCAGGCAAGGAGGGGCAGGAAGAAAGCAGCTGCAGCCAGGAGCCAGACCTCCTGGGGGCTCAGCTGGGGGTGGGGCGAGGGTGGGGTGGGAGTGGAGAGGTGGGAGGTCAGGGATGAGAAACCCCCTGGGCACTCTGGTAGACCCTGGGCACCGCTGAGAGCAGTCAAGGAGGGCTTGTAGGCGGCTGTACAGTTCCGCTGTTTACCTGAGTGTCCACTGTGACTTTTGCTGAAGTAGAGATGGGTGGGGTGGGAATAGGGCTGTTTGTGATTTGAATGGTGTAACTTCAGTTTCCGTTTTGGGCATGCTCAGTGCAACATGCTTTTTTGTTCACTCAGACATCTTTGTGCCTTCAGAATCCTGAGGCTGTGGAGCCAGTGTCTGTTCTTTCTCGGTTACTCCAAGGATTTACCATGAAAGAAAAGGACATTATGTTAATTTTTGGGTCTGAAATGACAAGTGTTGCTGTAACCCTGTTACGATTCGGGATGCTCTGTGAACATGTGTGTGTGTGTGCTACCTATAAATGGAATGACCGACTGGGGTATGAGGTATCCATGCCTTGCTAAGATATAATTGTTACATAACAAGACACACAGCACACATTTCCACCCTCCTTTTCAGACCTTCAAAGTTAGTTTGGTTTGGTTTGTTTTCTTTTTAGTACTATTGGCATCTCAGTTTTGTAGCATGTTAACCGGCATCTTTGTCCACCCTGGGTGGACTGACGTTTTGGCACACACCTGGAAATAGTTTACCTAGTGTGATTGCTTTGCTTGGGGGCCTCCGCCTTGACCTGTCCTCTCTTCCAAGGCTGCACTTTTAAGAAAAGTTTAGATCTATAGAAAATTTGAGTGGGGAGTTGGGAGTTTCCATGGTGTGATACATTTGTAACAAACAAGGCTGTATAATGCTATGATATGGATACATTATCACTCCCAAAGTATAAGGTTTACAGTTACATCATGAGATCCCCTGGGTTTGACAAGTGCATGTCGCCTTCATCTTTTAAACATTTTGAAACATGGTCTCTTTAAGTTTTTTTGGCTGAACTCTACTCCAGAGATCTTCCATTTTCCAACTTGGCTTCCAAGTAGCTGGGATTATAGGTCTGTACCATGACTGCTTCATCTCATCACTATCTTAAAGAACGGTGTCACAGCTCTGAAAGTCCCTCCTTTCTCCTCCCCGTTGGTAACTAGCTCCTGTCTTCACAGTGTGGCTGGAATTGTGCTGCTGTATTGGCTGCTGGCTGATTATACCAACTTACAGACTGATTGTACTGACTTACAGCATTTCCACCATACAGACTGGTTGCTTTCACTTAGCACTGTCTCTTTCTTTTATTCTTTCTTTCTTTCTTTCTTTTTTTTTTTTTTGGCTTTTGGCTTGGTGGTTCACTGTCAATTGCTGAATAATTGTGCTGTACTGTAAGGACTATGAAGCGTTGTTCATCTCCCTGTTGACAAGTGTCTTGGCTCAAATTTTAGCTGCTCACAATTCTGGGAAATTATGAACAAAGCTATAAACATTTTTTTTTTGGTGAGGATTTGGGGGGTCATACCTAATTTTTATTTTATATAATAATTCTAATTAAGTTTTGATAATTTTACAAAATGTATTTTGATCCAATTCCCTTCCCCACTCATTCCCAGATCTACCTTCTACTTCCACACCTTCCAAACTCAAATCTTTGTTTTTGTTTTTTAATTATTTTGTCCTGTTTGGTTTCCTTCCTCTGAAGTGAGGGTGACATACCAGGGACCACGCCTGACCTTGAAGGGCAGTGCACACACGTGGTACATAAGCATACATTCAAGCAAACCACTCACAAGCACATAAAAATAAAGAAATCTTAAAGAGAACGGATTCCTCCATTAGATACCATCAACTATTCAAAGCTTTGCAACAAGGGTTGGGACTCGTGAGTTCATTCCCTCCTGTGCACTGTGGACTGGCTTGGGTGAGTACAGGCAGTCACAGCTCTTCAGTTCATGAGTGCAGCCATCCCGTCACCCCAGAAGGCGTTCTGATTCTCCTCAACCTTCCGGCTCTTAAGGTCTTTCCACCCCTTTCCATGGTGTTCCCTGCTAAGGACGGATATGACCCAGACAATCCTGACCTTTCTGTTGGCTGAGCACTCCTGACTGACACTTGACAATCTCTGCACTCTGACAGCTGTGTGTGTCTGCATTAACCACCTTCCATGGAACAAGGAAACTTTTCTGAGGAGGCCTGAGGGCAGCACTAATTTGGGGATACAAAGAGGAACTTAGACAGCAGTTTGATACTGTGTCCATTTAGCAGAATAATAGTAATGAGTTCAGCCGTGGGACCTAAGTGCACCCAAACATGCATTCTTGTCCGGATTTGCAGTACTGGGCAAGGATGGCGTAAATCCAACCAGAAAGCCATTGTGTACCCCATAACGTTTGTGCTATAAACCTAAATGTCTTATATTAATGTGGGTAAAAATACATGGGTGTATGACTGCTCAGTTGTGCTTTAAGCCAGTGCGTGGCTTGACTATTCTGAGTGGCCGCTTCACCTTCTGCTCAGTCTCCGTGAATGAGCATTCCAGTTGCTCCACATTCCCACCAGCGTTGGGTGTTATCACACTTTTGGATTTTCCCACTCGGGTGCATAGAGTGGTGTTTCCAGCTGTGTGTTACTTTGTTCTGCAATATTAAACAACCTTTTGTCTGCTTGTTTCTGCTCTTTTGTGTGAGGTGTCTTCACACTTCTGTACCTGTTTTTTTTCTTTCTTTTTACCCATTTTTAAAGCCAAGTTATAATTCCTGGTATTTTTATTCTAAAACAGTTATTTTCGTGTGTGTTCTCCTGCCCTGGGTATGTTGCAAATGTCTTGATTTGCTCTTTGGTCTTGGATAGTAATTTCTTTAGTCAGAGCATTCAAATTTCAGAGTTATTTTCTCCGAGAATTTGGGTGGGTGGTGCTGATAAACATTTTTTACATAATGCCCTTTGCTATAGTAGGGTCCCATATAGACTAACAGGTCAAGGCTGGGTTTGTCAGAGGAAGGGGCAGCCAGCAGCTTGCTCCTCTGTACCCTCCTGGACCACACTTTGATCAGGTTGGAGAGTTCCAGGTAGTGGGCATGAGAGACAGCAAACAGCTACATTGTGCAGCAAACCCAAGGACCCTTTTACAGGACGAGACTCCAGAGTTTCAGAAGAGTCCCTTCTGCAGCTCAAGGTGAAGCAAGTGGATTCTGTGTCAAGGGTAAAATTGTCTCTCTCTGCATTTTACCAGTCTGCTATCAGTCTATGCATTGTTTCCCGAAGCGAGCATCGTATTCTTCTTGCTGTCTGATACATTAACCTAACGTATTTGTTTCTGTTTCACCTATCTTTAGACGTAACTTTGCTTTTGTGATGGAGTATGTGTGTGGGTGTGTGAGCGGGTGCCACAGATAGGGGAGTCATCAGAGGACAAGCTCTGGTGTCAAGCTTTGCTTCTACCTTGTGTGGGGCAGTCTCTTGTGACTGCTGTGTGTGCCAAGCTAGCTGGCCTACCTCTGTCTCCACATTTGCTACTGCATCTGGCTTTTAATATGGACTCTGGGCATTCAAATTTAGATCCTCGTGTTTGCATGGCAGGCCCTTCACCCACTGAGCCATCTCCTCAACCCCCAGCCCTGCCCTTTAATCTCTCCCATCTGGCATTATATAATGCATCGTCCCAATGTGAATTCGTCTTCATTTCACGTTCAGATTTTCTGCCTAATTTCCTTCCTAATGCGTTCCATTCTCACGGCTGTCTTCCTTGTGAGCTGCGTATTTATCCTCCTGTCCTATCAATTCAGACTATATTTCTCTGATGGACCTGTTATGTGTTCAAGTCTAGCTTCCTGCTTATTAACTGTCCTCCACTGAACTCATCTATCTATTGAATTTTTATCTTAATTACTGAGTATTCGGGTTTGAAATTCCTATATGGTGTTTTAAGATATTATCTTATAAGATAGAAATTATAGTTGTGTGTGTGTGTGTGTGTGTGTGTGTGTGTGTCTAGGAGGCATGTGTGTGCTGGGCAGAGGACAAGTCTTCTACCACAGAAACCCAGGTGTTAAACTCAGGTCACTGGCTTTGTTGGTAAGTGTTTGCTAAGCTGTCTCACCAGCTCGAGCCTCATTCCCTTTGAGGTGTCTTTTGGAGATTCTCTTCCTTCTCTGTCTCAATGGCCTAAGCTGTTTCATAGCCTTTCAGGTTTACCTGTTGTCAGCCTGCCATTGGTTGCTTTCATGGGTTCTATGAAGCCGTTTGTTTCAGGCTTGTCTTTGGTGACAGTTGCCTTCTGTACGATTCCTGTATAGGATCCTAAAGGTAGCTGTCAGAATTAATATAGACTTTCTGTGTGGCTCTTTCAGATTTCATGGGTACTTAGCCATTTTTAAGTTATTTAACAATACATGTCAGGACACCCTTGGGACTCACTCTAAGGATTTCTGTTTGTCTCTATACCTTGTCCTGGCTCATTCAACAGAGATCCTGTGGGCTTGCTTTCAAGATGTGTGGCTTCTGGTCTTCTGGATGCATGCTGGGAGCTTGGCAAGAGTTTTCTAGATGAGGGTTGGGCTTATGATGACTGCTCTCAGAAGGCCCTGTCATTGTTACTCTGGGGATATCTATGCTGACATTATTGCTGGGCTCTAATATCCTATCACTCAGAGAGGCTCACGGTTAGTTATTTTTAAATTTCCAGGCGATGGTGAATGTGCAGCCTAGGTTGCAAATTACTGTATGTCCCAGTCCCTAGTTATTTCTTGGTTTCTAATTTTTTGGTGATTATGTAACATTTACTATTTGCTCTGTTTTTATTTATATGTATGTGTTTATTTTTGGTTCAGTTGGTATCTGTATACCTGTATCATTTCGGGTTCCATTCTGACCAAAGCAAGAAATTTTAACTGTGCTGTCTCTCAGTGTAGATTTCCAGAAACCTGCCTGGGTTATTGAATTCTTCATGCAATTTTTAATTTCTCTGCAAAAGATAGGTCTTTTTCCTGTACCCCCCTCCCCACCCGTTTCTTTCAGCATGGGAGCTCATATCAAATATCTTTAATTAAAGTGAATTCATACTTTGGGGCTGGGTTTGAGTTAATGGCTTTCTGTGCTTCTCCTTTGTGTTAAACATTTGAGCAGATTCTGTAGCTGGAGAATATATTCCAAAGTCGGCTATGCCAGAGATTTGGGAAGCATACGTGCAGTCAGACATTAAGTGCTGCATAAGAAATCACAGGAAATTTAATTGGAGGAAGGTGAAGTCCAACATCAAAAATAAAGGTGAAAGGAAGTTATTGAGAAGGAAGTAGTTTTTCTGGTTGACTTGAGAAAACATTACATGAGTGAGTTAACCTGTCTGACTACAGAAACCTCCTACTATGAAGAGGTGAGTACCTACTATGTGTATTTGCGTTAACTGCAGTAACCACCTACTCTATCGGATTTGAGTTGAGTACAGTGACCACCTACTGTGCGGGTGTGAGTTGAGGTGCCATACTGTATACTTTACAGATGCTGTAGAACTGTTGAAATGGCTTAGCAGGGCTTGCTGAAGCTTAGTGACCTGAGTTTGATCTCTGGAAGCCACATGGTAGAAGAAGGGAACCAAACGTACAAAGTTGTGTCTGTGACCTCCACAAGTGTGTCATCAGAGGACACACTAATATAATAAATATAATGGTGCACAATCAAAAGAAGGGAAGCTTTTTATGCAAATGTGGTCTCCGAAGCAAATTGAAGGCAGTTTTCAAAGGGGTTCATTTTTAATTATTAAAAAACACTGTTTTGAGATGCCGTCTTCCAAAATCAAATCAGGGCACCATTAGTGAAACATTTCACTTGATTTGATTAGTTTGGGACAATTGACATTACTTGCTTAAGTGACTTTTTATAGGGGCTTGAGTTGGAAAGCTTGAGCTGTGTACAGTTACATCTTCAAAATAAGCCTCTAAAACTTAAGCCTGAATCTGGTGCATGCCAGGTGACATCTGTGTGTGCCTGTCACCACAGACATTCATGTCTCTAAACACGAGCATGGCTTTCAGGTGCCAGTGCACAGGGTGGGGTTAGGCCTAAGCCAGACTGGAGAGACGGAGAATTATCTGGAAACTCAAGCCCCAAGAGTAATCTTCCATTTGGTAGCTTCAGTGTTCTGGACGTTACAGTTACAGGGATGTTTAGATGAAAATCATCTGGTTAATTGCATGAGTTTTCCATTTCTTTCCATATGTAAACACAGCTGTCCTGTGACTGACAACTTTACAGAAGTCTCTCTTGAAAATAACCATTTTCCCCCAAGATATAACTCTGTGTGTGTGTGTGTGTGTGTGTGTGTGTGTGTGTGTGTGTGTGTGTGTGTACATCTCTCTGTTTCTCTGTGTGTCTCAGCCTTGTGTGTATGTGTCTCTGTGTGTTTCTCTGTGTGTCTCTGTGTGTGTCTCTCTGTGTCTGTATGTATGTGTCTCTGCCTTGTGTGTATGTGTCTCTGTGTGTATCTCTGTGTGTCTCTGTGTGTGTGTGTGTGTGTGTCTCTGTGTGTGTGTCTCTCTGTCTGTGTGTGTATCTGTGTATATCTCTCTGTGTCTGTATGTATGTGTCTCTGCCTTGTATGTATGTGTCTCTGTGTGTATCTCTGTGTGTGTCTCTCTCTCTGTGTGTGTGTGTGTGTCTCTGTGTGTGTCTCTCTGTGTGTGTATCTGTGTATATCTCTCTGTGTCTGTATGTATGTGTCTCTGCCTTGTGTGTATGTGTCTCTGTGTGTATCTCTGTGTGTCTCTCTCTCTGTGTGTGTGTGTCTCTCTGTGTGTGTGTCTCTCTGTCTGTGTGTGTATCTGTGTATATCTCTCTGTGTCTGTATGTATGTGTCTCTGCCTTGTGTGTATGTGTCTCTGTGTGTATCTCTGTGTGTCTCTCTCTCTGTGTGTGTGTGTCTCTCTGTGTGTGTGTCTCTCTGTGTGTGTATCTGTGTATATCTCTCTGTGTCTGTATGTATGTGTCTCTGCCTGTGTGTATGTGTCTCTGTGTGTATCTCTGTGTGTGTGTCTCTCTGTGTGTGTGTGTGTCTCTGTGTGTGTGTCTCTCTGTGTCTGTGTGTATCTGTGTGTACATCTCTCTGTGTCTGTATGTATGTGTCTCTGCCTATGTGTATGTGTCTCTGTGTGTTTCTCTGTGTGTCTGTGTGTCTCTGTATGTGTGTTTGTGTTTCTGTAGGAGCTTTTATACACATGTGATATGCTGTGGAGGCTGGAGGCCAACATCAAGTTTTGTCTTTAATGTTTGTGACAGAGTCTCTTGGTGAATCTGGAGTTCACTGATGTGGCTAGGTTGGCTGGCCAATGAGCTCTAGAGATTTGCCTGTCTTTTCATCTCCCCAGTGCTGGGATTAGAGATGCTCACTGCTTTTCTTTTAAATGGATGTGCTGAGACTTGAACTCGGGTCTTCAAGCTTGTCTGGCTTGTATTTTGCTAACTGAGCCTCTTCCCTGGCTTCTGGATTATTAACTCTGGCTTGTGTTGGGAACTGTGTGCTTCAGCTTACATTTTGGATCCTTAGCTCTTCTGCCCTGTCGTCCAGCAAGACTAGCTCTTAGCTGGTCAGCAAGATTATTCCCGCGTTCTAAGTGTTGAAGAGACTTCTGCATGGATCTAAGGATATTTCTAGCTAGTCTCTAGAATGAGCAGAGCATTCATCTAGCCAGTGCTAACCAGTCCTGTCCTTAGCCACAGTAACAGTCCTCAGTTGTGCTCTGTAATCACGGAGAGCATGGGGAATAGTCCATGTGTAGAGACATATCCAATTTGACTATCCCATCAATTCCAGATGGTACCTGTTTCTGATGAACCTCTATTCAGTGCCAAAGCGGAACCTTAGCCAACACAGTCTAATTGCATTCCCAAACTCATCTGCGTCATGTGGTGTCGAGTATTAATACCCAGTGAGCTGCCACTTGGATCAGCTGAAGATACAGATGTGGTCCAGAGAGTCATGCAGGGACCCTCAGCTGGAGGCTTGCGAGGTCTTGTGTTTTCCCATCGCTATGAAACCCTGAAATTGCACGGCCGAAATTTGTTGTGACAGGTTTTTGTCCTGCAGAGTCCCTCTGTTTTCTCGGTCTCTTCCAGGCAATTTGAAATGCTCACAGGATAGTTGGATGAAGTCTGGGGACCATACACCTCTTGGTGACAGGTTCTTGGAAAGGTACACATGGTTTTCCTCACCCATTGTTGGTATTAGGAGTGCTTTGGACTTTTCTGGCAGAGGCCGTGGTCACACCAACACATGAGAGTATCGTCTTGCAAAGCCACACACACTTTGGAAATCTCCTGAGTTGTGAAATTTTAAACAGTCAGCCCTGAAAAAAAAATGGGTGCGCCTTCAACAAGATCTGGTTTGTGAGGAGTGGCTGTTTTCATCGTTAAAGCTCTTAGCACATGGCTGGCGGCAGAAGACTTGGCTTCTGGATCCTAGCTCCACCATCTTTAGTAGATCACTTGGCCCTGAAGGACAAGTGTGCTCAAGGAGTCATTTGGCGTGTGTGTGTGTGTGTGTGTGTGTGTGTGTGTTTGTGAATGCACTTGCCTGTATGTGTGTCGAGGTCAACTTCTATGGTCTTTGTCTATCTTTCTCCATTTCACGTTTTGAGGCAGGGTCTCTCACTGGACCAGAAGCCTCCATTTTATCTATACTGGGTAGACAACCACCATAGCTAGTTTTTATGTGGTACAAGCACTTTACTTGCTGATGAAGCTATCTCTCCAGCCTCTATTTGCTCTCCATCATCCTTGGCTTTGGGAAACTGTTGGGATTTGAAGCCTCGAGGGAGATCAGCAACCCTAAAGAACAAACGCCTTTCTGTAGGCTCGGTTTTGTGATGGTTTGGGAAAGAAAATACTCATTGCTGCCAATGCTCCTGTCTTAATTTCCACCGTGTGACCAGGACCAGGCATTCCAGGCGACAGGAAGGGTGAAGAGGAGAAGGCACTGAGTGTGATGTGGGCCTGGGAGCAATGGGGCAGCCTGGTCAGCAAGCGCATTAGGTTCGTGTGGGGGAAACAGTAAGGGTTTTGTTTGGGAGACTTAAAAGTAAACCAGCTGCTTCCTGCAACTCAGTCGCTTAGGTTTTCCTGGTGGCCTGAAACAGAACACAGCAGCCAGAGCCTCTCCGTGTTTTCTATTGCTCCTCGGGAACCAGCATGTATGCCTGCTTGCTGGTATCTCTTCTCCCCATCTACAAAGTGCTGCAGTTTTTTGGACCCAGCCAAACTGTGCAGACCATGTAGTGACCTTACTATCCAGAGACCCTGACCCGCTGCACTGGGAGCCTCGGAACTGGGCTCTATTGTGCAACACATTTGAACTTTTGCTCAGAGTGAACTCTTCAAAAAGTTTGGTAAATCCCTGGAGACGTTAGCTATCCGCTTAAGGCTCCTGTTGTTATTGTTACACTTAAAGAAGTGAGTCTGAAGTATAAATTATCTTTTAATGAAGAGCAGCAACCTCTTTTGTTGGAGATGATACTTGTCTATCACAAGATAAATAATCACTTTAATTATCATGGTGGCATGGGAAACTACATTTTGCAAAGAATTTCATTCTAAATGTATGACAGGCTAAATTAGCATTTAGAAAGTCCTGAAAGGAATTCATTGTTGCATCACGTTTTTATCTTCTATCCTATCAGGCTGGCTTTCTTTAATTGAATGTTATTATTTTGGACCTCATAATATTTGCTCTGGGTAAAATAACAATAACTCATTAGATCCACTGCCTCTGCATGAGATCAATAACAGAATTCCCATTATTTATTTTCCCCAAAGACCTTTAGACAGGGCACTACCAGCATGGTATAAAGGAAAGGGGTTTTTATAATGATTTACTTGAAGAAGATTTTCGCCTCTGATATATATCCAGCAAAACCCCATTAGAATTGCACTGTAATATTTATAAAACAGAAATGTGGAGGAATGGTTCCGCTGCGATCTGCATTTTGATTCTCTGAAACTTGAGAAATGAATGCAGAGCTTTATGGTATCTAGAACAAAATTTGTCAGCATGACAGGGTGGGAGGGACTATAAACTTTAACATTTTAATGTAAACCCACAAATGCAGATGAGCATACTTGTTCTTCCTTTCCTTCTCCTCCCCGTCCTCTCCCCTCCTCCCCTCTCCTTTTCTCTTCCCTTCCCCTCCCCCATCACTTTATCCTTCCTCCATAAACACAGTTTTCTTCCTATCTCTAAAATAGCCAGGCATGGGTGACAATATGCCTGCTTTGAGATTGCTACTCTAGGGGCTAAGCATGCTTGCTGTGCAAGTATGAAAACCTCAGTTCAAACCCCCAACATCCACATAAAAACCCAGGCATGGCCATGCAGCCTTAGCCCCCGACACCCACTGGAAGCTGGTGGGGGATATCGGGGAGGCTGGCTAGGTTTGATGGCTGCCAACCTAACTCCAGGTTCTCAGAGAAATCCTGCCTTAAGGGAATAAAGCCAGAAGCAACAAAGCAAGACATTAGCATTCTCTGGTCTCAGCCCACAGGTGTACCCATGTACCACTGACACACATACCTAACACACACACAAGTAAGGTCAAGCAATGAAATTTCCATCCTATGTATTTCAGTCTGAGTTCAGTGGAGTTAACAGGAAAAAAAACAAAAACGCAGAAGCTTTGGGGCCCCACTTCAACAGAATTGCAAATGCTGGTTTTTATAGCTAGTAAGTGCTAACATTCAACATGGGTAGAAGTTATAGATTTTTTTTTTTTGGTATCTCAGCCTTAAAGGAAGTGGCCATTTGTTCTGCATGTCAATAGTTGAAATGCAAACGTGGGGAAAGAGATCAAAATATTCTGCCTCAGAAAAATCTGTAATGTCCCATAGATTTTTAGATTCAATGGACCAGATTAGAATAATGGCAGAGGACATTATTCCTCCATTGAGCAGATTACAACCAATTAAGTCGTAATTCTGAGCCCTTGTTAAATAAATATCTCTTATGATCAATCACAGCAGAGGGAAGGGGATATTAGGCTTTTCCATTAGTTCCTGTCTCTCTAGGAATTCTCTGTAAACCTGAGAATTCTGCCCATGGAGAGATGTAAACAGAGTCCACAGTGTGTGTGTGTTGTAGCTGGTGTGTGTCACACATGTAAATCCACACACTGCATTCTGAGTCACTTTTTAGTGGGGCACTTGGGAAGACAGGCATGCCATGGCCTGAAGGCTGGAGGCAGATGGAGGGGTTGGCTGTGTTCTTCTGACACTTACAAGATGGAATAAGTCTTCCTGATCCCTCCGGGGTCACAGGGAGGTTACCTTGCTGGCGCCTTCCCCAAGGCCCCTCAGCAAGGCTGAAAGACAAGCTTTCCTGTTGTCTTGTGAAGCCCTGTTCCAGCAGCTGCTCCCAAAAGAGCTGGTGAAGGAGTGAGTTGGGCTTGTGTGCACTTTGTGCTGTATATAATTCAGGTGTTAAATTTATTGGAAGACTGAGCCTAATGTAAAACACAGCTTAAAAAACAAGACTGGGGAGGGGAGGGGAGGTCAGCTTTCTTTTGGAAAGAGCTGAAGGTTCTCAGAATGTCTGCTTCAGAGGCTCGGAGGTGGGGGAGCCAGAAACAGTATTTTGAGAGCCCTGAAGTAGAGAGTGAAAGCTAGCGGTCTCTCAGATGTGACAACCGTTGAGGTAGCACAGGTGTTGTGTTCCCAAAGGAGCCTCTGCCCTCCCCAATGAGTTCCTTCTTGACTTTGTCAGGGCCTTAGGGCCATTCTGGGAGGTCCTGTAGCCAGGGCTTGTTTGGGAGTACGTGACTTAGGAGAATGAGGCAGGTCATTTCAGATGTTGATTGGCAGGGAGTGTCTGCTGTCCTGTTACTTTGGTAGAACACAGGGGATGAGTCTGGATACTGCAAGCGAAACAGAAAGTAAAGACACAGTATTAAAAGATGGAGAAAGGGGAGAGGCATTCTTTTTGCTTTATTTCTGAGCTACTCATCTTTTTGCCACTGGTTTGTTGGTTTTATTAACCAGTTAGCGTATTTGCCAAATGCCTTGTGCCAGACAGTAAATGTGGCAAATTGCTTAATAGCTCATGCTGGAACCAGACCAACTTGAGCTCTAGTCACAATTGGGCCTATGGCATCTGACCTCAGACAAGTCATGTGGCCTCCCGGATCCTTGGTGTCCTTGCCTGTAAAACGTGATAGAAAGATTCATAGATCTTATGGCCCATCTTTGTAGTGGAATACCATATAGCTTTTAAATGTATGCTGACTCTCTATGTAAAGGTCTCTAGAGTAGCTAAGCATTTCAAGGTGGCAGAGAAACTTGTAATACAGAGGCTCATGGACACACTGAAAAGATACCCAGGACACAAGGACAGACACGAGGGAGCCTGGTGCATGGTAGAGGTGGAAGGAGGAGGGCTTACCAGTGCGTCTTCCTACGTTTTCATCATATTCTGCCTTTTCTAAACCTAGCCTAGTTTGGTAAATTCCTTGTGGACATAAGCTCCCTTAAGTTCCTGTCCCAAGGCCTGGATCTAAATGTGCTCTGAAGCTCTCTTCACAGAGACTGTTACTGTGGTAGTGTTGGAAACAAAGTTGCTTATTCTAGGTTAAGGGTTTCCTGGTTAGCCAGAAGAAAATAGCAAGGTGGACCCAGCGTGCCTGAAGGAAGAAGGCCGAAGAAGGCCAAAGAGCGAGGACTCAAGCAATGTCGTTGTTTCGGGGAAGAGCAAAGGACAGGGGCCTCCCCAAGCACATTAGGACTTCAGTTTTTCACTTTAAACTTTCATGAATGTGAACTTCTCACCCTCCCTCACAGAGGGCTCATCAGTAGCCTGCTTTTAAGAAATTACTTTGCTTTGGGTTCTTTGTCTGGAATTGCCTGTATCCGGAAGGTGTGACCCTTTTCCCAATAGTTTCATTGTTTCTTCCATTGTACATGAGAAGAAGGCCAGGGTGGGAAACAGCTCAAGAGAAAGAGCCTGTTCCCTGTTCTGTGGTTCCTGACAAATGTCTTGAGCCCAGGGAAGTGAGGGAGTGGCTCCATGTGGGCAGACTTAGTCCCCTGGAAGAAAAGGTGGTCCTTCAGTAGTGAGCAGGGCGCCCTGGTGTTTGAATGTTGTACTTGGTCAGCACTAGGGGGCTCCCATACTCACAGACAGCTGGTCAAGGACAAACAAAAACTTGGACCCTTCTCAGTGCCAGAGATAGGTTATTTCTTCACCTGCTCGAGTTGTCTTAACAGTATTATAGACTGGGGTGCATGGTTTCAAAGAAAGAAATGTGTTTCTGAATTTTGAAGGCTGAGACCAAGGTGCTGGAAGAACATCTTCTTCTACCCTTTCCTTCGACTTGTAGGCAGCTGCCATCTTGTGGGATGCTCATGTGACATCGTCTTTGAGTAAGTTGAAGGAATGGAGAGAATCCCATTATAGTGGGCTACCTTCATGACCTTACCCAAACCTTACTATCCCAAAGGCTCTGGAAGCCATGGCTTCTGTGAGTGGCTTTGGTAGGGGAACAGTTGGTGAGTTCCTAGCAGGGCAGAGAGATAGATGGTTGTCATATCGGAGTGAGGACAGTTGCTGAGGCATGGCTGGGGATGCCTTCTCCTACTGATGGCAGAAGGTGGTGAGGGTGTCTGTGGCTTGGGTTCAGGGCTCTTGTGGCTCTTGGTGCCGGATTTCAACTATGTATTTGGGTTGTCAATCAAATGTTGTCAAGATCATTTGACTCCTTGTTACAGAAAGAGAGAATAAACAGTCCTGATATTTATTTCCTTTGTAGAGGAACAGACAGGTCAGGAAGATATTTAACAGCCTGGAGATCCTGAGGCTGTTTGGAGGCAAGTTGTAGTGACCATTGTAATAACATATTATTTTCTCTTTGATTTGGCTGACCAGCCAGGGTGTATCATTCTGTTATTGCTTGCTTGCTGGGATCTGGTGCTTAGGTATTGAATTTCCCAGCTCTCCCTCAAATTTGTGGTGTAGGCTCTTACTCTACCCCTAGGAACTAGAGAGAGGGCACCAGGTATATGATTTTGTATGTATGTATGTATGCATGCATAATTGTTTGAAGGAGTGTATATCCCATGGCTCATATATTTGAACACCTAGTCTTCAGTTGGTAACAGTGTTTGAGAAGGCTTAGGATTGTGACTTTGCAGAAGGAAGTGTGTCACTAGGGCAGGCTTAGGGTATTTATGGGGAGAGTAAGTGTGCTCTCCCCATGTCTAGTGTCTTCTCACTGCTTTTGGATTTGAAGCTGTCATGTCTGCCGAGTGGCACAATGCCTTCTTTCTGTGGAACCATGAGCCCAAGTACACTCTTCTCTACGTTGTCCTAGTCATGGTGGTTTGTCACAACACAGAAGTGACTAATAGTGTGCGTAACATATTTTATAGTATGATTTTTGCAGTAGCAGGGCGTGAAGACACTACATGCATTGCCTGAAACTGCCAAGTATTCTGCGGATGTGTTGGAGTTAGCAGGTGTATTGTGACAAACTTTTCCTGGGGAGATGCAACATACATCTACTCACCCCAGATAGGGATCCCATGGCAGACAAAATGTGTGAAACCCACCATCATCCAACTTGGTGAACCATTAATTTTATTGGAGTTACTTATAGGAGCAGAAATTGCTCAGACAGATGCATCACCCAGGCCAATTCCGACAACTTAGAAATCTAGGAGCCTGGAGCACAAGGGGCAGCTGTGGGCAGCTCAGCGGGTTCGGAGCAGCCTTTCTGGGAGTTGATTTTTCAACCTTTTCTAGAGTCAATTATTCTAAACCTCATCTGAATAGGTCAGTTGGCTTCTGCTTCTTCCAAAAATCTGGTCTGGTCTCAGAGTCTTTCCAGCTTTTCTTTGCTTACTCTGGCAGTGAAGGGCCTATTGAATCCGGTCAGTTTCAGGGACTTCCTGAAGCTATTTTGAGTGGTTTACAAGGAGCTCCCCTGAAGAATGGCTATCTCAGTCTTGGAGGAAACTTTACAAAACAGTTTTGTGTCAACAAAAGAGTTTTTTTTTTTTTTTTTTTTTCCATTTCTTTTTCTTTTGTAAACTGAGTTAAATAAATGGGCCTTTTTTTTTGTTGGGGGTCTTATGCAACCATCGTTGATTTATATACAGAGGCTTCTCTGTTTCAGGTTAGACATACTTGTTACAGTTTAGGATAGTGGGTTCTGGTTCTGGTTCCCACCAGGAGCCAGTCTCTTCGTTTTAGTGGGCCTCTGAGAAGCTGTTTAGATAAGAGTATGTTTGTTCTGAACCAACCAAGACCAGGATGTGTTCCCATAGATGAAATCTCCTCCACGAAGGGGACACAGAGGCAAGCTGGGTGTCAAGGCTTTCTGGAGCAGTGAGGAGAAAACCTTGGGCTGAATCAATCATCTGCATCACAGTGTAGCACAGGTGTCTGTGTCCATCATGGTAGGGTAAGGAGTCTGCCTTCTTCCCATAAGGGGTGACTAAAGATGCTCTTCCATCCAGAGTCGGAGAAGCCACATACCAGCCACATCAGTAAGGGGCTACTGGTTTTGGCTTCCATGGAAGGGATGCCAATTTTGGTAAATGGCTGATTGTTCCTCAAAGCCACACATGTATGCCGTGGTCTAAAAAGAAGACCTTCCACCTCTGTACTTTTTATAATTTTGGCCCTTTATAAATAATGTATGTTAGGGAAATGGAGAAACCAAGTGTGCTTGTTGAAAGAAACCAACAGTGGGTTGAGCTGGCAGAACAGATGCCCCAGGAAGAGGCTGGTGTTGGCAGATAGAGAGCTGGTGATTGACAGCTGTGGATGAGGTGGTAACAGGTGTTAGAGAGACTAGATAGGCTTTCCTCCCAGTGTCTGGGTGGGACCTGGCCCAGTTAGAGCCATGTTTGCCCAGAGAGTCTGCATGGAGGAAGTGTTAGCTGTTCTGCTCTAAGCTATTCTGAGGTGGCCTTGGGGAAACCTTAGGCAGGGGATCTTTCTGCTTTAAGACAATGCCACTCCTCCGTGCTGGGCAGGGAACAAGGCCACATCCCTTGAGTGTGTACTGCACTTACTGAGGCGTAAGGACCAGAGTTCAGATCCCCGGCAAGACTGTAAAAGGTGGGCACAACAGCCTGTGTCTGTAACCTTAATCCTGGGACGGGGGCTGCAGGCACGGGGGGGGGGGATCCTTGAAGTCAGGGCTCAGTCAGCCTGGCTGAATCCTGGGCTACAGGCTCAGTGAGAGAACTTTAGCAACTGAGGAATATGCCAAATGTTGATATCTGCCTCCCACATGCCTGTCTCCTCATGAATACCTAAGAAATAGCTGTACACACACACACACACACACACACACACACACACACACACACACACAGAGAGAGAGAGAGAGAGAGAGAGAGAGAGAGAGAGTGTTTTATAATAGGAAAGATCTGATCTAAAGGTGACTAGAGGCTTGATTCAGACATTAACTTAGATGATCTCAGCACTTCGGAACAACAGAGGCAGGCAGATCTGAGTTCGAGGCTAACCTGGTCTACAGAGCATGTTCCAGGACAACCAGGGCTGTACAGAGAAACCCTGTCTGAAAAAAACAAACCAAATAAACAAAAATTATCTTTGGCCTGAACTAACAACTTTACTTAATTAAAGGTCAAAGATGCCAGTATCTCCCTTGAAGGGTTCAGCACAGGGGCTTCCAACAGTGATAGCATGGGGTTTTTGAGAAGGGGAGCTTCCTGCTGCCAACACTAAGGGGGGACCCTGGGAAGATCTGAGGCTTTGAAGCCCTGGCCTCACAGATCCCTCCTGATCCCTTTTAACACATCTGAGGAAGGTTAATGATTAAAATATGTTCCACTTCAGGAAATTCTAGAACTAGTTGTCAAAGTAACTTGCTTTCGTCCTATTTCTGCCCAATGTTCTCTTTAATTACCCTACAATGGTTTACTGTTTTGGAGAGTTTAAAAAAAACAAAACAAATAGACAAGTCTTTTTATCATCCTTAAACTTGGGATTGTTTTATTTTATCCTTAGGGTATTGTTTTTGGTTTGTTTTTTAAGATTAAGAATCACTTAAGTATCTCCAAAGGTTTGAAAAAATGTCAAGGAAATTGGTTTTACTAGGGATTTGAAGTTTTCAACACAGTGCCTTGATATTCACAATAAATGGGTTCATTCAAATGGGGTATATTCGGGTCAAGGTGGTAAAGTTCTCAGCTCCTTAGATCACCCAGTGGCTGTTTAAGACAAGTTCCTGGAGGTTTGCCAGCTCTTCACTCCACAGACACTCTGTGGAGGGGTGTGGGGGAGGGGCCTGGAGTCTCCAGCACATTTTGCTCACATTTCAGAACATCATGGAGTATGTTTAATTTTTAACTTGTTTATTTTAGTACAATCTGGAGTCTAGCCAGTCTGGTTAGGATTGTTTGACCTCAAGGGGGGGAGTCTTCCTCTTTACCCGAAACTCTTGAAAGTAGCAACAGTCAAGTTTTTTGCTAGAAAGGAGAGAGCAAATCTGTCTGGAGGAAGTGGAATGGATACCTCTCCTCTCTTTTCTCTGTCTCTTCCACTTGAGGTTGTCAGTTTGATCCCAGTGATAAAATCTCTCACCTGCTGTGATTAAGCCCATTTTGTGAGGAAAACTTCCTAATCAGTCCTGTTGGCAGAGGCAGCTTGGTAGAATTAGTTTTCAATACGCTTGTGTGCCGAGGTCTTGATTTAGATGTGGAAGTTTTAAGTAATACTTGTCATAGGGAATTAGCTTTTATACTGTAGTTAGAATCTAAATCTATGGGTGCATTACAACGGATTATTTTTCTTCACTAAGCAGGTGAGTTGGGAAAGGGCTGGCTGATGTTTTCAGGTAAATGGAAAAAGAAGAGTCTAGAATGTGAAAAAGGAGAAAGGGGGTACTCATCAAGCAAGAGAGGAGAGCATTGTGCAGCTCTGAGAGCTCCACCCTGCTCTTACCTAACACTTACATTAAAAAGATGCTCTCCCTGGTAGAGCTGTCTCCTGAGAGGCTCCTGGCAAATACAGAGGTGGATGCTGTAGCCACCCATTGGACTGAGCACGGGGACCCCAGTGGAGAAGTTAGGGAAAGGACTGAAGTAGCTGAAGGGGTTACAATAGGTTCCCATAGGAAGAACAATGCTATCAACCAATCAGAGCTCCCAGGGACTAAACCATCAACCAAAGAATACACATGGAGGGAGCCATGGCTCCAGCCTCATGTAGTAGAGGATGGCCTTGTAGGACATCATTGGGAGGAGAAGTCCTTGGTCCTGGGAAGGCTTGATGCCCCAGTGTAGGAGAATGCCAGGGTGGTGAGATGGGAGGGAGTAGGTGAGTGGGTAGGGGAGCATCCTCTTAGAAGCAGAGGAGAGAGACTGGGATATGGGGTTTCCAGCGGGGAAACTGGGAAAGGTGATAACATTTGAAATGTAAACAAACAAAATACCCAGTAAAGATGCTCTCTATCAACGGTATAGTCTGAATCCACAAAAAGTCCAAGTCATCTGAGAAAGAATAGAGGATGTGAAGCTGTGGTGAATTTATGACCCCGAGGCAAGACATTGTAGCAAGGCTAGGACTTGGCTCACCATCCAGCCACATTGTCACCTAAGGTGTGAAGAAGCGGAGGCTCTCGGAGTCTGACTTCATTCATGTCACAAAGCAAGTGAGAATCCTGGGACTCGAAATGTAAGCTTGACAGTAAGACCTTGCTGGCTCTTTAGCCAAATCAAGAGGACACACCCGGGGCTTGGTGGGTCCCTTCCCGACCGTCCACCTGCCCTTGCTTCGGCTCACACTGTTTTAAGTTTCAAGGTGAACTGTTAATGTTTTAATTCCAGGACTTCTTTGTGCTTCTCATTCGGCAAATTTAAAGTGTATGTATGGGTTTTAAATGTGTCTATAAAAGAAAAATCCAAATAGCCCTGAACATCATCATGAAGTCTCTCTTGGTTTGTAATCTGCTGTGGTCCCGTCCGTTGCCAGCATCCTGTCCGAACGAACACAGCGATGCTCCTCTATCCAGAGACAGTGTGAACTTCTCTCCCTTACTGTGTACCTCTCCTGTGTCTCCGCGTCAGCCAGTGCTCACTTCTGTGACTCCCTGCTTGCCCTGGCTTTGATAAAATACTTTTCCCTCATGTTATAGCATGTGCTTATGGGGTGTTACATGCGGAGGTGAGGGACGGGAGAGACAGACAAGGAATATATGTACCCGACGGAAACAGCATAGGAGGACAAGTTTATTGGGGCACACAGTTGCAGAGAGAGCTCAGGGCAGTGTGGCGGGGAAAGCTGAGCATCACACATGGCAGCCCGGTGTGTCTGGCAGCTTCCTCTTAGTAAACAGAATGTGAGCCTGTAGAGGGTTTCTTGCCCCTCCCCCTCCACACACTCTGTTTCCTTATCTCTCACTCCTGCTTTCTCCCCTCAGGTGTGCAAGTGTGTTTATCGCTGGTCTGTTTATATGAACACCACCTGTCTGATGGTGACTCAGTAAATACTTCTAGACTGGAAACGAGCTTGTTTATACTAACAGCTTTCTACTGCCCTGCGAGAGGAGCTAGAATTCAGTGGGGGAAGGACACACGGGCAGCCGTTACATACAACCCTGTCTTGACTGCCACCCTTCCAGCAGCTGCTGAGGAATGGTCACCTCCGTGCGATGGGCCATCCCACTGAACAGTGAGAACTTAGGTTTTAGCACAAGGGAGACCTGTTTGTGCTTCTGCTGTGACTTTGAGCAGGTCTCAGTTTCTCCTGCTCAGCTTGTCTGTCAGCATTGAAAAAATGAGATGAGGAAGTGCATGTGAGGTGCTGGAGATGGGTGGGTGATGCTGCCTGGATTGTGTCGGGGACCTTTGGATCAGGAGCTCCACTTTAGACAGGTGAGTCCTCAGCCTTTTCGTGTGCCGTCCCATGATTCCTCTGGGTCGATGAGATGAAGTCCTGACTCCAGAAAGTTCAGATGAGCATGTGATTGCTCCTTTAGATGAAGAACTCTGCCGAGTATAGAAAGGCATAAAAAGTTCCTTCAGATTCCAGAGTATAAGTCAGTTACAGACTAGGTCAGGGAAGAGCCAGAGGAATCCTGGAAAGGCATGGGTGGGTTGGTGGGTGGGGTTGGGGTGGGGTCTCCAGCACTGGAAAGTTTCCCCTAGCATATGGTCTTTTGTGTCAGATAAGGTAGACTGTTTTTTCTCTCTTAAATGAAAGATCATCCTTTAAAATGATATTTACTTATTACATACATATATCTCTCCATGGAGAGATGGCTCAGCAGCTAAGAGCACCGACAGCTTTTTTAGAGGCCCAGGTCTTAGGTCCTAAAGCACCCACACGACCGTCCCAATCATCTATAACTACTTCCGAGGGATCAAGCCTCTTTTTATGGAGTTCGTGTGTGCCAGACACACGTGGTACACAAACATACATGTAGGCAGACACGACATGTACACTGATATAATACAGTGCAAGATGGAAAGATGGATGTTTACCCAATTCTTTCAAACATCCAGCCTTAATGCATAATGTGCATTAAGGCCACTATGACCCTCTGAAACTTTAGCCAAAATAAATCTCCCACTGAGTTGTTCTTCATAGCAACCGTCATAGCAACAGATGTTGACTAACATATATACATTTTAGGCAAATACATTATACAAATATATAGCCACAGGCGTGCAGCAAAGGGAGTGACAGACCTCCTCCAGTAAGGCCACACCTCCTCGGCCTCTACAGACTGTGTCACTAACTGAGGACCATGTATCCGAATGCTTGCCACTGTGGTGAAATTTCTTCTGTACCACTGTGGTCTTGTTCCCATCCACGTTCTGGGTGAATCTTTCCCAGAGTGGCAGCCACAGCTGGTGTGTGTGTCTCTGCAGCGCCATCAGCAACACAGCCCGACGTGTGCTTTACACATCTAAGTGCTTCTCCATCTAATTCAGCTGATAGTGGAGATGACCCATCACAGTGTCAGAACTAAGCAGATTGTCCACAGAAAAGTCGCCTTAGTTTCTATCCAGGAGGAGAGCCGCCCAAATAACGCCATGACTCCCTCTAGCCTGTATTCCTCCATCTGGATTTTTACTGAGTGACCCCTGCCCTGGTCACTTGGCTTCACTGCCCAGCCACCCCACTACTTCGTTGTACGTAAGTGCTGTGTGATTTCCCGTTGCTGCTGTAACTCCTCACCCCAGCTTCAGTGTCTTGTCCAATACAAACTGATTAGCACTTAGGTCTGGAAGCATCTCAGTGAGGTGTCAGCGCGAGGACCCAAGAGGAGTCATTTCCTTGTTTGAAACATACACATGTTAGTCAGACTACAGGACAAATGCCCCAAAGGCAGGGCAGGATAACTTTTAGAAGCCACAAGCACTTCTTTGTGTGTTTACTTTGGCTCCTCCTTTCTCCAACTTCAGGGTTGGAAACGTCATTTCCCCAACCTTTCTTTTACTATCACAGTTGTCTAGGAGAGTCTTGACCGTTGCGGATTCACCTGCTTGACTATTATTTATTCTCGTTGCTGTAGTGAAATACCTGACAACAGTAATTTGGGGGATTTATTTTCACTCGCAGTTTAAGGGCACAGACCGTCATGGTAACACGAGGCTTACAAAGCTGGTCACACTGCGCCCATAGTCAGGAAGAGGTGAGGTGTGCAGTCCAGGACCCCCAGCTCAGGGAAGAAATGGTACCACCTACATTTAGGGTAGGCCTCACCTCAGTGAACCCAATCTAGAGCTCCCTTATAGGCACTGCACGGAGGCTTGTCTCTCTGTTGTTCTTGATCTGGTAAATTGTCACTGTCAAGCATGACAGCGGCCGTCCTAGAGAATCCGGGACAGTCTCCCTGTTTCGCCCACCTCCACCCAGTTTAAACATGTTTGCACCACCTTGGCCATGTAAGACCCGTCTTGTGTGCACAAGTACAGAGGTTGCAGGGGAGACAGGGAAGGGGGCGGGGGAATGGGGATGAGACTAAGGAAGGATTGAACTCGGCCTCCCACACGGAGGCACACACTACTGCTGGTCGCCATCCCCAGCTCATGTGCACCTTTGGATGCCATTCTGTTTCCTGGAGCTGGAAACAGGAAGGGTTGTGCCCTCTGCCTGTCCATTGGAACTGTCTATTCTGGCTGGCTTCCTAGGAGTCCCAGCCTGGGAGATGGCAAGACACCTTCCAATGTCCTTTATCAGAGGACTCCAGACTACGGTGTACAGCAGGGATGTTCTCGTTGCATTAAACCGTACCACCAGGGCATTCTAAAACAGCCGATTGCTGCGGCCACCATGCCTGGTAGCTGATGGGAGTAGTGGGAGGAGACTGGAAATGAAGGCTCTGATTATCCGGCCTGAAAAGGTCCATCTAGAAATAGCCACGCTACAGCCAGTTCTTTCAAACTCCAAGGTACATTTTGTAACAACGTCTGTAATTTGAAGACATTTCAAGCCACAAACTGGCTCCAGAAATGGGCTTTGTTCTTTATAGCATGCTCTGCCCACCACTCAGATCCCTTAAAACAACGCAGCGGGATCAGAGGGACATTCTCAGAAGCAGAGACTGGGGATGTGCTCATCCATGTCTGCAGCCAGTCTGAGCACAGCCGACTGCCCGTCCGGGGTGCTTGTGCGTTCTCGGCACGTAAGGGAAATGGGCTAATGGAACAGGTGATGGGATTAAGTCAGTATTTCCCACCCGGACCCATTGCATGCCCAGAAGACATTAAGATCCCTGGAATTCCCCTTCTCTCTTTCTCCAGTGCACAGAGTGCAGACAATTGAGACTTGGTTGTCCAGGAATTCTGAATACGAGTTCATTCTGCACATATGGGAATCTTGTGTGAAGTGGTAGGATTCTGGTTCTTGTACCTTTAAAAGGCATGGCCCCAACCTTCCACTCCCATAATGCACAGCAGGTGCAGAGCTCTACACTTATTAAGGGCTTGGCTGTCAATCAGGACTGTGCCACTTAGTTCCTTGCTTTTGTTTCCCCATCCCTCCTTCCTTAACTCCCAAGAGCCAGAGTGATAGTATCACTTGACACAGGCCTATGGGCACTGGCTAAATAAAGAAGAAATCAGGGACTGATGGCAGTTCAGACCCCAAGTTTAGGCTCCCAACAATGTATAATCTTAAGTGTGGTGGCTCTTTCCTGTGATCTGAGTGCCCTTGGAAGTGAAGCGTTGTTTGATATCACTCCAGGGGGAGATGAAGAAAATATAGAGAATGAACTCTAAATAAGGAACTAATTAACAGACCAATGTATCCATAACCACCAAAGTCCAGATTGGCGGACCAGTAATATTTTTTGGGTTGATTACAGAAGCACAGATGACTTAGAGGTAGCTGCATTGCCCAAAGATCATCCCAGCATTGTTGAAAAGCTGGAAGCCTGCATTTCTCTTACTATTTGCAAGTACTCAAGGGCTTTGCAGGGTCTTTTATTTCCTCAGCCTCCACTGTTGTATAGCTTTGGAAAGCATGGAGCCTGTGGGATCTGGCATATTTCAGGGACTTCCTGAGATGTGTGAGTTGTTTATTTTCTGAATCTTAAGGAGCTTTCCTCCAGGATGGGAGGAAATTGTTATACAATATGTAACAAGAGAATGATCAGGAGTTTGAGGCTAATCTGTGCTGCACAAGCGTTCATCTCAAACAACAAAAACCAAGCACCTGGAGAGTTTGTACCATGATAGTGTCTCCGTCACTTGGACCCTCTGTGTCTCTTTTGGATACAGCTGTACCTCTGGATTTTTAAAGCAGTATTTGAGCAGGGCACTGTTAATAGCTTTTCCCTGACTCATTATTTGGCATGTTCTCATTGCCCGGGACATGTGGATCAAAGAATATGGCAAAGAAGCAAAAGACCCTAAACATTGCAGGGTTCATGCGTATGATAGGGGGAGGTCCTCACAGATGACATGCAAGGCCCCTTCTAGATGAAATGTCTTTGAGAAGCAGCTTCCTCTCTGTGAATAGAGGTCTGTCCTCTCATGCTTGAGCTTTAGTCCTTTCTACAAAGGCGACCCTTTGATCACGAATGTTAAAGAGTTCAGGCAAAGTTTCCTGGGCCTGTCTTATTTGGGGAACATTTGTGCTTTGTAGACCAGGGCATGCCAATATTTTAAAGGCCATGGCTAACATCTTCCACCCTGGTCCAGGGAACCACTTGGCAGTGGGGAGCAAACAAGAAACTGTTTGTGCCTCAGTAATTACAGAGCAGCAGGCATTTTATAACTGCTGAGTGGACTTCAAAGTTAATTACCATTTAGAAGTCTGAATAAAATAATCCTCTAAAACACTGGGAATCAGGAGAGTTTCAGTGACTTATTCCTTTATTAGAAATAAATACTAGATCCTCAAGAACTTAAAAAAAACAGCCATCCAATAGAAATACAGTATAACGAGTGCTTTTACAAAGCTCTGATCATTAAACCATAAGAAACACAGGTGAAGTTAATTTTAATGCAGCTATTTTATCAACTCATTGAACATATTTCAGGATGTGATTGGATATAAACAATTATTAACAAGATATTGCATCCCCCCTCCCCCCAGGAAAGTTGTTGGGATCCGTTTTCTCAAAGCAGGCCATTGTGCTGACTCATTGCTTCCTTGTGCTTAGGGTTAGTGTATCTGGGGGCTGTCACATTGAACAGCCCAAGGAGCAACAGTACCTACCATGCAGCGGCCCCCGAGAGATAGGACACAGCCTTTCATTTGGACCTTTTGGGTGCTTGTCACAATGTCAGTCTCCCGTGTCTGTTTCTTTAAGCATGCTCATTGGCTGGAGGTCTGGGGTATGGTTGGGAGTTTGGAGAAATAGAGGAGGTTGTGCTAACAATTAGAAATGAATTCAGAGTTTTGGGCAGCTTCATTGGATACGACTCCGGGAATTTTATTTCACCGTGTAAAGCACACAGTTCAGACGGGTCAAGTCTGTTCGGATGCACATTTACCACACCATCTCTTTAGGTTGTGCTTGTTACTCCAAAAAGGAACTCAGCACAACCTTGCGGTTCCTTTCTCCCTTCACTCACGTCTCTTCTGGTCCTCGACAGCCACGAGCCCCTTTCTCTGTCTGTAGGTTTATATGGTGTGGACACGTGTATAAATGGACTTCATTCATGCATGTATTCATGTTATGCGGTCCTGCGTAACTGCCTTCCTTCACCTAGCATAGTGTCTTCGGGGTCCAGTCTTGCGTAGCACATACTACTGCTCCAGTTACCACCGAGTAACACTGTCTGCTGCACAAAGACACTGCAAGTTACCTACCCGGCCATTGAGTGGCTTAGACTTTTTGGTTATTAGGAATAACGCGGGCATGAATATTTATGCACCAGTTTTTGTGTGGGTACATTTCCTTTCTTCGTTTTTTTTTTTTTTTTTTATTTTTTGCATGTATATGTGAGTGTGGTATGTGATCGTTTGTGCGTGTGTGTTTGATGGCACGTGTGTGCATCTGATCACTCTGAACTTTATTGAGGCAAAGTCTCTTACTGAACTCAGCATTCTCCAGCTCACGCTAGTCTGGACATCCATGTTTTCCAAGAGATTTTCTGTGTATGTCTCCCAAGGGGTGTACTGGGATTACAGGTGGCTACCATGCCTGCCGAGCTTTTATGGGGACCCTGAGGATCCGAACTCTGGTCGTACATGCGTGCATTGGGAGATTTACCCACTAAACCGTCTTCTACAATCGTGTATTTCTTCCTTTAGGGCCTGTGCCCAGGACTGGAATTCTTGGGTCATATGGAAAAAAATCTCATTTAACCATTTGAGAGCCTTTCAGATGCTTTTCCAAAGTGACTGTAACATTCCGTATTCTCTTTAGCAGTGTTGCCAATAACTGCCAACACTCTAAATAAAAACACCGCCATGTTACATATTCCTTTGTGCTATTATAAGAGAACTCTCCATCCTGGGCTTCTCCTAGTCTGCTTCCCTTTGCTATGATAAACACCATCACCTAAAGCCACCTCGGGAGCAGAAAGGTTTATCTTGTCTTGCAGGTTGCAGTGCATCCTCAAGGGAAACAAGGTGGGAATTCAAGGCAGGAACTAAAGCAGAGACCATGGAGCAATGCTGATTCCAGCCTTGCTTGCCCTGGTTTGCTTGCCCTGGCTGTGTGCCCTTGCTGGATACCCTGGCTTATCAGCTACCTTTTCTCACACAGCCCGGGCCCAGTTTCCAAGGATGGCACCTTAGGCTGGACCCTCGTATATCAGCTGGCAATAAAGAAATGCCCACAGCATGCGGGCAAGCTGAGCTAGCAGAGGCAGCTTCTCATTTAGATCTCTCTTCCTATGCACGCCTGGGCTCGTGTCAAATTGACAAAAACTAACTCTCACGGTAGGTGATTTATAACGAAGAGAGGTGTATTTTTGCATAGATTCTGGAGGCTGAGAAGTTCAAGGTCAAGGTACCTGAAGTCTTGATTGTTTGATGAGCTCTGTTCTGTTTCCAAGTGGCACCTTATTGCTGCCTGGTCTGGGAAGAGGACCTCTGTGCCAGCCACCATGCTAAAAACAAATTATATAGAGAGCATGATTTAAACATTTTAGGCTTTGTGATACGTTAGAATTCCTTCTTCGGGGAGCTGCTGGCAAGCCAGCTGCACAAATCCATCGTGAGGATGACATTTATGCCTTATGATTTGTGTGTGGCCAGTGAATAATAGCTCACAGGTTTAGAAGAATCTTAAACTGCCGGGTGAACTTCCTTTTTTCTTAAAAGGGCACTTAGTGGGGTGTGAGCTGCAGTAACCACAACTCTGGCTGCACGTGGATGAGCCTCTCGGGTTATGGTCCATTCACAGCGGCAGAGTGATTGGTGGGGGGGTCTTGAGCTTTGTCCTTCCTTCCTTCCTTCCTTCCTTCCTTCCTTCCTTCCTTCCTTCCTTCCTTCCTTCCTTCCTTCCATAAAATGACCATTTTTTTATTAAAGGAAGAGCCCAGCTATACACTTTTTGGACATACCACAGCTAGTGTGTGACATGAGACAGTGGTAAAAAGCTAATTAGCTACCCAGGACTCCTGAGAGTAGGTGCCTTAGAAACTGCTGTCCGTGTGTATGAAGTGCCTTCTCGGTAGGTCTTCACACAGGAGCCTGGTCACCCACCAGTCATCCCCACAGCCCTGTACAGTCTATAGATGGCAGTGTGAGGCTTAGGGGCAGCATCTGACCTCCCTAGGGTCAGATTCAGATCCTGTTCAAGCCCTCTGGCGCCTGGGCTCAGAGTGTGTGGTAAGCACTCACTACCCCTTACGGTGTTCTTCCTGTCTCCCACCTGGAAATCCTCCTTTTCGTGAACCCCGCAGGGGTGACCCCTGTGCAGACCCCTGTAGCCCTAGAGCCACCCTGGTCTCAATGTTCTTTCTCTTACGCTGTTTTAAAATTACCAACTTTTCTCCCAGCTCAGCTTCCTTTCTCTGAGCTTCTGCATGACTCTAGCCTTAGCCATTAAACTGGTTTTAAAAAAGAGGTTATAAACTTAAAAGGGGTGTGTGGAGTATGTATTGAGGTGGTTTCTGCAGTTGGACCCTAAATTCACACATAGTAGAGCTACAGAAAAACTGATATGTGTGTGTGTGTGTGTGTGTGTGTGTAGAAACATGGGAGATGTAATACTAAATACAATGGGTATTTATCTCCTTTCTGGGAGGCTGTAGAAAGCATGAGAGGAGTTTACTTGTTTGCCCTTCTTCTGTAAGGCTACTGGGTAAGCATTCACAAGAGACATTGTATCAAAGTAACAAACGTGGCTGTTGAAACCAGATTGCTTCTACTTGAATCCTAGCTGCTTTTCTTCCCTCTGACCTCTGACAACTTTACCCTCTCTGTGATTTGTTTCCATTTCTGTAAAACAAGCGTCAAAACAGCTCCCCTGTGGAGTGATTGAGAACATTGTTTGTCTATTTAAAGAACTTAAAATAGCACTAGGTGCATGAAAAGCTCTGGAAACATACTATTATTAACACTAATATGCACCTAGGGTAAGCTACTGTTTTACACAGGGCTTTGCAACTACTGTGATCATATCTCTGGTGTTATCCTAGTCAGACAGAGAGAATGATGGTGGCAGGTATATCCGAATTCACAAGAGGCAGATGTACATGTGACCTGAAAAGACAATGCAGCCAGGCCTAGGGAGAGGTCCTCGTGGACTGCTGGTTCTGGAATTCAGGAGCTGGAGTAGCTTACATATAGTACTCCCCCCGCCCCCGTGTGTGTGCGTGTGTGTTTATTGAACTGGAAGCTGACCAACTCAGTTGGAATGGTTGCCATGTCCTGATATGCCAGCCTAGAGTGTATTGTTTCTCCAGTTTTCTGTGAGACTTTGGACCTGTTTCATGGTGATCAGCAATGTTTGTCTGTTAGGAGAAGCTTTTCAGATCTCCGACTTTAATTGTCTCTGGCTCCTGGGAGCTCTCCTGATGGTAATTTGTGCCAAGCCATCAAAATAATGATGATGGTCATTGTCTTCTGTTTGCTTTAAAGTTGTCCATCCCGGTAATGACCACCTAACAGGGAAAGAGGTTTATTCTTCTGGACATTTATAAATGTCTACTTTGAGTTTAGAAGACTGGGTAATCTGACTAAAACCTGGGTGTCTCAGACCTGTCTAGGGAATACAGTTGTGAGGAAAACAGAGCCCAAAGAGGATGCTCAGGAGGCGTATGTTGGGTGGGTGTTGGGGGATATCAGAAGTGGAATCTATGAGCTGCTATAACATTATAGGTTTCAGATGGCTTATAATTCATCTATAATGGGAAAAATACTTTACTGTGGAGATAATATCCTGGGATAAATTCAGAATCATAGGTTGTATTATGGATGTGTTTGTGGATATATGTGAATTGCAGGGAGTGAATTTTCTTCTCTGAATGTAATTTAGCTTAGATAAGATGATGAATAAGCTATACACAACAAGAGCCCATTTGATGTAATGTGTGTAATTTTAAGCATAAAACCACTATATTTTAGAACTCTAAGGGACCTTAGCCTGTACCTAGTGCATATCATTTTGCAGACAGAGAAAATGAATTCTAGAGGATGAAGTGGCTTTGCCTAGAGTATGGACTGGGACTCAGGTAAATTACTGGGTTTGGAGCCTTTCAAGACTACAAAGTTTGCTACCCACAGGTAGTGTTTTACTGATCCTAGTTTTATGTCTTTCCTGATTAGAGCTATAGTGAGGTTTCTGCTGCAATATAAGGCACCTAGCTCCTCAGCTCTTGGCATGTGCAGATACTTAGTAAAAATACTTCACAACTCCTGATAAATACTTGATTACAAAAGTTTGGGGAAATTAGGATGATGTCATTTTTCAGCTTCCTCCTTTGTTTGGATTATTAACATACCTTCATAGGGTTTCTCAGCAGGTTCACAAGAATTTAGAGAAAGTCACAGATGCTGTTCTTCTCAGAGAAAACCATTGGTTGCTAGAGATGGAATTTAAAATGGTTTCATATCATAGGGATTTTAATAATGAAGTCTAAAGTATTTGTACATGAAATATTAGGCCTAGATTAGCCTTACTATAATTACTCAGAAAGTAATTCAATTGAAAATATTTTTAAAGCATATAAAATACAAGGTTAGGCTAGGAAGCCACACATTCTACTTTATCAGCTCCATAAAGCTCCGGCAGACTTGGACATAACTTTCATAGTATACAGAATTCAATCATAAAAAGTATTATTCCTAAATCTATTTTTTATGTTCTTTCAGTAGTTAAGAGCTTTGTACCTCGGTGGTAGGAGTGAGATATACTAGGGATGGAATGTCATAAAATGCTGGGGACTTTTATTGGCTGTCCTTTGCACCCCCTACCCCAGTCAGTGTGGGCTGATGGGCTGCAAGGGTACGGTTGAAGATTGATGCTGGCAAACACCTTCTCTAGAAGAATGTAACTGGGAGATGCTTTTAGTATTTTGTGTTTTTCTACAAATAAAAGGCATCTGCTGAGTGTGGCGTGCTTTCAGACAGAACCTGGTGACAGGTAAAGTATTGGTCTCAATTTCTTTCATGATGAAAGGTGAGGTAAGTACAGGATGAAGGAACTCTCTTGGGCCTCTATCTGGAACAGGATGGGAACAGAAGGCGAGGGAGGTCTTCTAAGGCCAAAGGACTCGGGTGGGGGCTGAGTTCAGGGCATCCAGGCTGTTTGAGATAGTCACTAAAGCTTTGCCAAGGCTCTTGGGGGTTTCTTCAGTTTGAACTATTCGCGTGTGTGCCAGGAGGAAGTGGGAGGCTTGTGGGTACTGGCTGTGTAGCCTGTGCTGTCTGGCTTTGGAGACACTTAAAACTAAATCACAGCCTGTGTGGTGCCACAGAGGACAGGGACAGCCTCTGGAGGACAGCCTGACTTTGGCGCTGCTCCAGTGGTGACAGACCTGCACCCAGGCAGGAAGGGGCTCTGTTATACTCAAACTTCAATATATTTAATTAAGGACTGAAACAGTTCCCTCAGGCAAATTCTCTGAGCTGTCCCAAGTGGTTTCTACCTATTTTGATTTAGTCACTAGAAAGTGTGTCTTGTTTTTCCTACTCTGGCGTTTGAAGGTTGGATGTCATTAGGTCCCATATATCTCAAGGTCCCCAAATAAGTCATTCATAAGGGAAAACTCATGAGGTAATATTTGAGAACCTCCTTGGGGTTTCCTACTAGCATAGAGTTAAAGCGTGACAAGGTATCGAATTCTCATCCTCCCGACTACAGTTGTCACAGTTTTCAAACAAGCAGTTGGTAAGTTTATAGCAGCTTGAGTCATGCAGCTGCAGTGTGTGGAAGGCCTCACATAGCCCAGGTTTGTCACACATGCATGTTACTTGAGTCTCCATGGCCGTGAATGAGGTCTCATTAAAAACAGGCATTGCTTTGGACAACAAGTTCTTCTGATAAGAACATTGTTACTACAGTGTTGCAGGTCAGAGAAGACCAGAGATGGGACAAATTTGTCAGACCGTGTTCCATTCTGCTTATTGTAACAGTGACATTAACTCAACTTGTGAAATACAGACCATGGACCAACTTCCAAACGCCAAAGGTTTAACACATGAGAGACGCTGATGGTGGTCATGGGAATTGTGAAAGAAAGATTCGTTTTCTTGCGCTTACAGATGAGGAAACCAAGCCTGAAAGAACCTAGCAGCTCCTTGGAGCTGGCTAGGAAGACGGTTCAGCCAGGGTTCAATCAAGTCTTGTTTGACTACAGTGTTCACACGTGTGTGCTGATTGAAGGATCAGGCTCTTTCTGCTCCACCCACATGAGATCCTGTGTTAAGTAAAAGGCTTTCTCCTCTCTTCAGGACAGAGCAGTCATCCTGTCTGCCTGGCAGAAGTCTAAATCCTGATTCTGGGTTTTCAGGACACAGTGACCACTGCCATGGTGACGTGGCATTCCCAGTGACGTGGCATTCCCGCCTTCTTCAGTACAAGCACATATATGTGGTAAAACTGGACTTTAGCTTTGTCAGCTTATGACAGGACTGGTGACATGCTGGACTGTGAAGGTGGTACAGTTGTTAACATGCTCTGCAAGCATGGAGAACTGAGTTAGGATCCCCAGGATACATACATAACACCAGACTGACATAGAAACGTCATAGAAGCTGGAGACAGGTGGATCCTTGAAATTCGTCATTGAGCTAGCCTAGCTGAATCACTGAGAGTCTTCCTCAAAAAAAAAAAAAAAAAAAAAAGAAAAAAAAAGAAAAAAAAAGGTAGAGTGTGATTAAAGAGGGACACGGGGGTAGAGTGTGAATAAAGAGGGACATGGGATATTGATTTGTGATCTCCACACGAATACAAACATACACACAGGCTCAGACATACGCACCTTGAAACAATTGGACATCCTGAAGTAAAACAGAAGATAATGGATAAAAAGAGAGCTTGTCCTCAGTAAGGGAAAGCATGAGCTGACCCTACTTTTCAGTGCAGAAAACAATTCATTTCATTCTTACTGGTTGGCGGTGGTAGAATTCAGCTGGATACCCCTCGAACCGCATGCAGGGCTGGCTGAGCTTGGGGACTCCGTGGCAGAGACGGATACCGAATGTGACTTTGGCTGATGGCGACTGTGACTCCTTTCAGCGGCTCTCCAGATCCCTTCCCCAGCCCTGGTCAGTTGGGTACAAGTAAAATTTATAGTGCTTTACCGTAAAAGCCCTGGACGTGAAAACAGACTTTTCTCTCGGTGGCTCAAACCACAGGAGAACTCGTGAGACAGCTGTCTCCCCAGGTGAGACTTCTTAAATGGGACTTAAGTGCATCGAATTTTCAAGAAACTAAACTGCCCTCATGTATAATTTAACCTGGGAAAGAAGGAAGAGCAGGGAGATGAGTGTGGTTACATTGCTTGGGAAGTAGTAACTCCCCCTCCCCCAGAAGTCATGCCCACTCCTTCTGTTGGGCAGATCTTGAATGTGGTAGTGTGTGGGCTAAGCGTGAGAGTGTAATAATGGTGAAAGTTCTCTACCTGTATTCAGGGACTGCGGGTTGAAATATTAATTATTCCTGGCAGACGGAATGGGCAGTAAGACCCCCATCTGCTTCTCCTCGTAAAACAGAGCGATAGGTAAATGAAGGACAGCGGACTCACTTAACCCGCGTGGCTCTGTGCGTTGCTAATTATTAACCCAGGCCCAAGACGGGTTCACCCAGAGTGTAGTTAAATCATTTTTAATAGAGGTAAACACTAGTCGTGTGGGCAAGCAGCACTCAAGAAAATTTCTCATCAGCCACGTTCAGGAATCACCTGGCCTAATTGCCATAACTTATTATTATTGTTATTATTATTATTATTATTATTATTATTATTATTAATGATAAGTAATCTAGTCTTTTTATGGCCTGGGTCTCTGAGGACTCCATGCATTACAGAGCTTGGGGATTTGAGTCCCTCCACAACGGTGGGGGAGGGGCACGCATCCTTGATCTTCCACCAGGTTAAGGAAGGCAGATCTGGAGCCCTTTCTTCTGTTTTCTTCCCACACATGAATGGCCAGCTCACACATGGCCTTTCATCTGGCTCCAGGACTAGAAGGGCTCCAGGGGCTGGAGGGCGGGGGAGCTGGGAGTGAGGGGCTGGGGAACAGGCTTTCTTTGTTCCCGTGAGTCTGAGCAAAGCTTTGTCTGAAGGAGTTGGTTTCCTCTGCATCACTGTCCCTGGTGTCTTTTGGGCTCAACCTAATTGTGGCTGGGGTGGTGGTCACTGGTCACTCCCAACGTTGGATGTGTGATTCTGAGTCCTGCGAGGGTAGAAAACACCACAGTGTCTTACCCTCAGTGTGGCTTTCAATGGCTTAAATATCTCAGTGAACTTCACCTGCCCGGCGGCATGGAGTGGTTTCAGAATCTGTAGCAAGGAAATGAGAGGTCAGAGGGGCAGGTCATCTCCTGAATAATTCTCTGTGGTTGGTTAGATGGAAACCTTGACCCGGGCACTCCCGTTCCTCCCGCTTTGATCTTTAGAAATGGCAAGGCTGATGGCTGTAGAGAGATGGATGTTGTGCTCACATAGGCTAGAGCACAGGATGTTGTGGTGAACTTTGGGGCCATTATCTCATAACATCCATTGGTGTGTGTGTGTGTGTGTGTGTGTGTGTGTGTGTGTGTGTGTGTTTGTGTGTGTTGGAGTGTAACATGTAGTGGAACCACGGAACCACGTGGACACATCTCCCCTATTCCTCCTCCCCCACTTCCATTGTTCCATCTACATTCAAGCTTGAGTTTGGGTGGCCATTTTCATAATAACCTGAAATTTTGAAAGGCCATCGACCCATTATGATGGGGGAATGTGGAGTAAGTACTGCTAAGGATGAGGTGATTTATGCCATGGGCCCCCACAAACACAGATTTAGAGTGTAAATGCCATGCCGGTGCCCTTGTAGAATTTGTACTAGAGTCTGTTCACATTGATGCGTGGGTAAAACACGCTTGGAAAAGCTTTTTAAAAGATGACGGCAACCTGAAATAGCCATGCGACCGCCACGAGGCTTTTGGGAACGGCAGGTCTGAGCGCACCTGCGTGTGTTTGTCTGCCAGGATCCAAAGCGCACAGTAGGACTGGGAGGAGCAAGGCCAAGACATGAGCCCTGGGTTCCTTCCCCACAACCTGCCGGTGCTGTCCAATGGCTCAAATGAATTCTGAGTTTCAGAGGAAATGCTGCTTGTCAGAATCACGGAGGGGGTTGAGGATTCTGGACGGATGTTGAGACTGCTTCTGTATTAAAGGATTAATCTCATTTCCCTGATGTTCTCAAGGTTGGAGGTTTCTGTCTGTATTCATTAAAGGGGGATGATACATGTCTAATTTGTTCCCTGCTAATAATCATGATAAGCATTTGAACTTTATTAAGGTTAAATGAGTCTCCTGTAGTCCTGGCTCAGCCTTGAGGTCCATGTATAACCCTTGGAAAGACTTTTTATTTATCTAGACTCAGTTTCCTTATCGTGTACATTAGGAGATTGGTAAGACAGAAACACCGTCTTTCGCTTCCCTCTCAGTGGGTAGCACAGTGCCCATCGGTCTGGATGTGAGTAGTTTGAGGTCCATTGCCCCTATCCTCAGGAGCTCAGAGTCTACAGAAATAACTAATTATAATCGGTTTGTAGCTGGGACATGCATGGATTACTCCAGGAACACAGGTAGAAACGGTGAGTTCCCTCTCTGTGGGGACATACTTCACGGTGCCTACGGCGCAGAGCAGGAGGGAGGTCCAGGAAGAAGCACAGGTAGTGCGGTAGATTGAAGGGGCTGCCTACAGCCTTTTCCTCAGTCCCCGGGCAGGGGCATTGCATCTGCTGGGCCAAGGCTAGAGGATACTGCACAACATTTTAGATTGCTTTAAAATTTAGATTGCTTCTAAAATCTAAAGTAATAAGTGCAGTATAGATACTTATGGTGATGCATTACTCAGGACATAAAACAGCAACATTCGTTCATGTTTAACATAGACAGTTTTTTTTAAACACATCTCAGTCCTGGTTAGGTGACTGATGAGGAAGAATTCTCTAAGAAAGGAAGATGGACAGATAAAGTAGAGGAGTTGGGAATAATGGGGATTGGCCCACATCCATGTGGGTTTTCCTCGGAGTCAGGGGGATGTCTCCCATTTCGTGGGAATTGGAAACTTATGTATTTCTCATCCAAGGCAGACCGACTGGCTTGGTATGGCTGTGGGAACCTGTGTTATGTGCATGGCTGTCTTAAAGGGGCATGTACGGAAGAGGGGGGGTTGACTGGGGTGGGAGAGAGAGTAATTAGACTGTTCTTGACAATTTCATACACATATAAGGTAAAGGTTTAAATTAACAAAATTAGGGGACTGTCTGCACCATTCATGGCCCTTGGCTCTTCCTGACCCTTTTGGAGCTGGCAGTTCATGTGACAGTGATGTAAAATTGATGTTAACTGTGTAGTTCTTACTTGTTTTTTAAATAAAAATAAGGTTCATTTTAAGCAGAGATTATAGATTATAAAGTGTGCTCATTGCTCAAGATTAAAATAATATATAAAATCTCACATAAGATTAAAGAAACCTAAGTTCATCTACTAAAGATGAGCGATATCTTTGGGCCCATGGACACATAAATGTCCTTGGGGTCATGTGCTCCACCTAGATGTCAAATGTTTTCATTGGAGGTCAGTTAAAGTCTATAACCATTTCAAAGTGACTCAGTGTGGGGTTGGGGAGATACAGGTACGCTGTGGTGTCTATGTAGACTATAAAATAGTCACTTCTTTCCTTTCTCCTTCACACAGATTCTGGGGCACAAACTTGGGTTCTCAGGCTTATGTGTGGGGGATTTACCTGACCCCTCTCTGCAGTCCTCCTTGTTAAAATCACTGCACAGCAATGCACACACACACACACACACAGCAATGCACACTGTTCCTCGGGTGAGTATTGGCAGCAGCCCCAGCTTGCCCATTGTAAACAATACTTTGGTGAACCTATCTCTAGATCTCTTTTGTATCTTTAGGAGGTATTTTGTTGGATTAAAGTCCTAAAGTTGTTGGTCAAGGAATGCAGATTGCATATTTTGATACATGCTGTCAGACTGTCTTCTGAAAGCTTCGTTTTTGTAGCCCTGCAGACAGAGCAGGTGCTAGCTTCCGTCTGGGTGGTCCTGGGTCACTGTTCCCTCTGTATCTCGAAGACAGCAAATGAAAAACCATGATCAACTGAGAAACTTCAGTGATTATCGGGAGCTCAGCTCCCTTGTATGTGGAAGTTTTTGTTTGTTTGTTTTTAAATACTTTCTAAGTGTAGCTGTGGTACTGAGAGATTAAGAGGAAAACTATTATCTTTGATTCCTGATTGCTAAATGCTGAAATAAATTGAAAACTAAACCAGTATCAGAATGGGAAAATTAATGGCAGCATACTCACAGGGTAGAATTCTCTGTAGCCATGAAAATGGCTGCTGTACTGGGAGTCCCATCTGCAGTGTTGAGCAGAGACCACAGTTAGAAAAATGGACCTTTACTGTCCATTTACTAGGTCAAAATACACTTGGTATTGGAAGTCTTGTTAGGCAAGCAGGCTGTTTTGTTTTGTTCTGCTGTGGCTACTAGTAACAAAGTATTTAGCACACAGCAGACTCTCAGGAGTTTGTTGACAAAGATACATGATTGTTTTTTTTTTCTTTCATCTCTCTAGTAGACTTAGGGTTCACCTGTAAGACACCATGTGCCTATTAGTCACGGGTTTTAATTTGGGAGTGTATGCGTGTTTTGTTTGTGTGGTTTAAATATGACCCTTACCTCACAGACCTTTGTGAGGTATTGTCTTCTGTTGGTCAGGTAGCTTTTCAGAGTTTGGTGGCTTCAGGATCAGGCAGGCTAGGGATCAGTTCTGAGCCCCCGCTGTACTAGCCCTGTGGAGACTCTGTTTCTTTATAAAATAAGAAGGATACAGAGCTGTTTCATAAGGCATTGCAATCATGACATTATGGGTCTCAACAAACACCTTTGTTGTATGAGTTACACGCCATCTATGTCCTAAGTCCTTAAGAGTCAGGCATGACACATTGAATCTTTGCAGTCATAATGCCTGTATTTTGGTTTTGGGGACAGCAAATGACAGAGTTCATAAGTGTCAGCCATGACTTAGACACAGGTGGTCTCCACCCACGGCCGGAGCGTGGTGTACAGGGAGTGCTGTGTGGAGAGCACTTAGTAAAGCCAGCATGTGTGAGCTGATTGTCACACTTTCTTCTTCACCATCATTAATTTTTCTCTCTTTCTCTCCTCCCCTCTTGCATTTCCCCTTCTGCTCTCAGATGTTTTCCAGCAAGGTAAGTTTTGGCCACATTCTGTTGCTCTGCTGTTGCCTATACCATTTGGGTGGTGGGACCTGGCCTTCTCTGAGGATGTGTCTCTGAAAATTAAGGGACCCAATAATGACAGTGAGGTGCCATCAGTCTCTCTGGGCCCTGCTTCTTCCTCTGAACCACGTTTGGGGTTGGGTCTGAGAACTAAACATCTAGGGAGGAGGGCAGGGATGTCGTGGGACTTGGGAGGAACAGGTATCAGAGGGAGTTGTCCTGAATCAGAGGCAGCTTCTGTTTTCAGAGGGCTCCCTCAGCCAGCCCCAATGGAGATGTCTTTGTTGAGCAAACATGTAGGCCAGGGCCGGCTGGTTTGCCTTCCAGCCTAGTCCTGCCTCAGCTGAGTGTATTACTGACAGAGTCAGGCATCAGTGAACAGTGTCTTCTGTTTTACAACCCAAGGTCTCGTGCTCTGGTGAGCAGAGACCCACGTGTTTTCTCCCGTGTGTGCCTGACTGGTGTGTCCTCGTCCTGCATAGCTGGAACCCATGGGTTTCATGCCGGTGTCACTGGCGGGGTTGTGGTCCTTACTTGTGCATAGCCACATAGCTCTTTGAAACAGAAGGGAACCCTGGGGTCATGACCTGACTAGAACCTTCTGGATGCACATGATGGGAGAATTGCCTTTCAGTGGAGTTTGGCTAATAGTGGCAGACATTAGCTGTTTGTATTCAAGTTTGGAAATCTCTCCACTGTTTCTGGAACTCAAAGCTGGTTTACAGTAAAGATTTAAAAATATGCCCAGGTCTTCCATAAATAGCTTCAGAATATTCTTAAACACTGGATACCTTTTTCAAAACTGCTGTTGCACCCCAAACACGAAGCTCACATTACGGAGAGGACTTGCTCTCCGATAGAAGCCAGGTTGTGGGTAACGAGGAGGGTTCTATTGTGTTGTCTTTTAAGAGTCTGGAGTCGTAGACCTACTTTCATAAATAATTCATAAAATTTCAACAAGCTATAAGCAATGAGTTCCATTTGACTGGAGACTAAGATGGGCAGAATTGGAAAGGTGTCACGGCCGTTGGCGTAATGAGAGTGTGGTCGGTCGGTACCCGTTGCTGCAGTGGCTTCTCATCCTTGACAAATTGGGGGGTTCAGCGAGACAGTGGGGAAGGAGACCCCCGTGAATTGTGATATAAACACCACCCGCCCGACTCCAAATGATATCTCTCCCCTCACAACACAAAGCGCTTGAATCAGAAACATGCATTTCAGGGCTGTTGGTGAAGGGGGCTAAGGGGAGAGCCCCCCTTCCGTGCGCCACGCCGTCTCGAGCACTGTGATTGATATAAGGAGTGTCTGTCAAATCCGTGTACCTTTTTCATCGGCCGTGCCGTTTGATTGATGGGATTTGCCTGTCATTTGCAATGATACACACAGTAAAACTTATAATCATCTACAAATCACTGGCCATTGAGACTTAATAGCATCCGAAAGAGAAAGACGCCCGTAGCCAAGCATCATGGGATGGGACCGAAGCTCTCTCTGAACATACCACAAGAATCTGCGTCCGCGAAGAGCTACTCTCCTCTCAGTACCATCGGCCGAAAGCTTCTCAGTCAAGGGCAGGACTTCATGGGCCTCTCCCCACCCGTGCTGCGGTTTTGCCCGAGTTGATCTTGTGCAGGTCGAGCTGCAGCCTCAGCCGCTTCGAGTTTACCTGGGCAGCCGCACTGGCCTGCAAATCCCCTTTCCCTGCAGGGTCGGCCTCTGGATCTTTAAACCTTTCTGCCCCCTTTTCACAATGATCCCCGAGCTTTGGGGTCAGAGGGCAATGCTATCGTTGTCCCCTTTGGAGCTGAATATTCCACAGTTCTCTGTTCTCTGCTGATTTACCAGCTGTGATGCCCTGGCCACGCTCACATAGGTGGATGGATGGTCCTACCCAGAGCATGCACACAGGTGAGTGTGCTTACTGAGGGAGGTCAGGAGAGAAGCTGGAGAGGAGGAAGGGGATGTTAGATCTGATGAAAACATCACACGAATATATGAAATTCTCAATAAAGAGTCACTTCCAAATGTATAAGCCGAATTTGATATACCCAATTTCTATTTATTGATTTTTAATAGTTATCTACTCTCATGCAGGTTATACATTTTTATCCATATTTTGTGCAGTATTATTTGACTCTGAGCACCAGAACTTTGAAAATATTCGCCGTTGAGATATTATAATTTATAAATAAAAGAATGAAAGACTTTGTTCTTGAAGGACTGTTTTATTCTGAGACACCCCATAAAGGATATCTAAGAACTTACACAGTTGATACCTACCCTTTCCCCGTGCCTTTGTTTCTGGTCACCCTACCTATGAAAACAGTGTTCCAAATAATGTTGACAGACACAGGAATTCAAGCCAAGGAATCATCCTTTACACAGACTCTGGAAACATGGTTGTTACATCAGTTGTGGTAGAAACAAACAGCAGGAATCTAGTGTTTCCAAATGTGTGGGTGACACTATGGTCATTTTATGAAACCCATTTCAGGGTGGCCTAAGTGGCTCTTTCTTCCCGAACATGTCCTGTGGCTGGGCATGGGGCGGGGTGGGGGCTGGGCACTGTTGGTGTGCCTTGTCAGCAGGAGGAAAGCCTGTCTGCCTGCAGTATGGCGTTTGTGCTGCTGTGAGCTCCGGCAGCAAGCGGTTGACAACCCCAAAGCTTCTTGGAGGAAGCACATGTCACTTCCTCTGGATTGCTTTTTCTTTACTTCACTACAGATCAGTCTTGTCACGGGAGGTGACAGCATTGCAGCTCCTGTTGGGACTGCTGGGGCTGTGTGTTTGTGGGTGTGGGTTTCTCTCTTGATCTGGTGGCATTTTGTAGCTTGCTTTGGCTCTTTTCGAAAAGCTACTCTCTTAGGCCATGGCTGAAGATGGTCAAGGGCCAATGGACCCACAGCTAAATCTTTTCCAAACACAGAGCCAAGGCCACAGAGCCACGTTTCCTGTGGTTCATAGAGCCCCTTAGCCATGGTTCTTGCTCAGTGGCTCTTTAAGTATGTACTGAGACACCACGTGTAGACATACATGTCTCCACTTAGAGTTCTTTCTTAGCAACACTTCAGTGATGGTGAACAGGCCTGCACGCCCTTGCAGGCACACGCCCACACAGGCATGCTTGCCTCATTTGAAGCCATTGAAGTGCTTTTCAAAACCCACTTGTCCGCAGACGACACCTGGGTTCCACAATTGAACAGAAACAGAGCAAGCACCTTCAAGATCAGAACACCTTGCTCAGTGGGGCACTTGTAAACACGTATGGGTGCAGGAGCCAGACGTAGCTGTTGAGTTAGTCTTCCTTGTACTGAAGTCTTTGTGTGACCTGAGACCAAGGAGACAAAGTTTCCCTCACTCCCACTGCCTCCCAGAGCTGGGCTGTTGCTTAGGCAGAGATAGGTCCTTGCCTTGTGTCTTCTGTGACAGAGGATAGGTGTCAGGTACTTTGTTGGGTTTGATGATCTGGAGTGAACGAAAACAGCAACGGTTCTTTTTGTGGGTCTCACAGCTGGGCATGCAGGATAGTTGGTAGCCAAGGAAACAAGGAAATAAAACAATTTAGAGTGTGTCAAGTAACAATCATTCTACAGTGATGTTCTGGTGCCTAAGAGGAACACCTCACATGGTGTGGTCAGGGAAGGACAAGGATGATGGCGTGGAGAGTTTGGAGGATGAAAGGCCCTTCGGCAGGTTTCCAGGGTTCTGGGCTCCAGGGGAAGCAGATGTGGCTGGGGCTGGTGAGTTGAGAGAACTGTATAGAATGAGCAGGGATAACAGGGCTGAGTGGGGTCTGTGGCTAAGGGGAAGGAAGCTGGAGAACAGGGTTGAGTGGGGTCTGTGGCTCAGGGGAAGGAAGCTGGAGAACAGGGTTGAGTGGGGTCTGTGGCTCAGGGGAAGGAAGCTGGAGAACAGGGTTGAGTGGGGTCTGTGGCTCAGGGGAAGGAAGCTGGAGAACAGGGTTGAGTGGGGTCTGTGGCTCAGGGGAAGGAAGTTGGAAGAGCTTTTCAGTGGAAGAGGGGTCAAATCTTATTTACATCTCAAAATAGCTCCTTTGGCTGTAAGCGCACAGTAGCAGAGGAGCGCATACGGTATGGAAACGGCTACAGCTGGACGCCCAGTGGGCTGAGGCCCTGCTCTTGCCCTCTGGTGAGTCTCTGCTCTTCTAGGCTGGGAACCAGCAGTCTGTCCAAGTTACAAAGCCACCTTTCTCCAGAACACATGCTTAAACGTGTGTGTGTGTGTGTGTGTGTGTGTGTGTGTGTTACTTGCAGACAACCACAGGTGGAAAACAGGGCCAGGTCATTTTCATTGCCCTTGGACCTGTCTGCATCTTAGTGGCCATTCACAAAGCAGCTGCATTCCTTAGTGTCCTAGTCATATGGGAGGAAGCTGTCTGCAGGTATGTTCACCTAATATAAGGTCTTAAGCATGTGCGTGTTTGGAGCTCTCCCGAGAGTCCTAGACCAACCAACAGATTCAGGTCATGACCACATGGAAGATCAAAGCCTGTCAGGAGGGGTGGCTCAGCAGTTAGGACATATAGCTCTACTGGAAGACCCAAGTTGGATTCACAGAACCCGCCTTAGCCTGTAACATAGGTTCCAGGAGACCTGGCGCCTCCTTCTGGCTTCCTGGGACACCTGTACTCATGTGCATGTAACCACACACATACACAGCACTAAAAGAAAAATGTAAAGATAATGCACACACACAACAAGCACACATACATATACGTTTATACACCCATATATGCATATATGTGCACATATACAATCACGTATAAGCACATGTATGTATGTGTGCATATATACACACATATGCATACACATACATATGTGTGTATGTATACACATGCATACACGTGCACACATGCAAGCACACACTTATGTGTGTATATATACACATATGCATACACATACACATGTGTATATATACACATATATACATACATGTGCACATATGCAAGCACATACACACATGCATATATACACACATGTATACATATACATGTATGTGCATACACACATGTGCACACATGCAAGCACATATACACAATGTATGTATGTATATATACAACTATGCATACACATACATATGTATGTATTCATACATATGCAAACACATACACATACACACACACACATATATATATATACACACACTTTGACTAAGTTAGAGCAGAACCAGTAAACCAATCTAAGGTCCCCGGAACCCTAGCATATGGAAAGAGAGATTGTTCACTGATGATACTGCGGCCCCTTGGACCCTTATGTCTATTTGACACAATTCTTCAGTTCCCCAGGTCATATGGGAACCAGGTGAGAGTTTGGATACCTTTGGACAGAATTTTTTTTAAGAGAAGCCAGAGATCTGGGAATGTATGCAGAACTCCGATTGTATAAAGCTTAAACATACAACTAAAACCTGTTTGTGCCAGGAAGACCTCTGCTCTCCAATGGGTGACTGGTACTCTGGGGAACTCGGCTCTGTTCCTGGTGGGGTTACTTTTCTTGTGCATTGGGGCAGTTGTGTAACCCCGTGTCCTTGGTTTTTCCTCATCTGTAAAATGGGAGGACTGGGGGAGCCCACCCTGCTGCCTTCCTGCCTGTAGTCTTAAGCTGCCTATGGGGTTGAGTCTAAGCATAGCTTCATAAGGTTTTGAGTATTATCTGCAGGGCCTGGGTGGGCACTAAGCATTCAGGTTAGAGAGCTGGCTTCAGAAGTCTACCACAGCCATTTTGAAACATCAGCTCTTCCCTATCACATGAATTCTGGGATTCACAATGGATGGCAATGCTTTTATTAATTTGAAGAGAACAATAAATCATAGTTTGGTCTCTGGCAGCCAGGCCAAGCTTGTTAATTGTTGGGGTGGGCTTGTGGTGACAGGAGACCACAGTCATTTATAATCAGCTCCACTTGAGCTTTTCTGCGTGTTCAGAACTTACCAGTCCAACTCCTGTGGCCGGATCTTAGGTTTTCCCTGACCACTTCAGAGAACCCATTATTAAGAGGAAAGCTTTGGCCCCTTAGCCATGAATTATGGCTCCTTTGATAACATCTTACATTATGAAATACTCTTCTCTTTATGAGTGTGGGATTTGGGTGGATGGATTAAATCTGTTGTTATCATTTTTAGGCAGATGTGCTAAGTTGCTATGCATGATTGTTGATTTGTGAGCGGAGGGTGAGAATGCATTAGTGCTGTGGTAGAAGCCTTTGGTTCCCCGGCCACACTGTCCTTTATGTTAATGTTCACAGTGAAGGCAGGCAGGCTATTTTCTCATTCTGCCCAGAATTAATAGAATATTCCGTGCCATGTGGGAAATGCATCTATCTTCCCAGCACGAGCGGACAACATTAGCATTTAATTTTTACATGGATTTAGTGTGCGTGTGTATGCATGTGTGTGTGTGCCCGTGTGAGTTGTCCTATGTCCACTCTAGTAGGAGGGTGTGGTTTAGGATGGGGTTGTAGTCCCCCACCACTGCCCTGCTATCCTGTGCTTCAAAATTTCCAAACTTGTAAAGGTTTGGAAGCTTTGATTCTTCCACTGATAATCCTTTACGTTTTATTGAAGTGTCAGGCTGCACATCTGAAATCCAGCCCTTGGGAGTATGAGGCAGGGGCATCACAAAGTGTTGGGTGTCAGGGTGCATACCTATAACCCAGCCCTTGAGAATCTGAGACAGGGGCATCACAGTTTGCTTGACATGGTCATTATGATAAGACCTTGTCTCAGAAGAAGCCATCAGGATAATGATAACGCAGGTCTTGGTTGATTTTTGTATTCCAAAGATTGCCTGGGCCTTTGATGCACATTTTCCTGTTGGTTCTTTCTTAAACATCCTGCAGTGGTTATAGTTGGTAATCTGATCTTACAGGAGAAAGCAGAAGTAGGGCGGGATTGGAATTGCATAACTAGAGAATGGTAGAGTTGGGTCTGTCTTTTTAGTTGATGGTCTTCTGTATGGAACAACCTGAGCTATAAAAGCAAGAAGACGGCCTAGAGTGTGCTGGTGTGCTTTGTGCTTAGGTCCCTGTAATTAGTGGGTAGACACAGAGGGTGAGCAGGGTATGAAGCTCCTCCCACGTGACTGAGAGTAGAGTCCATTCATGATGAGACTTGAGAGACTCACTGTTCTTTCCTGTGTGAAGACACAGTGAGGTCTAAAGGAAGGGAATGTGTCCTCATCAAATGTCAGACCTGCTGGCACCTTCATCTTGATGACCTGTCTACTAATAACCCACCACCCTGGGACTGTTTCCACCTGGGGATTTTAAGGGATCAAACATTTTGTCCAAGGCAGGTGGTTTCTCAGATCTTCCTTGTTTACAAATGGTGCCATCCTTCTGAGGAAGAGTCCTCAAGAGGATGTCGTGGCTCTGCTTGGCTGGTTGCCCTGTACCCATGGTTAAATTTTACATCACTTGCTCTGTGTGTGAGCTTGCGGGAGACAGTTCTCAGGTCCTAGGGATCAAACTCGGGTCCTCAGGATTGGTGGCAGGTGCCCTTACCAGCCAGCCATCGCTCTGGCCCTGTTTGATTGATTGATTGATTGATTGATTGATTTAATGATCAGGCTGGAGCTGTGAATATTTAAGGAATGAAACAGGACGCCACGTGACCTTGCCCCATGACCTTTCTGCCCCTTCATGTGAAGGATACATACCGTCCCCACAGAAATGATTTATTACTGTTGGCATGGACCTTGATCTCTTGACTGAAATGGCATGTGTCAAATTCCTCATCTGTGAAGTTACTCTTCTCTTTTATGCTGTTCTCCTGAGAGGATTTCACTCGCAATTTCCCCTTATTTTAATACTCCATTCATTAATTCATGTATTTTTCTGAAGTGTATAAGTACCTATAATTTATAATACCAATTAATATAAACTCATGGATATTTATTTTATACTCTGTCTTATCACTGTACTATTAATTTCCTTGCTCAATTTGTTCTAGTTTGGGGCTCTGGAAACCTCTTTATATATTAATAATCAAGAGCACACAAACACGTGTGTGTATACACATATACACATACATATATATATACATACACACACATATACATACATACACACACACATATATATATATATATACATACATACATACATACACACACACACACACATATATTTGCACAATATCACAGATATTTCCTTATGGTGCTCTTGTTGTTTTGCTGGGACAATGATTCTGAAACTAAAATCTGGGTACAGTTTGGCTTGTCTCTGCTGGAGTATCATTTTATTTAGATCCTCCTGACTGGCAGCACAGTACAGATGCACACATGTGCACACGCACACACAGGTGCACACACACATGCACATATATGCTGACCTCTGAAAAATGTCTATTTGTAAATACCTCTCAGTTAACCAAGTATATCTTTATTAAATGAAGCATGTCACTTGGGTCTCCAGCTCAGTCCATTACTGTAAAGACGACGCTGGCCTTCTGTCCTTGCTGGTTGGGACTTGGGCCCAGATGGCCTCAGTTCAGTTTCTTCTACCCTGCCTTGTCCTAATTCATACAGAAGGAGCAATCATAGACTGCCTGTGGGACCCTTTTCAAGGCGTCACATGACCGCACAATCAGGGAAGGGCAGCAGGTTCAAAGTGCTCTTCTCTGCTTCCACACCGACCCAGGGTTGTTTCCCCGCCTCTCCCCACACCAGCTTGGAAGTAAACTGTGGGTTTGCCGTGGCTAGAGTGGTGGTGGCTGGTTGCTTGGAGACCTGCCGCTGAATGGAGCACTGTCCTCTGCTCACTTTCTCCTGGTGAGCCAGGGGGAAGTGGTTGGTCTGTCTAAGACTTTCTGCATGTCCAAGGCTCACATCCCTGCACCTTCCTGGGATGGATTTATCCTCTTGGGGAACAAACTCAGAGCCACCTTTGCATCTCCAACTTTGGTCTCGGGGTAGATGATGTGGGTTTGTGTTGGGCAGAGGAGTTGTTGTGCACATGATTTGTGCTAAAGGAATTGCAGTTTGGGCTTGTGAATTTTAAATCCTCCCCCTTTCTGATACAGGGTGTTGATATGTAGCTGTGGCAAGCTTGGGACTCACTATGTTGACCAGGCTGGTCTCAAACTCACAGTGGCCTGTCTGCCTTCACGGAAGTGCTGGAATTGAAGGCCTGCCATACCCACCAGGCCTAGCATTTTAGATCGCTGTAACTAGACCCAGACACATTTTATTAATTAGAAAGGAACCATCCCATGCAGCACGTTATACCAGTGAACTGTGAGCTCATTTCTCCTGTAACGTAAAACTCTATGCTGTGGGATTAGAAAAACTCTTGGAAAGCAGATTCTGTATCTTTCCCTTGTTCAAATGTCTTCCTTGCAACAAGTTATCACGGTGTTTGAAGAGGGAGCTGGCTGGAAAGGGGCAGATGAACAAAGCGACCCAGCACTTTCAACTTTTGAGATATTGGTTGTGAGAAGTGCTGTTGGGCGTCATCATGAAAAAGAGTTGGGGACTTTCTGTTGGGTGGCGGCAGTGTTGCTGTATATGGCACATCTCATAGGTTTGCTGAGCATGCCACTCAGATGTCATGATTTCCTCCAGGACTCAGACAGACAACAGACCACCAGCGACCATAACCTTTTTATGGTAAGTTCAGTCACGGAACTGGTCACTGCTCGTCATATACAACCTATCAATAGTTATACAGCAGTCTGATCAAGAGATGGTTTGTCGTCGTTGTGGCATAGAAAAAAAAAGAGGAGAGCAGTTCAGTGTGACTTTGGTAAGCTCATGAGATCATCCACATACTGAGCTTTTCACCTTTCCAGTGAGCTTCGAGTGCCAGGTGAACACTGACCGGGCTGTGCGATGCTCCTTGGCAACGTCTCGTGGACCAGCCTTTATGGTTGCTCTTGGTTGGTCATTGTCAGCTTCCAGTGGCCTCTCACCATGCTGTGCTTGCCAGCCTCAACCCCTCCGGTCTCCGCTGCAGAACTGCTGAGACCCCACTGTATCACATGTCTGTTAGTAGATCCTGGGCAAATGCCTTGTTAATTAGGAGATTGGTCTCTAGCTTTATGACCCATGTTTAACTTAAATAAGAAAATCATTCAATTTGCTTTTGGCTTAACATCCTTTCCATAGTATAAAACAAACAAAATAAACAGTTATGAGTCATTATCAAAGAACACAATGCAAGGATGTGCATTAAAACGATGTATATAAATAACATCATTTATTAAGCATGTATTCCAGTATTAAAGAGTAAATTTTAATAATGCAAAAACTAGTTATTTTTTTTTCACCAAACTATGATTTATCTGGTCTGGCCCCCCAACCACCAATTTCTCCCACTTTCTTCTCTCTGACTCTCCTTCCCAGATGCCCAGGCTGGTGGGCAGCCCCTTCTAGGTGGGGTGTTTTGACATGGAGACTTCTGTGACTGCCGTATCTAGCTGATGGACAAGTATCCACCTGCTATATCTACCTGCTTACTAATTTCTTGCGACACCTCCATTACCCCGCCTTTCTCCATGCTATCAGTCAAGGACCAGTCAAGGATCCCACAGTCAGGACCAGTCAAGGATCCCACAGTCAGGACCAGTCAAGGCTCCCACAGTCAGGACCAGTCAAGGATCCCACAGTCAGGACCAGTCAAGGCTCCCACAGTCAGGACCAGTCAAGGATCCCACAGTCAGGACCAGTCAAGGATCCCACAGTCAGGACCAGTCAAGGATCCCACAGTCAGGACCAGTCAAGGATCCCACAGTCAGGACCAGTCAAGGATCCCACAGTCAGGACCAGTCAAGGATCCCACAGTCAGGACCAGTCAAGGATCCCACAGTCAGGACCAGTCAAGGCTCCCACAGTCAGGACCAGTCAAGGACCCCACAGTCAGGACCAGTCAAGGATCCCACAGTCAGGACCAGTCAAGGTTCCCACAGTCAGGACCAGTCAAGGTTCCCACAGTCAGGACCAGTCAGGATCATCTCAGTGTGTGGCTTGTTGTTGCTGTGCAGCTGACCAGGTCACTGTTAAGGCTGCTGCAGCACACAATCTGAGTCAGGGTTTCTATTTGCAGAGATAATGACTGTGGGAGGAAAGGGTTTGTCTCAGCTTAGGGCCTATAGTTTGTCATTCAGGGACGTCAAGGCAGGAGGAACTCAAGGCAGTAGCCTGGATGCATGGGGCAGAGGCCGTGGAGGAGTGCTCCTCACCGACTTGCTCCTTAAGTCTTTCCCAGTCTGCTTTGTTCCACCATCCAGAACCACCCATCCCTGGGCTGGCTCTGCCCACAATGACGGGGCACTCCTACATCAATCAAAGATAAAGAGAATGCCTCACAGTCTTGCCCCCAGGCCAATCCTGGGGACACATTTTCTCAATTGATGTCCCTCTTCCCAAATGACAGAGCTTGGGTCAAGCTGACACAGAGGCAGGCAGCTTTGTTTGTAGCTGAGGTTATCTTTTGAGAGGCATTTCCAAGTTGATTAAAATGTGTTCTTAGGGCTGGCGAAAGGGCACAGAGGATAAACAGAACTTGTAGTGCGAATGTGGAGGCCTGGAAGTCGGTCATAAAGGGCAGCAGAGGGCTGAGTGGTTAATGAAGGAACAGTCCCAGCACAGGTGGCAATTAGGGATGGGGGCAGAGAATGTGAAGGAGACAAAGACAGGCATGGTATTGTGTTTATAAGCTGTTGCTAGGGTAACGAACCTGACAGATCCCTGGCTGGGATCAGATGAGGACAGTTACAGAGCGTTCCCAGTTTGTTGACTGCTGAAAAATCTCTTTTTTGTCTTCTGTTTTTGAATGATCCCAGTATAATTGAAAAGATTTTCGTCTACTAGATGAATAGTATTGGTTATTGAGTTTTTCTATTTTTATTCACTCATCTTACGTCTTTTGGTGTTGAGCAGTTAGCAGTCAGCTACTCTGCATTGGTCACCGGAACAGGGAGTGCTCTGTTCCCGAGCTGACCAAATTCCAATCCCTTAAAAAAAAAAAAAAAAGGTTTGATCATTTTAGATAGTAATAATTTCCTCGGTTTGTTTAAAACCTGGGCAGCAAAACTTAGAGTGGCTCTACGAAGCCCTGCCCCTAACCGTTGTAGCCTTTTGAGCAGAGAACGGTGTTGGCTGAGCACACCAGTGTCCCTGGTGCACATCAGGTAGCACAAGGGACCGCTCCTGATGATTTTCTTACCGGCTCTTGTCAGCAAGAGTGCTTTTCACATCTGTGAACTTAGCTCCTGTCTGCAGCCAACAGATACCGACTGAATGTTTGTGTTTCTCCAAATTCCGTGTTGTCCTTTTAACCTGTAGACTTTGGAGTGGGGTCTTTGGAAGGGCAATTAGCCATACTGACAGTCTGTGCCACAGGGAGCAGCAGACTTTCCGGAAGAGGTGGGAGAGCATCTGCTTTCAGCCCCTGTCAGGGAAGGACACAGCAAGAAGACAACCACCTGTAACTAGGAAGAAGGCCATTACCACAACCTGTCCTGCACACACCCAGTCTCAGACTTCCACATTCCAGGAGTGAGAAACCAGCACTTGCTGGTTAGTAAATATGTATGGCTCATTTTGGAGCTTCATATAAACAAAGCACGAGATTCATTCGTTCATGAGGTATTTTTAAAATGTCTCTGTCTCTCTGTCTCTCTGTTTCTCGTTAGTTAGGAGAGTTGTCTCTGTAGCTTTATGACCTTTCTTTAACTTGAATAAGAAAATCATTCAATTTGCTTTTGGCTTAATATCTTTCCATAGTACAAAATAAATAGAAAATAAACAGTTATGAGTCGTTATCAAAGAGCATAAAGCAAGGATGTGCATTAAAACGATGTATATAAATAACATCATTTGCTAAGAATGTATTCCAGTATTAAAGAGTAAATTTTCATATGCAAAAACTACAGTTATTTTTCACTAAACTAATATTTATCTGTTTGGTCTGTTCCCAACTACCAATTTCTCCCACTTTCTTCTCTCTGACTCCCCTTCCCAGATGCCCATGCTCCTTCTAGGTAGTGTTTTCGCATCCCCCCTTGCTTTCTCGTGAGTGCACCCCCCCCTCTGTGTGTGTGTGTGTGTGTGTGTGTGTGTGTGTGTGTATGTATGCAGGTGTGTGTGTGTGTGTGTGTGTGTATGTGTGTGTGTGTGTGTGTATGTGTGTGTGTGAATGCTGTGTGCATGATCACCACTGGAGGTCAGAAGAGAGCATCCCCTAGTACTAGAGTTATCTAGGTCAGCCCAGAAGAGATGCCGTGAGGGTCACGTGTTCAACAAGTCCATCTACTCCTCATTTCTCAGAAGCTGGTGTGGATTCAGGACTCTTAGTTTTGTTTTGCAGAGGGCCGATAGCTAGATTGAGTCTGGTGAGTTTAAACCCAGGCAGCTGGTCTGAATTCCTAATGCCGCACAGTCACTGTGGCAGGACCAGGAGACAGAGTTGGACTTGCCAACAGTCAGGGTTGGCAGAATTATGACCAGGTAAGAGGTGTCAGCCAAACCTGAGAGAAATCAAAGCATCTGCCCAGCAGAACACTCATGCATGTGTAATCTATTGTTAATAGCCCAAGATAGGAAAATGCAGGCTCCTCTCAGCAGGAGAAAGGGACACTGGGATAAGAAGGAGAAGCACTGACACCTGCAAGCGTGTGCCTGCCCAGCATTTGAGACACTGGGGGCACAGGAGGCCGGAGGACCGCAAGTTCAAGGCCGCTCTGGGCTGTATAGTTAGATTTTGTCTAGAAACAACACAAAACAAATCTTAAGAGTGCTTGCTAATCCTGCCTGGAATTGGGTTCTCAGCACCAATGTGGGGTGGCTCACAGTTTTCTGTAACTCCAGTTCCAGGAGATGCTCTCTGCTGACCTCTAGTGGCACACATGCTCTCACACACAGACACACACACACACAGAGTGGGGGTGGGGATTAAAAGAACATAATACCTCATAATACCTCTTCTAGGCATATGATTATTTTTCAATTCTGTGAAGTTCCAAAAACTAGTCTGAAGGCAGACACTCAGACCTCAGCTGGCTCTGGAGACACGGAGTGGAGACGCACTTAGAAGTTGGAGATATTCTCTGTGCTGATTGGTTTTGGGTTATGCAGTTTTATGTATCTGTCCAAACTCAGAAGAGGGGCACTTAAGACTCGTGTGCTCTACCTTTTGTAAATTTCACCTTCAAAGGAGAAAAAGAAGGCTCAGACGTGAGCAGTGGTGACTGATGTGTCCCCCGACGCAGGAAGGGCAAGGGCACTGATGTGTACAGATGGCTTTGGAACACGTCCAGGAACTACATGGGCAGTGCTTACCGCTGAGTGGAGGAAAGGTGCACAGATGGAGACACAAAATAAAGCACACGCATAGGTAACACTCTGTTAACCCAGAGGGACAGAGGCGGTGGGTATGTAAGCATACGTTGTGAGATTCATCAGCTTGGCTCCGTTTTTGAAAACTTCACCGTGAAATATTGAGGCGGGGGCGGGGGGGAGACAGATTCTAGTTTGTCTCTATGTAAATAGAGAGAACATGGCCTCACCTCTAGGGTACGGGCAGCACCCCAGACCCAGCTGTACAGAGCCTCTGATGAGGAGGAGACAAACGTGTGTGAGAGAGAGGTAGTTGCTGAGCAGGCTCTGGACTTGCACGCAAGCAGCCCGGCAGTGGAGGGCACAGCATTGAAGGGCTGCAAACCAGGCGGCTTAAGACAGCACCAGGTCATCATTTTCCAGTTCTGAAGATGAGGAGTCTGGAGTCTCACTGGTGTCTCTGGGACTGTGAGCAGCCCTGAAGGAGCGACCATCTTTGCTTTCCGCCCAGCTCCTGGAGTTCTGCATCTCGGCGTCCTCCAGGGGCTGCTTCACCTCGTGTTTTATGGTGCCTATGTGTGTCTTTAGTCTGAGGACACTGGTCATTTTGAATGTAGAACCCACTGCACTGGCATCTCCCCTTGGTCTGTAGAGACTGATTCTCAATAAGGTTGTATTCTGGGGTCGGAGGTGGCGGGGGCATTGGTGGATGCTATTCAACCACTGGAGGACAGAGTTGGAAAGCAAGCAAGAGGACGGAAGCTATACTCTGAGGATGTACAGGGGAAGTGTGGATTTTAAATGGCAGGAGAGAGAAGGGAGGGCCAGGGTCAGAGCAGAAGGCAAATGCGTTTGCATGCACCGGCGGTCCTCTGGACCATGCCCTCTCTTCCCACTCATCTCCCGAATATCTTAAAGAATTAAAATGTAAATCTCGGAAATTAAATCCATGGGCGCCTTGTACACAGAGGAGGCTCTCGCAGAACAGACAGAGCTGTTCTCCTTCCTTGTTAAACAGCCACACACGGGTGGGCAGCCGCGTCTGCACGCACGGGTTTTATTTGAGATGGATTAAGTTTCGTGATGAACGAATCTCAGAAGGATTGCAGGTGCAGCTCTTGTAAGCTTGCGAAAGTTCAGCTTATCTGAGGCTTATCGAAACCCGAGGAAACCTTTCAGGCCAGCGTGAGGTTAGGGACCTCCAGGAGCTGAGAGTTAATATCCTGTATCAGGAAACACCTGTGTAGAAGGGAAGGTCTATAAATTAATGTTCCCTGGGCCCAAGGGTATGCTGTGGTTTTTGGCTTCCTGGGCTTGGACCACCCCTCTGGTTGGTGAATGGATTTCAAGTGCAGGCCACAGGCCCTTGTGGGAAGAATTAATACAGCCAGTCCCTGCGGACCCTCACCTACATCCAGTTCTCCAAGTAGCTTAGAACATCTGGCCCCAGCCACTACCTAAACTCACACCATCCCCTTTCCTGTAAAGTCCCCACCTCTTTACCTTGTTTAGTAATTTTCTTGGGCTGCTTGGACCAGTTAGGATGTTTGCTTATGGCCCCAGGAGCCTCCCCTCGTAGCTTATTTGAACACACAGTTCTTGACAGGTTCCTTTCCTGGACATTCTCGGTTAAAAACAGTCTTATTCCCTCATTTCAAACTTTTTGTTATCAATTGAGCAGTTGCCCTCACCCCACCCCCAAAACATTCCAATATTTATTCACTTTAAAGCTCAGAATGTTTGGAAATAGGGTTGACTCGGTATAATTGGGCTACTATCAGAAAATACCATAAATTGAGTGGCTTTTAAAAAGTAATTTCTGACAAACTTGTAGGCTGTAAAAGCTGACGATTAAAGCCAAGCACTGGCAGAGTTGGTGTCTGCTGAGGCTCAGTCTGTGGCTGATGGATGCTGTATTGCAGCAGAGTTTGCAGCAAAGTTTGCACACAGTGGGAAGGGCTTGCTGGGGCTTCTATGGTGGTGCTAATCCCACAACTTAGTCACCTCCCAAACACTACTAATAGTATCGTGTAGGGACTTAGGTTTCAGCATGAAGATGTTGGAGAACACGAATTTCCAATCCAGGGCAGCTATACTTGAGAGGACAACGTAGATCTAAGTAGGACTGGTGGTACTCCTGACGTAGAGAGGGCACAGGCTGAAGATGGAGTCAGACAGGAATGGGCGTTGCGTTTCCACTGATGCTGGGTGATGTTGATGTTTTTCTCTAGAACTTCAAGAGGAGTTACTGCAGTGTAGCGAGCGCAGCACTCCGTGCTGTCTGAAAGCTGTTTCCTGCCTGTCTGTTCAGCTTGAGTATTCAATGCATGGATACAAGGGCTAGCCTTGTCATCAGTGCTCACAATTCATTACCCAGAAGGCCTAGCACACAGTAAGTGTTCTTTGAGAACCTGTCAACCCATGGGCCCTAGGGTGGAGACAGACATGCACCATGGAGGTCATTCATGTTCAACATCACACACTCGGCAGCCACCGCTGAAGCCCAGATGTTCCTCACACAAGGTTCACGTTTTCTTGCTACTCTGTGGCAGTTTTTAAAAAGTTACTCTTGATGCGTGTAGTACAGGTGGTCGCTCCGCCTCTCCTAGTACATGCCTTGGTTTGATGAGGCTTCTGAAAAGAAGCCGAAGGTCATTCACAGTTTGTTCGGCCAAACAGAACATCACAAGGCAGGAGACCTCCAGTTCGAATCAGAAAATAGATTTCCATTAAGGACTAGACTAGAGGCTGTGGCCTTGGTAACCCTCACACTGGAAGCTGCTTTGGGACAGGACTTGTCTTCTTTACCATTTCGTCACGAAGGTGTGAGATGCTGTCCACAGTTATGGGATGCTTGGATGAATTTACATGTGTGGGCACGTGTGTAGAATCCTGCACTCACTCGCCATGCATTCCCTAAGCTCTCTCTGCTTTGGTCTTCAGTCGGTGTCTCTCACTGACCTGGGACTCCCCAAGGTCACAAGGCTGGCTGGTCAGTGAGCCCCAGAAATATCTGCCTGTCTCTCCCTCCCAATGCTGGGATCACTGATGTGTGATATCACCTCTGGCCTTTTAGGAAGATGGACCTTAGGGATTGAACTCTGGTCTTTAGGCTTTTGAACATTACAAATTGAGCCATTGCCCCAGACATTGAATGAGCTGTCAAATGGATTCGTGAAAATAAGTGGCTGTGTGTGTAAACAGCATATAGCCTGACCCTCTAGGAATAACCTGAGAAAGACTGCTGCGGGGCCTCGAACGCTTTGTTCCCACTCAGAGTCAGCGTTGCGATCTGTTACAGGACACTGCTTTTCTGTGTCCCGGGCCGTGTGTGTCTGCGGCTCTGTAATGACGTAGGTTCTTGATGGCAGAGCCTAGACTCCTCAGTGTTTCCTATTCACACCAAAGTCTAGTTGCCCTAAAATCTGGGGACGCCGTGGCTACAGAGCAGAACAGTGGACTAGCAGGTACTCTGTGTTGGCAGAGGAGCCACCCGGATGGTCTTGTGTTCTGGGAGATGGTGGTCAACTAGAGTATTTCTCTCTGTATTTGTACCATTAACCGTGGTGTTTCTTAGGTCCCCACCTACTCACCAGATAACAGCTACTCCAGGCGGCATAGTTAACGGAGGCGTTTGCAAGCCAGAGCCTGTATACAGTGGTGCCAGAAGTCACTCAGGGCTCCGAGTGCCTTACTGTGGGTTCCTCTTGGCCTTCCCAACATAGCACTCAGCATGCCTTCTGCGAAAATGTTGATCAGATAGGGAAAGCCTGTCTTTTCAACAGGCACAGAATGAGCAAGTGTGCTCCGTGACTCAGCCTGGCTGTGAAACTCTATCTAAAGGAACAAGTTAGAAATAATCAGATGAGACAAATAAAAAGAGGAGAGAGTTCACCAGGAACACAGGAGAGAGGGTTTAACACGGGGCTGGAGGAGGGGGGTGGTATTTTTTCTAAGGTTGGCCATGGAAACAAAACAGCAAACCAAACCAAACCATGAGTTCCTGTGCAGGAACTGGTACACTGTGGCAGGCAGGCTGGCTGTCCGTTCCCTTTTTAAATAAAGTTTTATTGGAACACATCCATCCCCAGTCATTTGTCAGATGCTCCTGGCTGTTTCTTTAGATGGATGCTTTCCACCAAAGACTGTATGGCTGGCGACCTGAAAATATTTACCATCTGCTCTCTAAAGAAGGAAGCAGAGACAGATTCTTGCTCTGTTTCTGGCTGCCCGCTTTCCTGTGTTTCCTGGGCAGACTTTTGGTCAGCAGCCATAACAAAACAGAAATTTTAGAAGTGGTTGTCAGTCTGGGGAGTCAGGAGGCCCTCGGCGGATGATAAGATGAGCCAGGCCCATAGCGAGCAGCTCTGCAGTGGGCTAATCGGGAGGGCTGACAGATGTAAACAACAGCAGGAAAAACAACAAAAACAGCAACTACCTTGCACTTCATTGAAGTCTCACAGACGCTTTGTTTATTTTCTGTTGAATACTTGCAGCTCTCTGATGTAAGCTCAGTACTCACCCTCCTGGAGATTACAATTTCAGGAACATGAATTTTGACCAGGCGAACTATTGCTTGATTAAGTTTACATACGGACAAAAAGACATACCATAGAATTTAATTAATTTTTATGCGCCTTTTTGAGTTCTTCAGGATCTGTTACAAGGCTCAGAAGTTTGGTGGGTTCCTTTGTAGCGACGGGGTGTTAACACTAGCCCCAGTGAGGCGAGCGGGGTCTGGGATGAGTCCTTAGAAATGGCTTCGTTTGCTTGGCTGTCTGTTGGGCCAGTGTTCGTGGGTTATTTTTAGGTGTTCTGTTCTCATTTTAGGCAACATCGATTTACCTGAGAGACCGGTTTGTAAATACGGAAGCAAGTCCACTGGAATATTTAGAAAGTACTTTCTGCATAGACAGGGCTTAGAGACAGCAGACTATTAGGGACTCTCTGGTCTTGCTATAGCTACTCATTTACGGTTCTATAGTAAGCCTCCTTTTTATAGAATGTTGAGTCTCAACTTGCCTTTTGGAAGGAGGCAGCCCAGGGAAATGGCGGCAGGATGGGGGCAGGGAGAAAGATGGCCTAAAAGCTCCTGCATGCCCAGGGCCCAGGGTGGGCTTAGAGGCTGTGTGTACCACCCGACTGTCACTGTCCTCCCAGGTCACTGGGCACAGGCTTTTCCTAATAAAAATGGGATTTGTGTCTCTTAGGAGACAAGTCCTTCTTGGCTGGCCACAGAAGAAAATACAAAACAGATGTGATCAGTGTGGAGAGGGCTGGGTGACATTTCGGTGACCTTGGGACCTGGTGAAATCCTCTCTGTTGCCCCCATTATGAGAGTTGCTTCCACTTCTCCCCAAAGGAGGCTTGGCTCTATTCTCCTTTGAATGATAAAGAATATGTTAAGAGAGGTTTGAGTCATTGCAAAGCCCCCCAAAAACAAAACAAAAACCAACTCCCCATCCCCCCAAAAAAACCCTCAAAAATCCCCCAAACAAAAACTCAACAACAACAAAGAACCCAAAGTCTTCCGCATCCCTTTCTCTTGCCTTCCCCTCCCCAGACTTTAATAGCCCCTGGTGTGGGTGCAGAGGTGGCAGGATCTTTGTGCACAAGTGTCTGTTATGACTACCACAGCACAATTGCCTTTAAAATGCTTCAACAATAAAAAGAAATCTGTTTCCATTTTGTGATTCCAACTCTCTAGCTTCCACCCTTCCAGCCAGTTTAGTAACCTCACGGATATGCTTGCCTGGCTTGGCCAATGAACAGCTTTCCATCTGGGCAGGGCTGGTGGCAGGTATTCAGGCCTTGTCTTCACCACCGAGGGATGGATGGGGACACACATGCACACACACACGCACATGCACATGCACATACACACACTCACATACACACACATACACACACACTCTCACATACACACACATACACACACAAATACACACTCACATACACACACAATCACATACACACATATACACATACACACACTCACATATACACACACATACACACACATTCACATACACACACTCACTTACACACACACACACACACACACACACAGAAAATGTGTTTTCTAGCCCTCTTCTGGAATAGCATCAGTTTCTTCGAAGTTTTAAGGCCAACTGAGAAGCATTCCTTATTTCTTATTCCTTATTTAGTTTGCCATGACACCCACAGCTGCTGACCAGGTTGGCTGCATCGGCTCTTCCTCGATGTGGAGGGCCTAAACTCACACTCACGTACAAGTCTGTGCCCAGAGTGATGCCAAGCCAGAAGGTCTGGAGCTGGTCCACCTTGAAAGAGAGAGAGGCTTTCCTGTTAGGTGAAGGGACAGAAGATGGCATATCCCCCCCCCCCCCCTGTGTGTCTAGCCATCAAGTAAGGCCAGCACTGTGTTGGCTGTGGACCATCCGTTTGCTCATCAGGAGGCCACAGATCATGTAGGTGACAGGCTTTGGAATGGAGCCGAGGACAGGTGTCAGTCATACCCCTGAAGGATGGAGATACTGAAGGTGGGTTAGTGGACCGCCTTTAACATTATAATTCTAATTGTTAACCTGAGGGTGGGTTAGTGGGCACCTTTAACGTTATAATTCTGTTAACCTGAGGGTGTAATGTACAGTGTATTTCTGCTACCACGCCTTGCCAACTATAGTGCGCTGACTGCCCTTCACCTGTGAGCCAGAATGAACAGCCTTTCCGTAAGTTGCCTTTATTGGATATTTTGCCATTGCAAGGAAGAAAGTATTGTAGCCCTAACACCTGAGGGCCAGAGGTGCTGGCCAAGCAGAGGCTTACACACTCTTCCATAGGCCAAGAGAGTCCTCGTACCCACATCTGTGAATACTCACCGACTCAAAGGCTTGCTGAGTTCCAGAGTAAGGAGTGTTAGAATACTCCTGACCTCTGGAAACAAGGGCTCAGGGTGTCTTTCAGAGCAATGACTCTGAATGAAAGCAAAGATAGTAATTTACACCTCAGTGACAGTAAGTGAGGAATGAGAGACATCCCCAGGTTTCTGCAGGGGTAGCTTAACCCCTGCAACCAACCGTCTTCCCACACCCGAAAGCGAAGGGCTCGGGTCACAGCATCTCTAAGGACTAGCAGACCTGGCCCCGAATTTCCCTTTCACGTGCTTTAACTCGCTTGAAAATGTTTTCGGGTGTTTGGGACCTCAAAGAGACAGTCGAGTTAAGACCTTGCAATTTTCCTGGCTGCGCCTGAGTTACCCTTCACGCAGACTGAAAGGAAGGCGGGTGGGGAAATGCAGTCAGCCTGCGCTGCGGAGAGCCAGCTTTTCACAATGCAGCTGCCCAGAAGTTTACTGCTCGGTGCTTAAAGAAGTCATTCTGATTCCATTTTCAAGAAAAGTTGGATTTAAAACTCGGACTACAGTTTATAATTACGCCACTTATTTGGCAGCATAAAGGGAAAATTTACACGGCCTATCAGTGCGAAAGAACAGGGCTGAGGCTCCGGGCTTTTATGGTGATTATGTCTACCTGTATGGGGGCTTTATGTGCTTACAGTTTGAATCATTTATAGATGCGCACTTGGCAGAGTTCGTGCGTAACTAGTACTGTGGGCTTTTTTTTTTTTTTTTTTTTTTTTTTTTTTTGCTGACTAAATGATAGGCAAAGCAATTTCCAACAAATGTCTCCCAGTAGGCCGTCATCACAGAAGTCTTGTAATATTGCTTTTTAACCTTACCATTGGCAGCTATCCAGAACTTACTGCATTGATACCAAACTGCCATGCGCCAGGGACATGCCCTTTTCTCCGAGGGAACCCAGTGGACTACCAATGGGGGCCGGCTCTCCGCCCTCATCCTCCTTCATAAGTCTTACTTCGAGCAGATCTTTTTATCTGTTCCTGTCCAGCTGTGGGTAGCTGAGCGGGTGGGGAGTTGGAACATAACAGCAAAACAATGGTCTGAATCGGGTTACTGTGGCTTCTGTGTATTCAGTTAGCATTTGCAGCTTTGCCTCCAAATAAATGATGCAAGTCGTTGGTTCCGCGGGAAAATGGAAGAGCTTTGGTCGTGGCTTTCTTGTTCTCCCCTCCGGCAAAGACAAACATAGATTTCTTCTCTCTTACCCACTTCCCCTTCCACTCCACCCCTCCCTTCTTTCAAGGCATCTTGTAAATGGCTTTGGGAATTGGTAGATCATGACTGCGTGCTTTAGGGAAGGTCAGGCTGGGGTTTCTGGGGAAGTTAGGAGCAGTTGTCCTGAATGGGTGGTTTGGATGACGGGAGAGAAGGGGCTGGCAGGGTCTCTTGTTGGGAGCTTGAAGAAGTCCTGGCTTCTTCCCATTTTCTGGTGTCCACAGAGGCTGGAGATGCCAGCCTACTTCCTGGGACTCCCCAGTAGAGAGATGGTGCCTGTTGTCTGCTGGTTCTAGAAGTTTGATTTCAAATGCCCGTCAGGTTTGGAGTCCACCTGTTAGTGGCATGTGTGAGCAAGAATCGGGCACTTGGAAGGTTTGATGTGTCTTTGTAATGATGGCAGGAACATCTCCAGCAGCTGGTTTGGTGTCCAATGACAGAAGCCCAATTGGTGTGTTGAATGAATACATTTTTATACTTACTCATTGGGAGGATGCTGTTAATCCCACATGCCAAATCAGCTTGCCTTGTGACAAATCTCCCAGCTATGTCCAGTTACTGACCTTGTTTTTTCTCTCTCAGCTTTGGTAACACTGTCTGCCTTTTCTGAGGTTCTGCTTAGATTGGGATTCCTCCCTGGGGGCTGTTTGTCTCCACACGGAGCATTATTGCCAACTTCACCTTTGCCAGGAAAAGAGATAATAAAAACCACCTCTGACCTTACATGTTTACCTTGACCTTCTAAATATCAGGTGTTATGAATGGAGAAGTCAACAACCATGATGTATCCACACAGTTCATAGTAAACAAAACATTGTACTGTACAAAACCGGGAATGTAAGCTGTAATAGGAAATCTAACCCAGAACACTGAATCCAATTATGAAATCAGTGGTCCTCAAACTACTTTTTTAAAAAAGATTTGCCTCTGTGACTTAAAAGATGTTTCATTTAGTAATTATGTGAGTGAAAGGATGAATTTCTGTAATAATTCCTGTGTGGTGGACAGAGAACAGGGAAGTTAACGTAGTTGACGGATCCGCTCTCAGTGACAGACTTGCTTCAAGTGTAACTTGGGAGCTGAGTAACTGGGGAAGGTGGGAAGCAGGAGAGAACGGAACCGTCAGAGAGCAGCTGGGGCTGAGGGATGCAATTTCGTCAGTAAACAGAATGCTGATCTAGGGAATTCCTCAGAGGCAGTCATTCTGTGATTTGAACAGAGGCACAGTTGTATCCAGGCACCCTGTGATAAGATCCGCCCCCTCAAACAACTTTTATTCCATTTTAAGTCTTGGAAGAAGAGCAGCTTTTCAGACTGCAGGTATGTTTGCTTAATGAGGCAAGGAGTGCTGGGGTGGGTTCAGAACACTCAGCATTCAGGAGTGAGAAGCCAGCTCAGTAGGGAAAATGAGAGGCCCAAGTACCTGAGTTGCCATCACCAGCACTATGTAAATGCTGGTGTGGTAGCTCACCTCTAATCCTGGAGCCAGAGAGGCAAAGATCAGGGACCCTGGAGCAAGCTAGGCCAGCTGAATAAGCCTGCTCTGAGCTTGAGAGAGACCCTGTCTTGAGATAGAAAGTAGAGAACACTTGAGAAACACACCTAGCATAAATCTCTGGCCTCCATAAGCATGCACACAAACGTTCACAATTGCATACATAAGACACACATGTATATACTCATGTTTGCACAACCCACACGCACAAGTACCCAAATGAATTTTAGATGCCCAACCTCTCACCTGCCTTTAAGAATTGCTGTAGTGTGTGCACAGCATGAAGTCAGCCATCTTTGCCACGTGTGGCCGTGCCAGCCACTCGTGCAGTCCGTTCACATTGTGAGACCACTCTTCCATCATTCTGCCCGAAACATCTGTTCTGCAGCTGCAGCCATATGCCACGTCAGTGACAGTCTCTCCTTTCCCTTCTCCCTCTGTCCTGAGGGTGACTATGAATCTGCTTTACCTCTCAGGAACTGGACCATTCTAGGCACCTCATGTGGGTAGCGGCATGCAGTCTTCATTCCTGTGTGTCTGCATCACTACTGCTTGCCTGTTGTGAGTCTTTGTGTCAGAGACTATAGGTCTCTGTAATGGTTTGTACATGTCGGCCCAGGGAGTGGCACTATTAGAAGGTGTGGCCCTGCTGGAATAGGTATGGTCTTGTTGGAGTGGGTGTGGCCTTGTTGGAGTAGGTGTGTCACTGTGGGTGTGGGCTTTTTCATTCTGCTAACAGCCTTCAGATAAAGCTGTAGAACTCTCAGCTCCTTCTGCACCATGCCTGCCCAGATGCTGCCATGTTCTCACCTTGATGATAATGGACTGAGCCTCTGAACCTGTGAGCCAGCCCCAAATAAATGTCATCCTTTATAAGACTTGCCTTAGTCACGGTGTCTGTTCACAGCAGTAAAACCCTAATTAAGATAGGATCCTATCTGCTGAACCTCAGCTCTCACAGACATCTTTATGAAGGACAGATCTCCTCATCCTGCTCTTGATAGACTACAAGGAACTGCACAGTGATAACCTACCTGAGAATCCTATGAAGCTGGCTTCTTTCCCTTTCTTTGATTCAGGGATGGTGCTTGCTATGGTCACGTGTGCTGTGACACATATATTGGGTATGGGTTATGCTTTCTTCTGTTTGGCCACTTGTTCACTGGAGCCTCATATTTGATGAGTACCTGTAACCCAGGTCTAGCCTTGCATGGCTGGGTGTTAGGTGCCTCTGAGATAAATGCAACTCAACCCTTCCATTCTTGTTAGGTTCTTTGCTGTCTCACTAGGTCTTCCCTGGAAAATGTCTGGATTTTACCTCTCATAGCCAGACAAAGTTCATTCATAGCCTCTTGTGACTGTGTGCTTAGGCAAGTAAACAAACTTTAATATAGACTCAAAGCGTAATTAAGAGGCAAAAAATCTGCTGCAGGAAAGTTGGTCCTCATATTTATACAACTAGATGAAATGAGTTTTGGATGAGTTCCTTCATTGGATTATCCACACCACTAACTTTTAGATTATTATAATTAGACTTTATTAATATTAAACATAAGATAGCAGTTTTCAGGCCTGAGGGATTAGAATATAACTCCCTAAAGATGCTGGAGGTCTTGGCCCATTCACTCTGGAAGGTGCTTCACTGAGGATTCTGTCCAAGTCACTCAATGCATGAAAGACATAATTGCAAGGAGATGACATCAGGGGCCACCCAGAGCCTTGGAGATGCTGAGGGAGGAGTGTGTGTAGCTCAGAGTTACAGCCTCAAGCAGGCGTTTTTAAACAAAATAATAACAGTTAAATATAAGATATTTACATAATCCTTGTATTTGGGAGAAAGAGTCTTTCCCCTAGAATCCTGGTGGTGGTTTGATGTATGTAAGCATTACACCCATCGCTTCACTTTGGGGAAGGGGTACGTGTTGTGGGCTGTGAGCACACATGTGTGTGTAGTCACATGGGTCACCACCAGTGTAGAGCTCCCAGTTTGATGTAGGAGGTGTCTTTCCTTTATAACTCTTCAAAGCTTTTACTGTGAGAAGTCAGGGACTCTTGCTGAACTTGAAGCTCACTGATGAGGCTAGGCTGGCTGGCCAGTGACCTTCAGCTTCTGCCTCTCTCTGACCCCTCAGTGTTGGGTTTACCAGAGAGAGCTGCGGCCACTGGCATCTTTTCCTGGTTCCTGCTCACACTGCAGACACTTAACTGGCTGAGCTGTTCCCAGCCCTCCATCCTTTTTCTTTCTACACAGCTCTGCATTCTCACACTGACCTCTGACTACCGAAAGGTCATGTTACCTGAACACATTGTGAGAATCCTTGAGTTACCTCATTTTAATACTGAAGCTCCAGACACAAGGCTGAGGAGACATCTCACTGGCTTGCAAACATGCAGATGTGATTTTGGTCTTCAGTCCCAGAGATGGCACACACTTGTGATTTTGGATGGAGACAGGGCCAAGGATATTCCTGTGGCCCGATGGACAGCCAAGTCTACCTGGCGAGTTACAGGCCAGTGGGAGACTTTTTCTCCAAAATAAATGAGTGGATGTCTCATGAAAACTCCCAAGATTGGGCTCTGGTCTTCACACTCATATGCACACGAGTATATACCCACCGGAACACGTGTGTGGCCTGATCATGCTTATGCCAAGGGAGTGAGGAAGGACTTGAACTCTGCCTAAAGCTCTGAAGGCTTTGGATACAAATGCCAGCCGTAACGGTTCTGTTTCCCTGGGAGGAAGCCATACTCCCTATAAATACAGGAAATTTTTCTTTCTTTGTTCTGTTCACCTGAACTGCAAATAGAAGAGTTTGCTCGCTATTAATTAAGCAGATGATAGATGGCCCGGGAGTGAGAGTCCGGCACCCCCTTCTCCTTCACTGTTTGCAGAACTCTGAGATAATTGGATGGGAAACAATATGGCATTTAAGTGTGAACTTTAAAAGAAAAAGAAGAAGAACCTTTCTCCTTGGCCTTCTAGAGAGATTGCTTCTGAATTGTGCCGTGTCACGGGCAAATGTGCGCGGCAGTCAGTTGTCCACGCGCCCTCATTTGTGAGTGCCCGTGTAGTCATTTAGCTGTTGGCTAAACCTTGCTTAGTGGTGCATTGGTAATCAGAGGCTGCCACCACCTCTGCGTGAAGCAATGCGGTTCGGTTCTTCTGTCTTCACTTAGCTCCTTGGGGCTTGTGGGGGGTGGGGAGGAGTCACACGTCACCACCGGTGAAAGCAGAAGCCTGGTTGGAAGTGGCAAAGTTACGCAGACCAAGTTCACTGTGGTTATCCCTCAGACACTGTCAGAAGCACTGTCACCCCGACTGCCCTCTGGGGTTGAAGCATTTGTTAGGGTTTCAAGTGAGACTCAAGGCAAGAAGGAAGGGTTTATTTTGGCTTGTGGTTTGGGATTCAGTCCTTCATGACGGGGGCGTGGCTGTGAATGGCCCCTAGCTTTTCTGGCAGGCATGTGAGTGATGTGGTGGAGAGCAGAGAGGTACATGCTGGTTCTGCTGTCACACTTCTCCTGCTCTGCTCTTAGCCCGTGAAATGGGGCTGTTCAGATTTTGGGTGGGTTTTCTTACCTCAGTCAGGCTTCTCAGGATACAACCTCTCGAGAACACCACAAGGTCACACACACCACGAGGTGGTCTCCTAGATGATTCTAGAACATGACAAGCTGATTATCAAGACCAACCATCTTGACAGAGATTTCTGCCTCTGCCTGTGCTCCCGAGTCCTGTGTCAGGACCGAGTCAACTAGAGCACCTGCTACTTGCTGATCTTGTACAGCAAGCCTTGGGAAAAATGGTCCTTTTTATCTCTCTCCCCTCCTCTACAAAATGTATAAATACGAAAATATAAAAAATGGCGGCTCTGTGGGAACGTTCTCAGAGCTCACACCTGGACTACCAGTCCGAGGGACCAGTTGGTGCTGGGCATTGCCAAGTGCTTGCTAACAACGTAGACAGCAGCCATGGTAATCACCCATATCCTTTACTGCCCTGATGGTGTTGAGTGGGCTGGGCAGAGAACTCCCCTGGCAATCAGTTATAAAGCAGTTCATGGAAGAGACTTGTACGAGAGAGGAGGATCCTAAATCAGTGATGGATGGGGAGACCCAGTCTATTGTGGTGTCCCCGGTTCTATAAGAGCAGGCTGAGCAAGCCATGCGGAGGGAGCTATCCAGCAGCACCTTCCTCCACGGCCTCTGCATCAGTTCCTGCTTCCAGGTTCCTGTCCTGTTTGAGTTTCTGTCCTGACTTCCTTCAGTGATGAACTGAAATGGGGAAGTGTGAGTCAGGTAAACCCTTTCCTCCCCAGGTTGCTTTGTTCATGGTGCTTCATCGCAACAAAAGTAGCTCTAAGACAGGTGTACACACACACACACACACACACACACACACACACACACACACACACACACCATACCACACCACACACATACACAAAGAGAGAGGGAGAGGAAAGGAGGGAGGGCACACAGAAAGAGAGGGAGGGAGGGGACAGGCATATGTTAAAGCTTATGTATGGCACATAGAGGTATCAAGTTCCTGAGGTGTGATCACTGCAGCTGTAAAAGATCTGAGAGGGTAAGAAGACCCAGACACTGTTCCACAGATACCGTGTCTCCTGAGACGTTTGAGATCTTGGGAAAACAAATGCTCTAGTGAGGAGACCATAGCTTTCTTCTGGCCCAGAGGGCAAGTTTTTCTGGTGCCGCCATGCTGATCTCTGGTTAAACAATCATGCACCAGATGACTGGTGTAGCAGGTTTATTTCCCAGGCCTCATGTTTGCAACCAACTCTGTGTCCAAGCAGAACAGATGTGTCAGGGGGCTTCAGGTCTCTGCTGTGACCCTCTGAGGACACATTTCAATTAGAGCTCAAACAGCTGGCCAGGAAGCCCAACAGCAGTGCCACCCCTTGCTCATGCCAAGGTCTGGCAAGGGAGGCAGCAATTGTGGCCACTTGGTACACCAGACAGATGGGGCTTGGTTTGGGGTTCTCTCCAGAGGTGGCGGGCCTCTGCCAGGCCCTAATGACAGAAGACACACTACTTCCCTGGGGAAGCAGTCATTATCATCAGCCTGGTAAATTGTGGCATCTCTCAGAAGTGTGTACGATTCTAGGGATGAAGCCACATGGGACCAGAGAGGAGGCAGCCATTCATCCTCCCACACCATGTAATCTTCCTACCGACAGTAGAACAAGGAGTGACTGATCTTAGAGGCCTAGGAGTTTTTTAGGGCTTCCCCAAATCATCTGGGTCGTTGGCAGTGCCTTCCCTATATGTCTAGAGACTGCACACACCAGTTATCAGAGGGCAGGGAAGGCTGTCCATCTGGACTGGTTTTCAGAGAGTGGAGAGGATGAAGGGCCTGGCAGTTGTTTTGTGACACACAAGCAAGGGACCTTGGGTTTCCAGATGTGGTGGTCCCACATTCGGTGAAATGCCTTTTGTAGCATCAGGAAACAGATAACAGGAACCAGCACTTGCAACATTCTCAAGCACCGGGCTGAAGCTTGGGGAACCGAGGCCGTCGCCCCGGACTTCAGAAATTTCCCAGAGAGTCTGTGGGGCAGTGCAAAGAATGTTCCTTGGGAGAAATGGCCACAGAGTGGGAGAGTGATATTGGCCAGGTGTTCAGGACTGAAGTGAGACATGTAGATCTTTCTGCTTCTGTAAAACCAGGCCGTGTGAGATGGGTGTATGGACCAGCAGCCCTTGGTGCTAGGAGAAGTGTGGAGCCACGGAGAGAGCAAACAGCACAAGACTCTGTTCCCTCTGAGGAAAAGGACTTGTGGAAAAGAAGGGAGGCAGAGAGAGAGAGAGAGAGAGAGAGAGAGAGAGAGAGAGAGAGAGAGAGAGAGAGAGAGAGAGAGAGAGAGAGTCGGAGACAAAGACAGAGAGAGACAGAGAGAGGTACAGAGAGACAGAGAGACAGACAGCGAACACGAGCAAATGAAGAAATCAAGAAGATGAGGCAGGGAAGAGGAGACTGGAGACAGTAACACAGATCCCAGCTAGGCTAGCCAGAACCTGGGGCTTCAGAGGAGAGGGCAGGGGTGTTCCTGTTTACCCACATGCTGTGTTCTTAGTTCTGACAGCGCATGAGCATGCTGTTCTCAACCACCACACTGTCTCTCCAGGGCCAGAATGAGGCAGGGCTGGAGCATGATTTCAGCCTGGCTGGCCTTTAGCTTTGCTTTTGATTGAGGTTACTGACTAACTTGACTCTAGAGGTGAAGTTGTACATCACAGGCTCCCAAGGTGCCTTCAGTGAGGTGCTGGGGAAGCAGGAAGCGTGTAGAATAGCTTCCCAGAGTGCTCGGCTCCGATGTGGGGCTCTGGGACTAGAACTTTGACACCTGCTCTTGGTTTACTTTCTACCGAACACCCAGGTACAGACCTGAGGGTCTCAGAACCCTTGAAAAGCCACAGACAGACTGTTGAACATGCTTCCTTTTGCATATGAGATGAGCCGGGTGTCAGGTGACCCGAATATCTGACTCTGGGCAAATGACCAATAAAGGACTCCTGAGTTCTCAGCTTTTAGAACATCTCCATCTTCGGAGATGCCAAACACGGGGTTATGGTCAGATCCTTACCTCAGAGAGCTTTCTGAATGATTCACATCAAGTCTCCTGATGTGCCCACTCGGCCCCTTGAGCTTTTTGACTTTTGGGGTTTAGGAGACTAATGGACAATGTCTGTAGGCAGTGTTTTGTTCAAACCAAGCCTTGATACTTAGAACGTGACCTCACGCTCCTCAATGAACACAGGATGTTTCCTGTTACAGTTCTTAAAATGAAGACCGTTTTTGATTTCACCGTCATCTTCCTCTTCATCTGGTCACTACTCTGTGCTTGGTGGGATAGTGTATGCACTTTACCCTCCAGGGGACAGCCCCTCTTTGTCTTGTTGGGGCTTACTCCTAGACTTTTCTTCAGCTTACCCCTCTCTGCCAACACTTGTGTTTGACTGTGTTTTTGTAGGTGTGTGCCCTTCAGGAGGGTAGTTTTTATATGCCTTTAAAAAAATGTTCACATTATTGTATATAGACCATGCAATTTCTTGACTCATTTATACCCAATCTGTTAAAAACAAAATATAAAAAGAGGCCAGGTTTTCATATGTGTGCAACTAGCTCAGAGCTTTTGCTTTGGGATCTTTTTAATGTAGTGGGAGCGAAGGGGTCCCCACCATGTAAACACCAGGGCCCATGAAGCTGAAAAAGCATCTCCTCAGGAGGACCTAATTGAGGACTGCCTGAGAGACCAAGGATTGCTGGTGAAAATAATGCCAGCCAATCAGGAGCTGCTGTTTAGAAGAGATGCTTTCTTGGGACCGAAGGGGCTCGGTGGAGGGTATTAAAGGAGTTTGCAGCAGTGCTCAGAGGAGCTGTGTTCCTCACCCTGCTCCTGGAGTCTGTGCTGTTGACTCTGTGCCACCTCACCTCCAACCCCCAAGGGCAGGTGGGCTCGGGTGGTGAGTAGTCCAGGGCACGGCAACAACGGAAGGAAAAGAGGGGAGGGAGGGAGGGAGGGCGAATACTGAGGTGCTAGTGTGACCATAAACTATGATCTGTAGCACAGAGCTTGCGCTGTTATAGATGACTGAGTTAGGCCTCCCCCTAATCTCTGGCCCAAGGTTCTTTCCACTAACCGCCCCATGAACTCAGTTTTCTTCAGCCCATAAAGCAGTCTGAGGGTGTTGTCCTGGTTACCTCCTCTCAGGTCCTTGGAGTGGAGCATGGCTGTGTGCCTCTGCGGGCGCTCTTGCTCGGTTCTCTGTCTTTCACCGTATGACAGCTCACACACTGTTCCTACCTGTGCTCCCTGCTCCTTGTCACTAAGCAAGAGTGAGCAGCACCTCCCACACACGAGCAAAGTGATGCTACAAAGCGTACTATTCTTGCAGGCGCAAGGATAAATTCGTGCAGACGTGGGGATAATAACGTCTTTGTTCGTAGATCCTCAGAAATGAGCTCTTTATTGTCACCCGCCTCAAGGGCTTCATCAAAATCGACTCTACCAGGAAACACGTGTTTTTATGGAGGTGCGAGAATCACTAGCTTCACATAGTGACTTAGAGGGAACCCACGACCCCTCCTGGCAAAAATTATTGCTCTATAACAACTAATCAGAGAATGAAACAAAGACGCCTTCTAGAAATGAGGGGCTGCACATGCACCTAAAGAGTAGTCCAGGGAAGACACTGCTTGAGGGGGTGACGAAGGGGCAGAGTAGCAGTCCTGTTCAAATGAAATCGTGTCTTCCTGTGGTTCAAACCCACAGTTCAAAGCCAAGTAGAAACCTCACTGCGGAAGCACAGCCCTTGCCTCAAAGAGTGTAAGAAGCTGCTTACCATACTTAAATAAGAGCCCATCGCCTAAGAACAGAGGTTTGGGTCACCCCAAACTCCATGTTTCAATGTGGTTTCATTTCATGGTTCTTAGTAACAAAGGAAATGATAAAAGATTCAGCGGTAGGTGCAGTGCTTTTGAGGAACTGGCCAAGAGGAGCATCGGGAGGTATGAAGAGAGGCCAGTGACGTCCACTGGCTGGAGTAGAGGCAAGAAAACAGGGGCAAGGTTGTCCGTCTTATTACCAGAAAAGTTAAGAATCTGGTGACAGAGGCTGTCATGAGCAAGTGCTGACACAGTCTCTGAACGCCATCTTTCTGTTTCCTGTGATGGTCTTACCAATGCTCTTCACGGATTACTGAGCCTTAGAGTCAGTCTTGGTGAAGGTACAGAATTTATGAAAGGACCCAACCTTCTTGGGAAACGTCAAGTAGTGCAGATTCGCAAAAGAAAGTTTCATATTTGTGAGGACAAGCTAGTATTTGGCTTTTATTTATGTTCCCACATGCTATGCAAATAGCTTTTCTGTCCAGAGTGCTGGAATTTATGCTGCAGAGTCTTATTACAATATTGTAAATTGAACTATGCGCAAATTTTCCTTCAGAGCTCCTACTATTTTTTTTCCTGAGTGTTCACCTCAGCCAGGCACTTTAAAACCTTTGAGTCAAAAGGCATTGTCTGAATTAATCACATATTTGTTTGCAAAGAAATCTTTTATAACAAGTTTGGATTGTGGTAATGATTATTTAGAAGTCTAATTCATTTGACAAAGTGTGTATTGTCAGAGCTGCAAACTCTGCGTGGAGGAAACAAGGTATTTCCTCTGTGTGGTCTGCCCGGTGGGTGATACATTGCTTGTGCATCTCAAGGGCCCCATGTATGTGGCAGCCTCTGGACTGGGGACCTAGAGAACTCCAGAGTCTGTATCTTGCCTTTCTGTGGACACAGATTCTGTACCTGTATATATGATGACTACTTTTGTCTGACGTGTTTGCACAGCCTTTCAGACTCTTCTGGGGTTGATGGGACAAAGTGGCCTCTGCTGGCAGGCTTGCCCAGCTTTGTTTCTGGTATTTCATCTGTATGGAGTTTGCACGGGGAGTCTTAATATCTGTGAAGTTCTTTGGTTTTTGAAGCACATAGACTTGATAGTGTTAAGCCATATCTGGAGAGTGGGTACCATGTGGTACTGTGAGGCTGCTTAGATTTGGGCTGTGCATTGTCTTCTTGTCTGGGCTGTATACCACTTCCTTCTGCTCAGGAACTGTTCCCTGTGCAGAGGTGAAGACTCAGAAGACCCTCAGCGCTCCAGCATGGGGCAGAGTCAAGCAGTGTTCACGGGGCTTCAAGGGATGGACAGAGGCTTGTAAGATAATGCAGGAAGGCAGGTACAAGAAACAATGAGGCCTGCCATTGGACAAGAAAGAAGGATGGACAGGAACAATGTTTTAAAAGAGAGAAGGAGTCAGAGCAAGGAGGAGGGGTAGGGGGCGGCTGTATACATTCCTCTCTGCACGTAGATACATGCAGGTTGTTATCAATATTTATAAGGGATGTGTGTGTACAGGATTTTGTGCTGTGTAGATGGCAAAATTGTAGCGTATCAATTGGATCAGAGGTTATTGTGTGGTGTTTTCCTTTATGTAGGGACTCAATTGAGTTCAAGAGAAGGTGAAGTGGCGGGACATAGCAAGCCCACTGCAGAACTGGGATGTGTGCACACCTGCCGAGGTAACCACCACCAAGGGAATTGTGAGTAGGTGCAGTGTGCCACAATGGAAGGACTCTCGGACCACCTTGGCCAAGCGTCTGGGGGCCAGCATGGAGCCACTGAGATAAATCAGTACAAGTTCCATATGGCCCGACGGAGCCTGAACTAGCGTGGGAGGAGCTTGGTCAGAGAGAGCCAGGGACAGTGCGGAGCGGCCACACCATTTCTTAATATTTACCACGACATAGGTTGTCCCTTCAGTGACCAGGAAAGGATGACCTGGAACTCCGGTAGCCTCCAGAATATGGTAGCGTGAACCCTAACTCTGCAGGAGAAGCCTGGTAGTATTGTCTGTTTGCTGTCTTGCTGTCTAACACATTTGTTGTTTTACTCTGTCAGGCTGCAAACACATAAAATATCACAGGTGACTCAAGTCAAAGCCGGGTAGAACCGCCTCCCTGTGGGTGTCACGGACACCTCATGGACACCTCATAGACACCTCCTTAGTGCATTCTACAGTTAATACATTGAATCTGTCTTTTGCATCCAATTTTGCAGCCTTGGATCCCTTCCTTAAACTGATGAATTAGGTTTCTGGAGTGGTGTACTTTCCGAGGACATGCTTTGTAACACACAGAAAAGGTGTAACTCAACCTGTTCTCAGGACGCTTGATATTTGGCCAAGCAGCAATTAAATAATAACTCAACGTGCAGGCAATTAACCGCCACCAGACTGCACACTGTAGGAGTCGTGGTGCGCAGTGTACCCTTTTGGGGTAGCCTGACACAGGAAGGATTCCTGGCACAGCTAAGGTTCCTATATTTAGGGTTCATTAAACAAATAGTTCCTAATTCATGTATATTTGAAAAGTGTAACTATTTACCAACAAGATCTGCACGTGTCTCAGAACTCGGGTAAGGTAAGCGGCAGGCAGAACCACCCTGTGCTTTTGAAAGTGTGTTTTCTGTGTGAATAATCTTCAAAGTGAAGGCAAAAAGTCAGATTTTCCAACGTGGAGTCCTGGTGGTAACCGATCCCATTGCCAGCGGACATTGCAGGAGGCATTTGTAAGGTCTGTCTCTGTTTCTCACCTGGCTTCTGCCCTGAGCTCTGACTCACTGATAGATGCCATTTCCCCCTGGTCAAGCTAGCGATTTTGGTTTTATTCTGAGTGTTCCCAACATGCACACATGGGAGAGAACATGGTGGCCGATGTGAGAGAGGACATGTCATCAGACATTCAGGGTGTGACTTTACTGGGCTCTGTTGTTCTGATTTATATTTATTTGTACTTAATTTCCCCCAGCTATTCGCCAACCCCTTGAAGGCAATTCTGTCCTGTGAGGAATGGCTCTGTATATTCGGTGTCCCCACCCACCCTTCTGGGTACTCTCTGGCACTTGTGTGTAGTGATAAATATTTTTTAAAAAGCAGTGATAGTTTCCAGGTCCCACACCTGCTACTTTCTCTGCTCACATTCCCTGCATCTACTCCCCGTAGTTACTGACACAATTCCCAGTAGCCTAAGAAAATCAAAACTGTAGAAGCTTGTAATTTATCAATCAGACTCATATCAGTAAATTCTCACTCCACAAAATGTCCATACAATAAACTCGGAGCCAATTGATACTGATATAAACTGTCCACCTAGATAAGACAGATTGTCCTGTAAGTACCCATTTCTTATAAGATATTCGTAGCTACCTGTGGCTATTTAAAGCCCCACGGAATTGGGTCATCCCTCTCCTCCATCTTCTCTCCCCCCCCTTCTCCTATCTCTCTGCCTTTTCAGATCTCTGTCTCCGCCTGTCTTTTTCACCGCCCAACCACAGGCCTCGGCGTATCTTGTGCCCGCTCTCACCTTTCTATATGTATCACTTGTGTGGCTTCAGTTCCCTCCCTGTCAGATGCCAAATGTGGCTCATGCCTCTTCCAAACTTCAGAGAGCCCTTGGTGGTTCTCCCCAAGCTCAGCGCTGTCTCCCACTCCAGACCTTCTTTGCTCTAACCCTCTGCTGACCTTGAACTTTTCTGGTGTAAATGTCTGCATGGCTTTGGTGTCTTTTCTCTTAGCCCAGGGCCTCATTAGTTTGAGGAGACATTGCATAATCTTCTAGCAAGCCCCTCTCTGCCTCCAGACATGGTGGTGTTCATCCCCCAATGTCCCATGTACATCCCAGACCCTGTGCCTTCGTTCCTGCTGTCTGTGATGATCTTTGTGGAAACTAGTTCACCCACTAAGACGGAGTTCAAAAGTCCTTCTTTTCTGTGACCTCAGCTGGCGCACTGTGGGAGGAGTCCCTTGACTCTCCTGCTTCTGTGTTCCTGGAAGCAAGCTCTGAGTACTGGGTTCAAAGGTCTAATGCCAGATCCTGTAAACTCCCAAGATGGCCAAACAGGAGGATTGCTGGAAAAATGACCAGGAGGAGAGACAGAGGAAGGAAGGATTGCAGGAGGGGGAACAGCCAGGGAAGAAGGTAAAATCAGGTGATAGGGACACACAAATTAGTTTCAGACTCATCAAGTTCTAGCTATACAGCCACTTCTGTCCCGTCCTCCTCAGGCCTAACAATGTCACTTACTCTTGTAGACCCCCGGCTAATGGTCTCTGCTTTAGTAAATGTTTTTAGGTTGATACATGTTTATGGGGTTGGGAGAAAGTCAGATTCCTATAAAAGCACAGATAATGTGGTGTTTCAGTTTGTTTTGTTTGAGTTTTTCTTTTTTCTTTTCTTGACATATTTGAAAAGCATTACTACTGTGTTTGCTGGACTGTGGTGACAGCTGCCTGTACCAGACATTATCAGGCCATATTTAACAAATTTAAATAAAGTAAACACGTAAGACAAAAACTGAAATCCACTTAGAGGGGAAAAAATGAAAGGTGAGCCCAGCTGGGCATTCCATTTTGCACATGGACCTGCTCTTCCATTCGTCACTCGGGCCCTGAAAGGTTGAAATGGGCAAAGGCCCACTGGAAAACCAGGCAGTGGCCATTGAAAAAAAGAGGAAATGCAGGAGGACTTTCATTTCCTCCTGGATTTTGAAGAGCGGTGCAGCTGGCTAAATTCTGTTTTCTTTATTACAGTACTGACGTTTACATCTTGTAACTATGGTGATGGGGTAGCCTCCTGGTGAGATTTGGGAGGTAAACAGTTCCCTGGGTAGAGCAATGCCAAACCCAAGGACTCCCCAAAGAAGGTAGAGGTCTGGGCCAGCTGCCTTCGTTCATTTTCATCCTGAAACTTTGAATTCCACTCAGGAAGCAAGGCTCTCAACAAAATTTTAGATGAGGGTACCAGGCACGAAGGTAGTTAGCGGAAAAATCAACTGGCATTAATCTCGCCCTTTAATGATCTATGCATGGTAATCTAACATTGTGTTTTTCCCTTTCTCTGTCCTTGGCGGAAGGCAGCCTGCTGAGCTCCCCCTCGCTCAGCCTTCCTGATAAATGTCAAGCCATCTTTGGGAGCGGGCACGTGGTCAGACAGCTAAGTAGTCACATATTTCCTCCTGGTCCTCCTCTTTCCCGGGGGATATGGCTCATGTGGAGGGTGAGGCCCAGGATGCATTCTGCAGCAGGCACAGAACACGTGCTATTAACCTGGGGAAGCTAACATTTCTGCTGGCCACCCCGGTGCTGGTATTTCGTTTGTTTCCCTCGGGGCCTGACCAGATCTTGCTTCTTCCTTGTGATGGACTCGGGTGGAGCCCTGCACACGGTGTGTGCCTGAGTGAGATTTCATTTTGTATCTTGGGCTTGGGCTATGCCCCTACTGCCTTAAATTGATTAGGGCAGGGCATTCACCGGCAGGCTCCAGTCTTTGTCATCGTGTGGGGAATGGCTTGCAAATCTTTCCGGGAGAAAGTACAGTGAATTCGCAGCTCGCCTGGAACCATTATGTCTTCTGTTTTGCTTTCAGTATTGAGAGAGGAAAACCGTGTTTCAAAGCTTATTAAAATGTTACCCATCTCGATGGTTTTTTAAAGATAATTTATATTAGCACTAGTGCATAACCTTTTAAATTAATAATTCACAGCGGTGACTAGAGGTTTCAGTAGTCACTGGTAGTATATTATCTGACTGTTCCACTGAGAAATTAGCACTTATGGACTAAGGTATAAAATTGAAAAATCTGGCCCATTCGCCCGTCTGTTCTCAGCTGGAAGAGCCTTCTCCAGCGAAAACCTATTAGTGTGAGAATTCTGATTTCTCGAATCAAATCTCTTTTAGGTCATTATGGACTTTTATAAAGCAAGCTCCTGTCTCACAACACGCCGAAGTCTTAAAAGTAGGCAGACTATTGATTTTCAGCAAGAGTTTTACTGCCCCAGACTCTGAAAAATGGGTCACATGACTGAAATTTATAGGTTATTAAGGAGAAGAATTCAGGGAAAGGACTCGTTGGAAGATCCACAGAATTAGCTCATTTTGTTCCTTAGAATTTACTTAGCACTCCTTTCTGAAGTGGAGATGTAGCTGAATCCAAAGAGCAGGCTTGGCTCCATGGTAAAATTATATATATAGATCTAAAACATACTGAAGTTGGACTTGAGCTTGCAGGTTTCTTTAGAGAAGCCTAAATTGTCGAAGAAAAGATCAGGACCGGCAGATCTGGCCACTAGCTAGTGTCTGTTTTTCTTACCGGAGGGGTAGGGGTGGGAGGCTTCTTAAGTGCAAACTAAGCAGGGGTAAGGCAGAAAGCTGTCTGCAGTTTGGAAGGGCGTTTGAATACAGTGCTGTGTGGGCAGTCAGGCGAAGCCCGAAGTCCGTGGGGTTTGCCATCTAACCTCTGAGAGGAAGAAGCCTTCACGGGATAGGCCTTTGTGTGGAAGCAGTTGGCATGTCACCAGAAGAGTGTTATAATACAAGGTGTGCCTTAGGCCAAAGGCAGACTTGAACTGGGCCACACGGGTAAGAAGTGCAGTCCTCTGCCATCTACACCTCGGGACACAGACAGGTGAGCACAGCAGCCAGCTGCAGCACCGGGGCCAAGGTGGGCTCCGTTTCCAGGGCTGCTTGAGCAGGGACAAGACGAAACTGTCTGTAATGGGAGCGCTTCACCACCGACTAAGAGGCTGAACATGGAGCAATCTGGAGCTTCAAATACAAATATTTGTATTCGATGCCAGACACACACAACCGTTGTTTGTTATGTGAATTGAGAAACTTATAGACCCCAGTGAACCGCGCCTCCTTCAAGGTCAGTGCCTGCAGGATGCTGTTCCTGGCTCACTGGGAGAGCAGATTTACCTCATCACACCTCACAGCTGCCTAGAAGACTTTTGGCACCCAGTGCACCTCTTCATAGCCCTGGGGACCCCCAGAGTGGACGTGTACTTTCAGTGGGCCTGTTTCAGCTACATGATGCTGAGACCCTCAGGTAGTGACTGCCCTGAAGGAGCCCCATTCTAGGCCTGGACGCAGACCTATGCTCTGGGGTCCAGCTGACTCTCTAACCTCTCCTCCTCACTCTGTCTTCTAAGGCACTGGACACACTTGAATTTCTTTCCCATGGCCGGTCCTCAGGCTGCCTGCCTTTTCCCTGGTTGTCCGTTGACCCCAGCACCCTCTATCTCCAGCCCGTGGTCTTTGAGTAAGGCTTTGTGATGCTCTGCCTGCCACTGTGCTCCGGGCTTTGGGCTCCCTCCTCAGAAGAGTTTAAGAGTCTCAAGAACGCTGGCTATCTTGCCATTTCCCTGGGGACAGCTTGCAGGCTGCCAGCACACCTAGGCAGCGGATGCTTCATAAGTAGATATGTTTTCAGTTCCAAAGCAACCTTTGACTTCACCTGTGTTCATTCCTTCGAGGGAAAGAGGCAATGGGACCAAACAGGTCACAAAGTCACTGAGAAGAAACTCCATTCCTGAGCATCCCGCTCTAGAACTTTAAAAGATTCACCAAGGGGACTGAACCTGGCTGCTGATGCTTGGCTTCATCCCATCTTCCACGGAGTTCTTTGTGCTGAGTGTGTCCAAGGGAAACATGTAGCACAGGGCATTTGGAGGGCAGTCTGAGCTCAGGGGCCATATGGGAAGAGAAGTTCTGATCTGGGTCATGAAATGAGCACCTCTGCTGGGCACAACCCTTTTCCTTTCCTACCTGTCTGTAGAGTTGCTCAAGGCTGGCACCCAGGCCAGCCTTGAGGACTTGTTCAAACAAGGACCTTCAGAACCTCAGACTGTGGGGAGAAGGTAGCAAAACCGGTGGACTTCTGCTCTGAGCAACATGGAAACTTGAAAATGCCACCATCGAGATATGCTTGCAGGCTTCCACATCTGACAGTATCCATCACTCCAGCTGCTGGCTGCTCCAGGAAGCCTAATAAATCTGGTGATTTAATTACACTAAATTACTTAATCAGAGAAATTTTATGCTACAAATTGTTACTTTAATAAACCAGAGAGAATAAAGAAAAATTTCTTGAATATCTTTGCCAAATCAGTCTAGGCATCCATTTTCAATTTAATAACTAATAGAAGAGGAGATTGAAAGAGATGTTATTACAGATCTTTACAAGGCAAAATATATTTAAGCAGGATCAGAAGGTTAATTAAAATTATAGTTGAGGCTTGTCATTACCCAGCCACGCTCTTTCCTCTGTGCAGTTGCTCAAGTTTAGCGTCTGTTTGATAAAAGTGGTTAAAATGGAATCCTCATTTAAAAGAGAATCATACTGTGTTATTTTTTTCCTGAGCCTGATCTCATGTACCTGCATTGGAAATAAATGCACAATTAACCCCCTTTTCATGATAAATTAACATTAATTTTCCTAGGATTAGTAGGAAATAGCATAATACAGGCACTGGGTTTTTTTTTTCTTTCATTCTGAACCCCCCCGGGAACCCCTGACACTAGGATTAGTGAAGCCTGTGGTTCAGTGTGTGCCTTTGAACATGGAAATCAGGTGCTGGGCTGACTGTCAGAACAACAGGGTCTTGTAATGGACAGTTTTCATAGACAAACACAGGAAGATCGGCCTGAAAACACCATTATGATGACTTTGGACTCTTGACTTTGGAGTCATTGCGTTGCTGTGTGAGCAAGAGCAAGGTGCTGTATGAATGCTATAATTTCCAGCGAGTCTGTGCAGAATTTTAGACAGAAGGTACCACCAGCTGTTGAAGTCAAAGCCCCTGACAACAGATTGGCTTTCAGGGTACACTCTTTGTCCCTGCTTGTCTGAACTTAACGAGGTTTTCTTACTTACCTAAGACCAGTCTTGTGAATCTCTGGGTTTAAATTTGCATAAACGATATGGTTTGTTTCATTTATCTTATCAAAACCAGAGTGGAACAAAACATGGGCTTTTGGAGGATGGAATTATGAGCTTCTCAAATCAAAATTTCCCAAGCTCTGGTTGACAGGCAGCGAGAGGACCCTAGTCACAGGGCAGGGAGCCCCACAGTGAGTGCATGGAAGAGGGGGGGCCTGGGGCTTCTACTCTGCTCCAGCCTATAGCACATAGCTTGTTGCTGGTTTCGTCTGAAGGATGAGTTTAGGAAGGCGTGTGAAGCAGCCACTTGTTTGAGAAGGTGCCAGTCAAATTCCAGACAAGGGACTGAATCATCTCTGTGAGAACTTACACCAGGAGGAAGACAAGTATGGGGAGTCAATCCAGGAGAGGGTAAGGTTCACCTTGGTGTTGCTCATCAATGCCACAGACCTAGTCGAGGGTACACCATGAAAGGGAAGGTTCTCCTTCATTTGTCTTGTCAGTGAAGCCTGAGGCTCAGCATCACAGTGTATAGCCCTGGGGCAGCCTTCTCTTCTAACCTTTTACTGCCTGCCTTAGAGTCAGTCCTTTGGCTGGTTGGTGATCAGAATCAGCTTTCGAAGTTGGGGCTTTTTTTTTTTTTTATTGTTAACATCTGAAAGTTTAGGATTTGGAGTCATGGTTAGAAGGCAGAATTGCTGAGTCAGTGTCTTAGGGCTTTACTGCTGTGAACAGATACCGTGACCAAGGCAACTCTTAAAAGGATAACATTTAATTGGGGCTAGCTTACAGGTTCACAGGTTCAGTCCATCATTGTCAAGGTGGGAGCATGGCAGTATCCAGGCAGGCATGGTGCAGGAAGAGCTGAGAGTTCTCTCTTTATCTGAAGGTTGCTAATGGAAGTCTGACTTCTAGGCGGCTAGCATGAGGGTCTTAAAGCTCACACTCATGGTGACACACCCACTCCAACAGAGAAACACCCATTCCAAAAGGGCCACACCTCTTAATAGTGCCACTCCCTGAGCTGAGCATGTACAAATCATGACAGTGAGTTTGCCCAGTCCTTATCCCACTGGGACAGTAACTCCTTGGAGTTAGTTCTGTGTCCTGGAAGTGGAGGCAGGTCACTGTGGTGCTGAAGGCAGTGACTGCACAGGAACAGAGGCATGGTCACTGTAAGGAGTCCAGCTCAGCACACTTGCTCCAGCAAGACAGGGCACATGGAACTACCCCATCTGAGACCTATGCCTGCATATCCAGAGGGGAGTTGTTGAAGTGATTCGTACTACCCGGAGATCATTTACACAGCAGAACCATTGTGAGTTTTCTATTTGGAACAAAAGGTGGTACGCGTACAATCTCCATGCTGGACTGCAGGCTGCATCAAGAAACACTTGGATCAGATAAAAGCAATGATGAATAAAACAACCCAGGAGCAGAGCAGACCCATGAAAGATTCAACAGGAGCCTCACAGCTGCCTCTGCCTGACAGACAGCAGGAAGGCAAAGCCCCCTGGGGACCTTAAAGGACTCCTCAGGCCAGCCCTTCTGCCCTCCCCATGGCCAGCGTCAACTCAAAGACTCAAAGGGGACTTGCACCTTCCTGTCAGCAGAGCTTGGGTGCCCTTTCTTCTGAGGCCTGGTGAGCAAGTTGGGCCAGGATAGGACTCAAAGGCGATGTAGCAGCAGGTAGAGATTTGCAACAGGCAATATCTGACCCAGAAGGACACTGGTCCAGGGCCATCTGGTGTGGAAAGGGCTTCTGCAGCTGTTGTCAGTGTGTGCACTTTGACCACACTGGTAGCCTCTGAGCTGGTTCCTCCACTTCGCCACGGACTTTTGTGGAAACTGCTTAGCTTGGTTGGATGCTACCACAGTGGGAGGTACAGCAACTAGGCCTCCCCAGGAGGGTGGGCAGTGCTGCTCTTCGTAGTAAACTCTGCCACATTCTAGGTACCCAGAAACGTACTTTAGACATAGTAGGTCTTTAAGAAATATTGTTAATGACTGTTACATTTATCTAAAATATACATTTTAAAAAATACCATGAAGTTTAGACTTTTTTGGTTCTTTTTTCATTTTGGGGATAGAATCTCATGATGCCCAGCTAAATCTCCAGCCTACACTCTGACAATCCTCCTGCCTCAGTCTTCCAGTCTGAGAACACAGCTATGTACCACCATGCCTGGTTGGACCTTTGACTCCTCCGTGGGTTCTCAGGAACCTCGTACTGTTCCTCATGCCTGCCCAGGAAGAGCTCTTGACACCTGAACATCTCCCCCACCCCAGATCACGGACTCTTGTTTAAGAACGTCATGAGTTGAGAGAGTGAGATTTGCAAGTGACTCGGAGGTTGCAGACGTCATCGTGGTAACTAAGGGATTGTGACTGTCGCACGCACCAATGTGGATGGTTGCACAGTTCCTAATGGTGGAACTGGAGGAATCCTCTTTTCAACTCAGGCTGCCAGATGGCTCTGTGTGGCGAAGACCTGTGTGTTACGATAGTGCCAAATAAGAGCCTCATGAAGAGCTTAGGAATGAAAAGCAATGGGCTTGGTGGCAACCAGTTTTATAGAGCAGTGGGGACTTCGAGGTCCAGTGGTGGCAGATTTTGTAGCAGAAGTGTAAACATGATCATTGTGGTGCATATATCTTTGTTGTGTATTAAAGTGTCTCTGGGCGGCTCTATTTATAATAGCCAGAAGCTGGAAAGAACCCAGATGTCCTTCAGAAGATGAATGGATACAAAAATTGTGGTACATTTACACAATGGAATACTACTCAGCCACCAGAAACAATGACTTAACCAAATTCTTAAGAAAATGGCTGCATCTAGAGAATATCATCCTGAGTGAGATAACCCAGTCACAAAAGAACAGACATAATATGCAGTCACTGATAGTGGGATGCTAACCCCAGAGGCTTGCACTCCCCCAGAAACAACTCACAGACTGTATGAAGTCCAAGAAATAAAACAATATATATATATATATATATATATATATATATAGTTTTATTTATATAAATAAATATATATATATATATATATATATATATATATATATTTACAAAACAAGAAGAAAAAAAAAAGAAGTGTAAACATGAAAAACCTTGGGCAGTTCTTGGCTGGTGAGCAAACTTTTGGATCTCTCTTCAGAAGAAATTAAAGTTATACACGGTGGGCAGCCTGCTACTCCTCAAAGGCTGAAGAGGTACCGTTTGAGGGGACACTTGGATTCTGTAGTTCAGGGAGTTGTTAGGATTCTCGCCCTGTCTCCGTGGTGTGACAGTGGACTGGGTGGTGGCCGGTAGCTGGAGGTGCTTTGAGAAGATGTGAACGTGTTTCTATGCCCAGAAAGTGAGGGAGGAGAGGAAGGGATGCCATGGCAGTGTTTAGCAGATTCAGGTTTGGGTGATGAGATGGTACAGTGGTGCCTGATGTCCTGGTTTAGGTCACTGGGCCAGCATGGTGGAGAGCCAACCAGTGCAAGGAAGCAGCAAGTATAGACTTTAACAGAAACTTCACAGCTTCAGCGAGCTCTGTAATTTCTTGGCTCAAGAGACTAACAACGCCCTGTCACTGTGTCTCGGTTAGACAAGCTTTCAGGGAACAAGCAAAATGGTCTGCGTAGCTCTGGACAGAGGGTACCCAAGACAATTCTTCCTGTCTGTCTGTCTGTCTGTCTGTCATTTAAGTATTCTGTCTGTCTGTATATCTATCATCTACCATACATTTATCTGTCTCTCGCCTATCAGGTATTTATCACCTGTCTGTCAGTCTGTCTGTCTATCCATCCATCTACCTATCTATCCATCTACCTATCATCCATCTTTCACCTATCTGTCTGTCTGTCTATCTGCCTATCTATCTCTACCAGTCAGGTATTTAACACATTTATCTGTCTCTTGTCTATTTGTCTACTAGGTATCTATCACCTATCTGTCTGTCTATTTGTTTATCATCCATCTATTATCTATTGATCTATCTATCTATCTATCTATCTATCTATCTATCTATCTATCTATGCTTGTCTTTGGCGACATCCTCACCATTATTATAGTAGAGATAGACCAGACATCTTACACGTGTCAGAGTGGCTTCTCATTGACCACAGTGAGAGAATAGTTGAGGGTGAATATGAAACATAGAGGCTCCATCTGTCTGTCTGTTACATTTAGAATGCTGCCATGCTTAGGCTTAAGATGTGTTGAAGGCAGGGTGATTGACGTCACATAGAGTCACTCTGAAGAAATCAAGGCTTTGCTTTGATCAAAGCTCACCTCAGACTCAGAGATTGCCTCTTAGTTGCTTTGGGCTTTTAGAGACTGTAGTTTGAAAGATGTGTCTAAAGCTCAGTGACATGTTATTAAGAGCTGTCTGTCCCTCCTCAGGTGGGATGAAAAAGCAAATATTGAAAAGGCAGGTGGTTGCTTACTTAAAAACAGCAACGATTTTATGAGAAATCTATAAGAGAATTCATATAAATGGTTTCATGGCTGGGGGACAAAATGCCTGTGGCGCTCTTAAATGACCGCCCTCACAGTGGTCACGGAAAGCAAAGTAAGGGCTGTTCTGAGGACCCATGGGTCCATTTGGGGGCTGTGTTCTGAGGGATGACAGTTCTTGTTGGGTCACCCTGCTGTAGTGCTGGGTTTGCTACTGCCTGCGAGTATAGAAGACTATTTTCCAGTGTTAATTTTCTGTGACTTTAATGGTGGTATGAATTCTGTCAAGTTGCTGGTGAATAAATTTGCACACAGTTTAACATAACATGGGCACGTTAAGTAGGATCTCGAATTAAAGACCCAACACAAAACGGGGATCTGAAAAGCTTGCCCACAGTCTCCCCAGAAGCCTGTTCACCCTGAGGCCGTGAGCATTAATTAACTGAATGAGGAAGCCACTGGGGCAGCTGTGGGGAGCTTATTTGATTTGTGAGTTAGCTTTGACTTCATTTCAAATGCTGTTCCCTTTTACCCAAAGCAAAGCGACCAAGAGTACAAAAGAGACTAGTTGGTTACACAAATCCCACTGTGAACAAAATTATTTGTGGTCTTTTGGGTCACCACTGGATTCTCATTGTTTTAAGGAAAGTGTAGTTTGAGAGGTATGGTGAGCTCTCTCTCTCTCTCTCTCTCTCTCTCTCTCTCTCTGTGTGTGTGTGTGTGTGTGTGTGTGTGTACGTGCGCATGCGTGTTTGCATGTGCATACTTACATGCCTACAAAGGACAGATGCCAACCTTAGCTGTCATTCCTTAGACACTGTCTGCCTTATTTTTGTGAACCATGAACACTGACCAGGAACTTGTCAACTAGTCTAGGTTGTCTGGCCAGCCAGCAGCAGGGATCTGCCTGTCTCTGCCTTTCCAGTGCTGGGTTCACAAATGCCTGTTAACATACCTTGAGTTTTTCTTACTTGGGTTCTGCAGATAGAACTCAGGTCCTTGTGCATATATGGTAAAACTTGACCAGTCTCTCGCTCTCCTGGGGCCCTGCTTGCTAGTTTTGAACTCACTGAATAGACTAAAGCCCTGAGTTCTGCTTCGAGTTGATATGCAGTGGGTTCAGGCTTTCAGCAAACAAAGATTGAGATGTGAAGGTCATAGGTCACCCAAGGATAATGAACAGTTGGGATGGTCAACCGGAAGATGGTCAGTGTTGTGTTGGTGGCCAGCATGGCTGTGTGACATGGAGCTAACAAGAGGTGTCCTCTCAGGGATTTCTTCACCTAGTGTTGCCTTAGATCCCTTTAGAAGGAATGATGTCATCTTAGAGGGAGCATCTTAGAGTCAGCGGAGTATCTGTAGCGAGGACTTGGTGACCTTGCATAAAACGTGGAATCATTTCTCATCAGTCATACAGACTACACTTAAGGATTCATCCAGTTGCCTAACAGTCCCTGAGCCAGGGAACTATGGAGACCTTGGCCAGTGCCCATGACGACTGTGGTCTAGTGGCTCAGCCTAGTCCTCTTTGACTCACAAAGTTCTGCCACATCTATTCAACTCCGAAGTGGGTGCTGACAAAAGACAAGACCCCCCCAACACCAAGAGCCTACACTCAATGGGACAAGGCCTTTGGGATCTGTGCAACCCTATCAAGCCATCTGTACTGCTGGTTTGGTGTCAACTTGACACAAGCTGGAGTTATCACAGAGAAAGGAACCTGAGTTGAGGAAATGCCTCCATGAGATCCAGCTGTAAGGCATTTTCTCAACTAGTGATCAAGGGGGGAGGGCCCAGCCCATTGTGGGTGGTGCCATCCCTGGGCTGGTAGACCTGGGTTCTATAAGAAAGCAGGCTGAGCAAGCCATGGGAAGCAAGCCAGTAAGTAACATCCCTCCATGGTCTCTGCATCAGCTCCTGCCTCCAACTTCCTGCCCTGTGTGAGTTCCTGTCCTGACTTCCTTTGGTGATGAACAGCAATGTGGAAGTGTAAGCTGAATAAACCCCAACTGGATTCTTGGTCATGATGTTTGTGCAGGAATGCAAACCCTGACTTAAGACGCCATCTGGCACTAAAAGAACACAATCCAGAACGAATCACAGGAGGCCACGTGGGAAACTGCCTTGTCTCCGACGAGCCGTTTGCATTTATTTATGTTTCTCACGGATTTGAAGATGCAGCTTGGCTTGGAGTCTGCAGTTAGCAGCTAACAACCCAAGGCAAGGTAGACCTTGAAGGCATCAGAGTGATGCTGGAAATCTGGGGCTATGGATAAATTGTTTCCCGACAGTGTCTTCAATTTGTTGAGAACAAATCGGCTTGACGGCGGTGACAGGCTGTGCTTTGGCCTCCAGTGATTCTCACGCGAGCGTCCATGCACAGGCACTTAGCTTCTGCGGGGTGTGTCCAAGCAAAGGCTGCTGGTATGGATGGAGACAAGGAAAACGTCGGCATGGATTCCTGGGAGTATTTTACCTCCCCCAGGCACCCGCACTAATGGAGCCTGAGGTTACGCCCTTCTCGTAGCTTTTTATGGGGTTTTCTTTCCTCCAGAGCCAGAGAATAACTCAAGGTGTTTAGTGACCTTCTTTATGAGCAGATTCCTCTTATGGGTCATTACATTGATTTTCCCCGTCCAGCCTCAGAGTCATTAAGAGCAGGGCACATGGCCTTTCCCACACTGTGGACCAGGGGTCACCTGCCAGCAGCACCATGTGACATTAAAATGGCCAGCAACCTAGTGACCATTACTGTGATGGGGACTGCTGTCTTCTCAGCCGTTTTTTTCTTGCAGGCATGCAAGACTGTGAAACCCAGGTCTGTCCCTGTCAGCCAGGTTGTGTTATTCACACACACACACACACACACACACACACACACACACCAAAAAGCATGTGAGATTTCTTCAGGGTCTTTTTTCTAAGTAAAAATCCCCCTTTAAAACATAGTTTGTTGACTTTAGAATTTGCTGTTCAACTTCAACATTTATAGTACAGTCAACAAACACACCCCTTTGGAACATGGTATCATTGCTCTTGTGGTAATATGGTTTCTAGGGGCTCAGTAGTAACGAGGCAAACACGTACAATTCCCAGCACCCACATAAAAAGCCAGTGTGGTTATGTGTACCTATAATCCTAGCCCTGGGAAGGTAGAGATAATCCGTGTAGCTAAATTGGTGTGAGACAGTCTCAAAACATAAGGTGGATGGAAAGGAAAGAATTACATTTAACATTGATTTCTGGCCTCCATGCACACACGTGCCAATACATACGCAAACACGCATGTGCACACACACAGATCTAATTTGTTACTTGAAAGTTTTCAATAGGAGGTTTTTCCTGTTAATGTTACTAGTAGGTGAAGTGCTCAACTGTATATATCGTGTGTATGTACGAGTGTGTGCATGTGGGAGCATTCACAGTCTCTGGAATCTCCACAGATGGACCTCTTTGTCAGGGGCTGTAACACTGGACCACAGGAGCCTACAAAGCAGGACGATCCTGACATGTTCTGCTCCAGGTCCAGTGGTTCTGGGAAGCTATGGGAAGAGTGGGGCATGTCAGAGTCCTTAGTGCCCTGGCCACTCTGTGGGAAATACTCAAACCAATGCACAAACACAGTGCTTGGACTAGGAGGTGTAAGCTATGCCTGTTTTTCACACTTCTCGGCTCCGTGAGTGTCTCTATTGAGACCTCAGGTCTGGGCTCCTCTCTGACTAACCACCTCCACTTACACCAGTGCCTGGCTCTAGCAGGCCTGACTGGACTGACTCCAAGTGGAACATCTGTGTGTGGAGCCAAGCTTGGTGAATTTCTGATTAGGGGAGAACAGATAAAACAAGCTGTGGTCAGCATTTGGGTTCATCCCAGAAGACAGAGAAGGAAGGGTGATCCCTCTTAAATCCTGGACTTGAGAAATAGCTGGAGGTCAGAAGTGAGGTTGGGTGGTCTAGTATGCTGCTGCACGTTCTGAGGGAGCTTAAATGTTTTTTCCTTTTGGAAAAGGACCAAGTGGTCCTTTGGCAGGTATGTTTATTTCTGCAGGATAGTAAAACGTCACAGTTAGGTTCCACTTTCCAGGTGTAGCTGTGTTCAGTTTCCTTCCTTCTTTCTCTCTTATCTCGTCTCGTCTCCTCTCCTCTCTCTCTGTGTGTTGTATATATTATTCATGTAGATGTGTTCACATGTATAAACAGATGTGTGAAGACAAGAGGTCAACATTGGATGTCTTTTTCAGTCATTCTTCATTGTATATGTATATGTGTATGTATATGTGTAAGTATGTGGGTATATATGTGTGTAATGTAGATTTAGATAGGACCTCTCCAACTGAACCTGTAGTTGACTGATTGAGCTAGACTGACCAGTGATATTTTTCCCAAGGATCTTCCTGTCTCTGCCTTCACAGATGCGCACTGCTGTGTCTGCTTCCTTTATATCAGAACTGGGGATCCAGATTCATGTTTGATCAGCAAGTACTTAGTGCACTTGGCCATCTCTCTGGCCTTGCCTGGCCTTCGTAGTGGAGGGGACTTCCTACCCTGCCTCTGCTACAGAAGTGATGCTGTGGCCAGACTGTGTCCCGAAGAACACGGTAGAGGACTCATCAAGGGTCTGTCTGTCTGGGACTGAACAGTATCCTGCAGAACGGGACAAGGTTCAAAGGGAGATCTGAAGGGCGTGTGAAATCCTAGCAATCACATAGCAGGAGCCTGTTTGAAGCATGGTGCCTGCCGTAAAACTGACTCAGGGCCACACTGAGCATGTGCAGAGGTGCAGAAGGTTCCTATGTGTTCCTTTCCCCAAATGCTTAAGACCATCTCTTTACACTGATATCACTCTCAGAGATGACATGCAGGCCGCCAGACGTTGGCAGTGCCTCTCTGATTCCTGTCCTGGTCCTGCTTCCCAGGTCCACCCTCTGGGATGGAAACCAGCTACTGTACAACCCTGTCCAGACGTTACCTGAGAGGGCCTGGCGCCTGGAGTGTCAGGGCTTGCATTTCTGCATGGATTCCCTATGAGGAGTCGAACAGTAAATTAAGATCCTATAACCAGAAAATTAATAATTCATTGCTGTTATTGACAGGTGTCCTCCCTCCCAAGCATTGCAGGAGCCCGTTCTGTGTGTGAGTGGCTTCCCGATCTATTCGTGGCTCCGAGCCTGGTGGTCCCTGCCACTTGGGAGTTGTCTAAATGCATGATTTGTTAAAGACAGTACATCCTTCTGTGAAACATATATTGCCCATTAATTGGCCATTGATCCCCAGCCCATTTAGGACCGTTATTCTTTCTGATAATTGTATGCCTTTGTCATGTTGTATAACACGGAGCCTTAGTTTATTGCTTGTGGGTTATTGTTTCATCTCTGGCACTTGAATGATGTCTAATGATTTCTTACTGACATCCGTCTGGCAAATATTCCTTATGCATCCGTGTGCCGTGAGTGAGAGGAAACACCAACCGAGGACATGATCACCCAGAGAGGGACTGGAGATGCCTGATGCCTTCAGATGTCTTTGAGGCATTGTCTGTCTCATTGTAGGCGAGACACACCCAAATAACCACGCTGGGAGCGTGCTAAACAGGATTCTCCTGTAGCATCAACTGGGCTATAAAGTGGTTACAGTGGCATTGAAAAACAATATGGCAGTGTCTTTTAAAATATAAAACTCTATGCTTGACTCCTGGAATCCCCTTTCTAGGAATTTTCCAGGAACTCGGTATGAGTACCTAAAGATATAAATTTCAGCATGCTTATTTTTAACAACTAATAAAAGCCAAGAGACATGAACCAAAAGCCTTTTATATCCAGCAATGGGGGGCTGGGGAATAAGTAACCATTTTTACAGCAGAGGAGAATGAAATTGATCGTGGTCGTGAGACCGTCTCCTCTCTCAGCAGGGTAAGGTCTCTGAAACATGGGTCAGGGAAAAAAAGTAAATTTTACTCGTCTCATAAAATAAAAAAAAAAGTGTTAGTAATCATCAGAAGTCAGTGTTCGTTGTCAACGTGTGATTTGTAGGCTATGGAATTATGGGTAGTCTCCATTTTCTGTTTGCTGAATGAAGGACAGAGGGATGCAGGGTGTGGTGACAGTGATGTGGCAGCCTTTTGCTCCTCTGTATGTGGTCACCTGTGGTCATGATGTCACAGAGGGATACCTGGTGGCCAGCCAAGCAGGTTTCCTGCCCAAGCCCTTCCCCATGGCCAGTCTTTCCTTTAACCTGTCGGTCCAGTGCAAGCCAAACACACAGGCAACCATGAGCTTGACACTCTGAAATGAGCCTTCTCACTGGGTCAGCCTCCTAGACAGGAAACTCATGGCTGCGTTCAGGACAGCCCCTTGCTCTGTGTCATTCTCAGTGTTGGGGACACAGCACAGTATGCACCGGTCACAGAGAGGCCCGAGTTCTACAGCAGGCCTTTGAGTTCACTTCCGTCCAGTGGAGCCCTCATCTGATTCTGAAGAACACATTTTTGGACCTTCTGGGTGACAGGGCAGACAGGACTAGAGTGATCTGGGTCAGAGTGGGGCTCCGACCGCAGGGTCATTGGAAAGATCATGTCTTCCAGAGTTTTGTGCACTGAGGTCACATAAGGGACTATTCTGCATTTTCTTCTATTTCCGTCCACGCTCTGTGGCCTACACACACTGGTTTTGTTTCACTTTGGGGTTGCCGATAGTTGAAGACAGAACACAAGTCAGCGTTGTTTTTACGTGCCCAGGACAGTGTGCTGTTTCTCTCAAGCACAGTGGGGGATGGGCAGCCTGGGCAGCCTCTGTTTGCTTGATGGGACCAAAGGCTGGCTCCCTTGTAGGTGCACAGTTTGAAGGGTCTGTGCCTCCTTCCCAGGGCCCAGAAGTGCTGTCGCTTCAGAGCTACAGACTGAGCTCCGGGATCCTTGTTGCCCTGAGGGTTTTGCCCATTGGTGTCCACTGCCACTATCCCCAGAGCAGCCCAGTGGGCTCTGAGAGCCAGGTACTTCCTTGCTCTGAGTCTCCATGGCTTCCTCATTCTGAGTGGCCACCCAAAAACCTGCTGATGAGTGGCTGGACACCTGTGTTTGACCGAAAGTTCCTCTGTTTTTCCAGCATGGCTGGCTTTTTAACTGGAGCGGTTGTCCCCTTTCCCATGTCTGACCTCATTTCACGACCTTCAGCCGTCCTCAGCTGGCCAGAGGTCTAACTTCGTGGAGAAGCCTCTTAGAGCCTGCAGAACGTCCTAATGACTCTAATGAGGTGGAGCCCCCTGGTCTCCCCATGTGCAAAGTCTTTGCTTGAATCGATCATTCATTCATTCATTCATTCATTCATTCATTCATTCATCCCCCCCCCCCCCTTTGAACTTGGAGATGTGCACATCCATGTCAGGCCTCTGGGATCGCATGATGTGGTTCTAATTTTTGGGGGCGTGCCAGGTAATCGTGGCATCCAGGGAAGGCCTTTAGTCTTGCTCAGTTGCTTTCTGACCTGCATGCTGATCAGGTTGAAGTGTTCCCGTCAGCTGTGGAGCAATGTACTCTACCCAACAGCCCAGTCTATGCTGCAGAGTGAGTCTGACGGTCCTGCCCAATTTAGGACCTGCATGAGTGCCATGAGACAGCAGGCCACACAGCAGTAGGACTAGACAGTGGAAACAGGACGTCTTTCTGACCCACTACACAAGCCAGCCAATGAGGAAAGGCTCTGGGATGCTCTGACTGAGGTGCTTCTATAAAACCAGTCTCTTTGGTACATGTCAGAGATGTGTCTCCCGTTGCCAGCCCTGCAACTCAAGACAAGACACAAGCTGTGGATTCATTTTGAGTTTTCACCCATTCGCTCACCGTTTCCGTTCTTTTGCTACGCTGCCATCCGCTGGACACGGCACTAGGCATGTAACGTTTGTGAACACGTGCTATCCCATGAGCCATTGCCACTTGGTGGTGTGTGCAAGTGAGGAGGAACAAGGGCATTGGAGAGGAGGGCGGAGGAGCACTCCATCGGAGGAGCACTCCATCGGAGCAGAGCAGAGTAACATCAACAGGCAGGCAGTGGTGTTCTTTAAGGATGGATAGAAAATCTCTAGAAGGACAAGCAGAGCTCAGACATGCAGCTCAGGCATAAAGGCAGTGTGCTCTGAAGCAGGAAGGGGTGACTGAGAAGACGCTGAACCGTTCGCAGCGGCTGGAAGGCATAATCCACAGGAAGTGGGGGGGAGATTGTCCCTCCTATGCAGGGCCTTCCTGCATAGCCAGGTGGCGCCTTAGAAAGGTGAAGTTTGTGGCATACTTGGCCCTCCCATGCCTTCATCCCATGCCCAGCTCCAGCCTGTTAGGGGTTAGACCTTAGAGGGGAGTCACTGATCCACAACTGAAATCCACAAGGAGGGCAACTTGGTGAACTTTGAGCTCACACAAGGTGGCTGGAGGAAGTGTTTGGGTTAACCTTTCCAGCTGTGTTGCTGTTGGAAAACACCTCTTGTTTTGAGTTCCCACCTTCCTGCGAGATCGGAAAAAGGCTACAATTGAGTCCACTATGTCTTGATCATCTGAAGACAGCACAGCTCCTAAACTCTGGAAGGAGAAAAAACCTGTTTCTGGGAGAGAGACAGGTTGTAATTAGTGGGTCTTGGTACATTGGTGATGTTAGATTTATCAAAAGGGTGCCACTTGCACCACGCTGGGGAGGAGATAATGACCCCACCCTCTAGTTTGGAAACACAATAGGTACAATTCCAATTAAAGAACAAAGGGGAAGCAGTGGAGGCCTGCAGTGAAATACCATCTCTAATTGGGTTTTACTTCCACAATAGCACAGATTAAATGCAGAACATCAACATAACCTTTCCATCCTCCGCCTCTGTCAGCCCCCAAACAGACGCTTAACATGATTTATCGTTTCCTTTTCATTGTAGTGCTTCACTATCTAATTGGAATTGGATCACCAAACTGTTTCATAAACAACCTGGAATTGAGGTGTTTGTTTTGACCAGTGCAGAAAATAAATAAAGAATATATGGGGGTGGCTGGTATGGTGGATCAAAGCTAAGAGCCATATCACACAGAAGTGGGAGAGGAAGCAGGGGTGGGGAGCAGGGGTGAGGATGGAGATCTGGGATGGGGTTGGGGAGCAGGGGTGAGGATTATTGTATGGCTGAGTTGCTGTTTTCCACATGCAGGCCTCCACTTACCCTCAGAGGAGACATGAAAAATAAAATTCTGGGCGAATTCTTCAGAAAGCTGAAGAAAACCATTTAACCCCCTAACTTCGTTTGAAATGGCTCCTAATGACCTGTAATTTCCTCTGTTGAAACGGTCCCATTACATCAATCAGATTGATGCAGCAGTGACAGACATTCTCATTAAACGAGTATTCTTTTGTTGTTCTTCCCTGCAGACCCTTGAGACTGTTATAGGAACAGGGCACTGGTTGGTCTCTGGCTTGAGTTCCTGGTTTTATTGGTAAACTCTGGCCTTGATCTGGTGTGAGGACCTCTGCCCCTTGCAGGGGTGAGGAAAGCCAATTGATCGATCAGAATAACATCCCATTTGATACCTGCATTTGAGGCTGATGCAGGGTGGGCCACCCAGGCATGTGTGGGATGAGGCCATCTTGTTAGCTTTTTTCTTTTGAGTACGTGTCTGTGGACAATAGAGAAGTTCCCCTTTCCAACCTGCAAGAATTGCCAACCAGAGCAATTCTCTGCAGACATCTCTTTTACCTTAAACTTCTGTGTCTCTGGCTCAGTCTGCAGGTCCAGCATCTGTGCCTACAGTGTGAAGGCTGGGTACCTGTGAGGCAGATTGTTGTCTCTGACAGCCAGACCTACCATTTATTATGAGGTTCTGGGTGAAGCAGTGCTCCCCCCAAGCCCCAGGCTTTGCCTTGATTACTGTTTTCCTGAATCTGGTTGTGCTTAGAGGTGAAAGTTGTTGAATGGTGTATGAAATCACTTGAATGTTTTTGTGTGTATACATTGTGTGTGTGTGCATGTGTATGTGTGTGCATGTGTGTGTGTATGCGATGTGTGCAGATGCATACATGCATGCACATGTTTGAGCATATGTGTAGAAGCCTGAACTCAGCCTCTGCTGTTGTCCTTGGCTTTGCAGACATGTCTCTCACTGGCCTAGAAATTACCATGTGTGTGGGGCTGGCTGGTCGTGAAGTCCCCAGGATTGGTTTGTCTCCTCTGTCATGGGATTATAAATGCATGCCTGTGCTTTATTTTAAGTGGGTTCTAGGGATGGAGCTCAGGTCCTCCTGCTTGTGTTGTGTGCTGTTCTCCAGCCGAGCTGTCTCCAGAGCCCTTTATTTTATCATGTGTAGTCACCCATATTTATAAGTTTGTGCTCTGGGAGTTGTTAGTTCTTCGTTTCCATTGGGACCTTTAGATGTCTTCAGGTCACTCTCACCGTGACCATCTACCCTCTGAGGAGCAGTAGATGCCAGGCAACGTTTGTTTTCAGTCTCCTCCCTGTGTATACAGCAGAACTGTCTTCTGGTACAAGAGTGTGGGAGCTCAGAGACTATTTAATGTCCTTTGCTCCGCCAGTCATCAGCCTGTGGCCTCGTGGTTTTGCCTCTTGTGCCTATATTGGTATTTTTAGTGTGGGAAGAATGACATATCTTTCACAGAATTGAGAGGAGATGAGAGGACATGGTCACACAATTCTGAGATATAAAGTAGTTGGCATTTAGTCTAGGCTCCACCCCACAGGTACCTGGCAACAGGCAGGTGTGCCTGACTCACTATAGAAGGGACTGCTTGCCCCCTCATCATTCTCTTGGTCTTGCTTTCTCCTCTTACTCCTGCTCCTTCTCCTCCTCTCTCCCCATTCCCCTACACCTCTCTCTCCACATGCTCATGGCTGGCCTCTACACCTCCTCCTCCTCCTCCTTTAGCCAACACCCCCCCTGCCTTTCTTTCAACTCCCCTTCCATACCCTGAATACATTCTATTCTATACTACATCATCAAGTGGCTGGTACCTGGCAGGAGTGGGGGATGGGGGAGGGATGGCTCAGCATGGACCTTCAGAGGCACCCCCTTCCCCCACACCATACCATGCCATCATCAAACATATTCCTTCTTCCTTATCTTCTTATAACTCTACAAAAGTGATTATATCTGAGAATAACAAGGGCCATAAGCTTACCATTTCTGGTGCATAAACAGTACCAAGAGAGATGCGAGACCCTGTATTTGTGTCCCCAGTAACTCTCAGTGGGGCTTCTATGAAGATGGTCCAGCCAGTCATCCAGTGTGTGGAACAATCCCAACTGATTCACAGTGGTAGCCAAGGGCACAAAGGCCAGGGAGTGTAGAACTGGGAAGTCAGCCAGACAGGAATACTATGTCTTATGTGAAGCCACATGCTTCTTCCTCACCCCAGTCTGATTTCTCTTGGATATTAGTGCTCTGTATGTACGTGAGGCAGCTATGTCAGGAACTGCTACAGTGGGCGCTTGAGGGTTGCTCACAGAACAGGTGCACAGCAAGGTGTGACTTTGAAAGAGTGAGCCTAACTCAGAGTTTACCATACACATGTGAGAGTCCCCTGTACCGTGAGCACACTAATAGAAAATAAAATGTATAGATGAAAATAGCTCCGTGCCTACCACCCAGTCAAGGATTGAGGAGTTCCTGGCGTTCAAAAGACCCCTTCTTTTTCTAGTAAATCCCGAGTTAGCATCCATGTGACTCCTGCCAATGTAGATCAGACATGCTTGCTTTGAGTTTTATGTAAATAAAATCCTATACCATAAACTTTATACATGCAACTCCTTTCATTTACTATTTTTAGACTCACAGGACTCACCCATACGGTTACCCGGAGCAATGGCTGGATTTTCATTGCTGGGTGTGATTCTGTCATAAGACAACCCTGTAACCAACTATCTAGTTATTGAGCTTTTGATCTTACCAAGGTTGGGGCTACAAATACTGCAGCAGCAAATCTCCTTGTGTGTGTCTGTAGTTTAAATGTACATACATACACACATACACACACAACTGTGAATACACACAGACACTTGCAAATTCCCCCTTCCCTCCCCCCTCTCTTCCCCTCCCTCACTTCCTCACCCTCCCCCAATCCCCCGCACCATCCCCCCCCTCTCTCTCTCTCACTCACACACACACACACACACACACACACACACACACACCTGGCTACACTTGCTAAATTATATCTTTGCTTCCACGCTGGTACTAACAAGGAGCAAGAAGCTTTGTTTTGTTTTGCTTTCCCAAGTGGTCATACTGTCCTTCCCAGCAAGGCTGAGTGAACTATATTCTCAGCTATGGTTGCTTTTGCTGGGTCTCTTCATTATGGCCATCTTGGTAGAGCTGCCATGCCTCCTGGCCCCCAGCCCCATACTTTTATATCCCCTGTCCCTGAGGGCTAAAAATGCTGAGGACTGCACAGTGCTCTGTCTTTTCTTTTGTCCAGTGGACTTGGATGGGCTCTCTTGTGGCCGAGTGTTTGGTTTTGCCTACTCTTCTGCTTGGTTGCCTATCTTTTTCTTACTGATTTGTAGAGAGCACAGAACATCTCTTGTCAGATAAATGTATTGCAACTCTCTTCACCTACACAGTAGCTTGTATTTCACTGTTTAAATGCTGTCATTTGACGAGCAGAAGTTTGCTTATTTAATGTTGTCCAATGTCTGAGTTTTTCCCTTACACCAAATGATCTGTGTAATTGGAGGATCTTCGACTACCACAGCTCATTGTATGGTTGTCCCTCCACATGAGTCTTATGGTTACCCACGCAAACTTAAAACAGACCGTGTGCAACTCTTTTGTATAAAATGATATACAGTACTTGCATAGATTTACACACTTCCTCCTGCCGACCATCTTGTAATACTAGCAGGATATAAACTCTGTAAAGAATGGTTGTCCCATGTTGCTTAGGAACAACGGCAAGACGAAGGTTGTCAGTGTTGAGACACATATTTTTCCCCTAATATGTCCCACCCTTGATTCAAGCCAAGGGTACAGAAGGAATCACAACTTTTTAAGCAGCTCTGCAGTAAATGGAAGTCTTCTAAGGAATGCCTTAAGGAAATGGAGCAAGTAGCATTCAGCCAGTCAGAAACTGTCATGGGGATTATTTGACAAAGCCTATCAATGTAGAAAGGCAGAACCCTGACCCTAATCCTGACCCTGGCCATATACCATGGAAAGTTACTCACTGTGCACTCAACTTCTCCTGGTTCTTTTCTGTGCAGCTCTTCTTCTGTTCTAGAAGTTCCTGAAAGATGTAGGGAGGAAGGCAAGGCAATGAAGGGCTAGTCTGGGGTCAGGAAAGGGCACCACCAAGTGTCCAGCCTTTCTGGCTCACTTTGGCTCTGCATCTTCTAAGGAACTTTGTATCCAATTCTAAAACTGTTCTCCTGGCAGGAGGCTGTCATGGCTGGCTGGCCCTGCAGTGTTACACAAATCTCTTAACTGTCCCGGGCCTGTTTCTTAATCTGTATAACTGATTCAATAAGGAAGAATGTTCAGGGCACTGGCTTGCTAAATGAATGGATGAACAGACAGATGGACAGACGGATGCATGGGTGGGTGTGTGGATGCATGAATGCATTTACATATGGGTGAATAAATGAGAGAAATAGAGATAGATTGTGGGTGGGTGGATAGATGGAAAATTGGATTAATGGATGGATAGGTGGGCAGATGGATTATTTTGAGAAATTATTCTAAGTTTATACCACGCTGACTGTGGGGCTAAAGCAAGACACAAAGTCCCTAACACACCATTGCTGAATACCCAAGTGTCATTAGTTCACTGAATCTAATGCAGCAGAAACAGAAATAACTATAAATGAGGCTAGGCAGACCACTGTACAGCATCGCCTTGTGGTTATGGTGGCAAATTCATGTTGGGTGGGTTTCGAAATCACCAAAAGGTAAGAAGTAAAGAGCCAACCTGGTGCTTGCTGACAGGGTATCCCAGCAGACAGCTGCTTGGTGGGTAAGCAAGGGCTGCATGGGACATATAAAATGTCACTGTGAAGGTATTGCTGTGGTCCCGTGGTGTGTGGTGCCGAGTTATCAGCACAGCCTCCACACCATTACCCCTGTTCTCTTTGAACCACCTTATGAGTCCACACTCACTTATTCTTCACCAGTAAACAAAGCAGCCACTATAAAATGAGAATCAGATCCTGTCACTTCTCTACCTTTTGTGAATTGCCCTGCCCTTAAAATGAAACCCACACTCCTTTACCGCTGTGTGTCTGAGAGCTGTCTGGGCCTTTCCCACCTTCTCTCATAGCCCCTTCTAACTTCTGGCCAGACTTAGTGGCCTCCTTCCTTGTGTCTCAGACAAGCAAGCTTTCTCCTGCCCCAGGCTTAGTGGACCCAGCCCTCAGACAGTAACACACCACACACAGACACATACTGAAACACACACACATACTCGGGCACCAATACACATACACACTGTCACTGACTGTCCTATGACTAGCAGTGTCTACTTAGGCCCATATTCCTGTTATTCCTTCTGTACTGTACATTATTCTATACATTGATTGCTCACCCTGCTTCTCTCCCTTCTCCAATAGTGTCTGAACTACAGGCTTCACTTCTTGAGCCTCTATAGTAGGTTCTCATTGTATAGTGGGTGCTCCCTGTGTAGCGGGTACTCAACAATCAAACAGATGATTGTTTGTTGTTAGCCTTCATCCATCCTAGATCTTCACACCAAATTGCCAGGTCTTTAAGGAGTGTTTATTTCCTCTTAACACCACCTCATCTCACTGTCTCCCGGGTCCTGGCTTCAGCCCATGCACTGCCATTTTTTAATAGTAGATGAACCTGTTCTTCCCCCCATCTTGTAATAGCAGATGTAGCTTCTACCTTTATGGTGGATCTTTTCTTTCCATTCTTAAACCTGGCTTTCCCAGCGACAAAGATTTCTGCTCCAGTGGGCCACAGTAGATGTCAGGAGTCAGTGGTTGTGATGTGGTTGGTGCCTCTCCTGTTTGGCCTTACAGTAGGTAGCCTAGGATCTTTCCTCTTGGCTCCAGTTAGTTCAGGTGAAGTTCCTAGCACCTACCCCACAAGCTTCCCCAGGACTCCAGCTGCTCTTTGGAATGTTTCACAATGTTGTCTTTGTTTCTGATAAAAGAAACCAACTTAAGTTGCTTAATTCACAGAGTGGGGATAAGAACCCAGGCGTGTCCATGGAAACCAAAGAGCGGAACGCACATCTGGGGCCTGTGAGGGCCTTGCCTGGGTATCTATTCTGGGAGTAAGCAGTCCATAGAGACTTCCTAATACCAGATTTCTGGAAGACGATAAGCAGTTGATGCAGCTGGTGCTCCCAGCCTTCTCAGTTGTGCCTCTTGCGGGGGTGCTTCTGAGGGAGTCTGGGTTGTAATGGCCCCGGGGGAAGCTCTCTGTCACCCCTCGGAGATATTTCCATGTTCCTTACCTCAGAGATTGTGTTGCGCAAGGAGAATTGACAGTCTCCATCTGGACAGTTTCTGAAAAGCTGTGTGGTGGCAGGGTTTTATTTGATGAAGGACATCAGAGCACTTGTGCTTGTCACCGTTGAGATGGGAAAACCCTAGTACATAATGCTGCTGTGGAGGTGGCTTGAGTGTGATGGGCACCTTTGAGAGACAGGAGGAGTAAGCAGAGAATAATTAGGCCTTTTGAGGAAGTAACCAGACTCAAGGTTTGACTCCGCTTAGGTTCATGTTATAGCCCCACTAGTGGTCCTTTCTAGCCTTAGTCAGTTTTCAAACAGGATTTCATCTGACCCAGAATCCCCATGGTCTCAGACCTGGTTATGTAGCTGAGGATGACCCAAACTCTTGATCCTCTATTCTCCACATCCCACGCACTGAGATTACAAATGTGAGCCATGCCCCGTTTACATGGTGTTGGGGGAGCTTAGGCATGCTAGACAAGGATTCTAACAGATATACCTGCACCCCCTCCTTGACCCTAAGGTGGGTTCCTGTGTGTCATATGTCGAGTCAATAGTGCGGTGAGCACCCAGGAAGTACCCAGTATGTAGAAACAAACAAAGTAATTAGCCTCTAGGTTGCTGTGACTACATCTGACACTCAGGGAAATCATTTTATGAATGTGATAAAAGGGAGTCTTCTGTATCAATGTCTTTTGGATGCTGGGACTGACGGTGGGTCTGTCTCTAGTGATAGTGGTTGAATAAATAGTGAGTCCCACTGGTACACTTCCCAGCCTGAGGAGCTCAGAATCAGCACAGCGGCAGCATAGCAAGAGTCCCACGTCCCAGGAAGAGGCCCGGGCTTCTTTATTTCCGGTGTCTTTACTTAGCTTCTTGAAATCGGTGCTTTAACGGGCAAAATCTTAGTGTGCCTGTCCAAAGCACTGGGTTGGAAAAAAGCACCATTGTCCTGCAAGGGAGGTGTGTTACATTGTCTGTTGGGGGAGGTGTGTTACATTTTCTATTGTTGAGATTATTGGTGTCCTGCAAAGGAGGTGTGTTAACATTGTCTGTTGGGGGAGGTGTGTTACATTGTCTGTTGGGGGAGGTGTGTTACATTGTCTGTTGGTGTCCTGCAAGGTAGGTGTGTTACATTGTCTGTTGGGAGAGGTGTGTTACATTGTCTATTGTTGAGATTATTGGTGTCCTGTAAGGGAGGTGTGTTAACATTGTCTGTTGGGGCAGGTGTGTTACATTGTCTGTTGGGGGAGGTGTGTTACATTGTCTGTTGGTGTCCTGCAAGGTAGGTGTGTTACATTGTCTATTGTTGAGATTATTGGTGTCCTGTAAGGGAGGTGTGTTAACATTGTCCGTTGGGGGAGGTGTGTTACATTGTCTGTTGGGGGAGGTGTGTTACATTGTCTGTTGGTGTCCTGCAAGGTAGGTGTGTTACATTGTCTGTTGGGAGAGGTGTGTTACATTGTCTATTGTTGAGATTATTGGTGTCCTGTAAGGGAGGTGTGTTACATTGTCTATTGTTGAGATTATTGGTGTCCTGTAAGGGAGGTGTGTTACATTGTCTATTGTTGAGATTATTGGTGTCCTGTAAGGGAGGTGTGTTACATTGTCTATTGTTGAGATTATTGGCATCCTGCAAGGGAGACATCCTTCTTCCTTGAGTGCAGGGTGAGCAGTTTGTATGTTGCACCACCCAAAGCCCTTCAGCCATGCATTTCCTTTGATCCCTAGCTTATTAAAATATGCAAATCTAAGCTGTATCTTACTAATGTGATCCTTTGTGTTCAAGCTGTGGGGGTCTGAGAAAATCTTCTTTCTCTAATATATTTGGATTTTTAATGTGGAAGTGTGACAAGAGAGCTTGGGTTTCTGCAGGCCATAATTTCTAATCAACGGTTATGAAAGATTTTTTTTTATTGTGACGCTATTTCTTGCTTCCTTGGAATGCAAGGAGATAAGGACTAATAACTTCATTGTCAAGCCCCACTTAGTCTCAGGTATGTCAAGATCCTTATTAATTTTCTATTATTTCTTCAACATGGCAGTGACTCTGGCTTACAGGAGCATCCTGGATGCATGTATTAAAGATGTTCCTGATGTTGGAGATAGTCAGTCCACACAAGTTCCTGATGAGGACTCATACACATGAGTCCATTCCCCTGCCTCTGCAGGTTAGCATGGTATGTGTTCATGTTGCAGGTGTCCAGCTGGTCCCTTCTCTGGTTTTGAAATGTAGTCATCAGAGCCTGGGCACCCGTGTTATTAGAACAGTTTCTTTCCTTTAAAAAAAGCATTGAATTCGTAATGTAATTTGAATCAAGTGAAGAATCGATCCCGTGGGACCACAGATGCGTTTTCCTCATGTGGACCGTTCCTGCCCTGTCAGCTCCTCACTCGCTCATCATCTCTCTGCGCCCTCGCATCAGCTTCCTCCTCCTGTTTAATGATTCTTTTTCTTAAGATCAAAGCTAATTATTTCTCAAAAGCCCTCATATGGAAATGATCGTTTTATATTTACAAGCCTGTCAATAAACCCCTCCCTCCCCCAGTATAGCTCTTTCTGAAATAGTCTTGGGATGGTGAGAGTCTTGGTGAGGTAGAAAAAGCAAATGATCTGTCTAACAATCAAAGGAACAGCCATGAGCACCACGGACCCTCTCTGTGTGTTCTCTCAATCTTTCAAACAGCCTGAGGTGGTTTGGACTGATAGTACCATAATCTCATTGAATAGATGGGAAAGGGAGGGGAACTCAGGCTGATGGACTTGTATGAGAGCTCCTGGTTTTGAGGGGTCGAATTGGGGTGTAGTTTCTGGGCTTTGGTCAAGAGGCTGTGACCTGTACCTCTGGCGATCACTCAAGGATTCCTTCTCTGAGAGGACTTGATTTTTTTTTCCTGGTTCTGCCTACAGCTCGGCAAGTGCCCCTACACCTTCTTCCACGTGCAAATTAGAATTCTAGACTAGGTTGTCTCTGAGGTCACATTCAGCCCTAAAGTTTTAACATTGTTGTCCTTCTGTTTTTCAAGACATGGTTCCTCTGTGTATTCCTGGCCATCCTGGAACTCCCTCTGTAGACCAGGCTGGCCTCGAACTCTAAGAGATCTGCCTGTCTCTGCCTTCTGGGTGCACAGGTGTGTACCACCCTGTTAAGCAAGTTTTATTGTTACTGTTTTAAAACACTCTGGGGTGCTACCAAAGGCAAAGATACCCTCCACCCCTCAAACTGCACATACACACACACACATACACACATGTGCATGTACTCACACACATTCACACACATGCATATTCGAGTGCACACACCCATACACATATATGCACATGTGCACGAAGACGCACACACACTCGGACACCCTCTATAGCAGTGAATTAAAGCACAGTAGAATGATTTCACCTGTCATCTCTCATCACATTATTCATTTCCAATAAGCAGAGATTATTATAACTTACACTCAAAAAAAAAAAAAGCTACCTGTGACTTTCTGACACCTCCTGCAGTATCCCCAGGAAACGGATATCTGGGGAGGGAGCAAGGTGGGTGGGAAGAGTGGAGGGCCTATTTTTAACAGGAGCCTTCCTCCGCCCTCTCCAACTCTGGGTAGAAGGCTTCCCTGGCTCTCCTTCCCAGAGGAGGCTCGGCAGTTCATAATGGAAATCTCCCACCACGGAAGCATTGCACAGTTAAACTTAGACGTGTGTGAGGCGCATGCCATGTGAGGGTACAGCAGGCAGGTGCATGTTTCTGTGTCATTCTTTGACCTGTGTCAGCTGATTTGAGGTAACAGGCAGTGGCAGAGTCCATCTTGGTGATAGTGACTTCTTTTGGCTTGATAAAAATGGTTGCCCTTTCTCCTGGCAGTCTGGGCATCAGCCAGTCTTTTCTGAGAGAAGAGAAGCACCGCCATGCATTTTCAAATGTAAGGGTTGGGGCACCAGCAGTTAGGAGGACAGGTGGATGTGACCTGGGATGACTGACAGCTGCTTCAACTAGTCATGTGTCTCCCCGCATCCCCAAGTCATTTCTACAGGTCTCTCCACAAGCTGGGTCCCTGAACACTTTAGAATGTGCACACGAAGTGTTGTCTGCTTGTTTCAATATCGTGTACAGTGTCCCACAGTCAGACACATGCAAACAGTGTAAATGTGCACACAAGTATCTACTAACCCAGTTAAATATACAGTCTTCCAGCTCCCCACCCCCACAGATCATCATTACATCACATTGCCGTTCCCGAATCCCTGGGGTGGCTATAATTTGAAGATTCAGACATACCCCACACCTCACCACAGAAAATTTCCAGATCTGAGGAGAGGCCCCGTCCACATGTTTCGATGTTTTTTTCTTAAGCTGGTGATGGACACTCTTGCTCCACTCTGACCTTTCCTCCTTGAATGTTCCCTCCCGCCCAGCAGGGTGCAGGTCAGGCATTTGAACACCTCTGAGGACAGCAAGCTGAGGATGGAGATGAACTGAGTTTGGAGGTAGCATGAGGCCCAGTTACTTCTGGGATATTACTACTGAGTGTGTCCAGTGTAGGGATTGTGCCGTGACTTCCTGGATACTGAAAATCATGAAGGTCGGGGGTCAGAAGTCACATAGTGGCAGGGATGTAGGGGTGAATCTTGGGTTGACTACACCTAATGTTGGCAATATGAAAGTAAGCCAGAATGCGAAATGTACGTCAGAATGTCAGAGCTCATGGGAAAATGTCAAGTCAGTAAGCATGGTAGATTGTAAGTGACTCTCTTCTGATTGATACCTGCTCACATTACGAGCATTCTCTGGTAGGGAAGTGTGATGGTTTAAATATGCTCAGCCCAGGGAGTGGCACTATTCAAAGGTGTGGCTCTGCTGGAGTAGGTGTGTCACTGGGTGTGGCTTTCAGACACTCATCCTGCCTGCCTGGAAGTTAGTATTCTGCTAGCAGCCTTCAGATGAAGATGTAGAACTCTCAGTTCCTGGCCACAGACATTCACTCAGATAGACATTGGGATCTGTGGCATCTGGATCATTTTCTCACATGACTTTATATTCTTTATAAAAGTATTTTATTGTATTACTACTTTTTAAATTATCTCTCCCTGTGTCTGTCTGTCTGTCTTTGTGCATTAGTTAGGTGACTTCAGGAGCTGAAAGAAAACATTGGCTCCCCTAGAGCTAGGTTTACAGGTCATTGTGAGCTGCCTCACATCTCTGCAGGAAACCAAACCTAGGTCCTTAGGAAGGGCAATATGTATTTCTAACAACCAAGCCTTTATATTTTCATGGCCTTCGTGGGTTGACAGGTACCTGAGTATTGTGCACGTGTGTGCTCATCGGTGCTCTAGTTTGTTTTTATGTAAACATTACTGTTGCAGTAAAAATAAAAAGGTGAAAACCTTTTATCCGGAGCTAGTGCTGGCAACTGTAGGGCCACATGGCACTGTAGGGCATCTTTATCTTTTCGGCTACACACTACCTTTGAGTCCTCACAAACCATGGCTTCTTTTGACCCAGGCGAGATCCACTCCACCTGCCCCAGCTGCTTCTGTCCCAGGTGATCCACGACCACACCAGCGTGTTGTTTTCACTCACTTTCCCTTGGCGTGTTGTTGCCAAGCCTTGCACACATACATCCCAACTCTGTGGCGGGCTTTGTGTGTTCCGCCATTCCACCCTCTATGAACTCAACTCACCACATTAAAGAACACACCAAGATACTCTGATCCAATGGGTATAATATAATTTGCCCACCTAGATAAGTCAAATGATCCTGTACAGTTCCGTCCCTTATAAAATACTCATAACAACCTTATCCATGTAGAGATACTCTGAGAGAAACATCCAAGTCTGCTTCTATGTTGCCTCCTCCTGAATCTCCCTCTTTCTCCTCCTCCTCTCTCCTCCCTAGACTTTTCCCCACCTACCTTTCCTTCTCATCCAATGATAGGCTCGACCTGCCTTGTTGTATAATGACATCATCTTATACATTATCACTTGGTAACCACCTGTCTGGTTACTCAACACTGTTTGGAAATTTACCGTTTAACGTATTGCAGTCTTACTCAGTGTGGGTTACATTGTTTCACTGTGTGACTGTACTATAATTTATATTCTCTGTCTCCTGTCACTGAGCATTTGGGACCTAATAATGACTAATTAGAAGTAAACAATGTACAACAATGTACATGACAATCTGACATACTTAGGTGAGTGACAGATTCTTTGTAGCGAGCATCTCCGAACTTCTGCTCAAGTATTTGATAGAAGAATTGGGGAAATGTGAGATTCCTCTTACATTTTTAATTGACAGCTGAGATACATCAGCCTAAGTTCATGTTATTTGAAAGCAAGCTGTCATTTGTATAATATTATGATACAGATATTTGAATATAAAAGTATGGATCATAATATTTAACAAAACTCATGAAGTAAAAACAGAATAAAGACTGAGTTCTAGCATCTCTTTGTGTAACAGGTTGCGAAGGCTGCTGGGTATTGCTCGGTGGGTAGAGCACTGATCTAGTTAACTAGAGTCCCTGAGTTCAATCCCAAGCACTGCCAGAGCAGGGTATTAGTGACACACGGGCCCACCATGTAACCAGCCCCTACTACTCAGAGACAGAAGCTGGAGGAAACGGACTTGAGATTCATCCACAGTTAGGTTCAGCTGCTGCCCTAGACCATCTGTCAGAATAATGAAACTCTGTGCTAAGATTTTCTTAATTATTAAAAATATACATCGTTGGCTATTTTAACTTGAAATTACTTTCTTTTGTGTTCTCAGAATTTTATCTCAATGCACTGTATTTATTTTTCCATAATGACCTCTATTATCAGTCACCAGGTGCTGTATCTCGTGCTCATATAGATTTTTTCGAAGTACCACGTGACTGACCACGTGGCTGACCATGTGGCTGATTATGTGGCTAACCATGTGACTGACTTCTGGGTTCTAGTCTTTTGCCACTTTAAGACTTCAGGCATCTCTCCCTTAGAAGAATTTTGCTGCCATTTTTCATCCTAATGGGGTTAATGTATCAGTGTTTTCTCTGTGGTCTTGTTTCAGTTTCTTTCTCAAGCTTGCCACACTATCTGCTTCCCTCTAAAAGTTTTAAAGTTTTGATTCTTTCCAGTATTTGAAATTTACTTTCAACTACAAATTCCTTAGAAATCTAACTTACTTCTGTCTACTGTTTGTGTGTGATATATGTATATGTGTATATATGTGTGTGTGTGTGTGTACGTGCATATTGTATAATGCTCATATGTATAGGTGTGGCCGGCACTGCCCCTGTGCTTCTGTGGGTCAGTCTCACCCTCCTTTTGTGTTCCCCGCTTCCTATGCTGGCCCACGAGCTTTCAAGGACATTCCCATATCCATGCCTCCTCTAGCCATAGGAGCCCTGGAATTCCAGACATGCATTGCCCACAGAGCCACTTCCCCAGCCCTAAAAATCTAATTTTATGCAATCTCAGGAGATAGTCATTTGCTGAGTTGTTTAAAGGCAATTTATCCCTTTTCAACTAATATTTTTTGCCAAATGCATATATAATTTTGAACACATATTTGCATATAGTATTTAACATATAATTATTTGTGTATATTAGCTCTTACTGTTTCAGTTAGAAGGTACTTTTTATTCAGCTCAAATTACTGTATATCCCTTATAAGTAATCAATACAATGCTCAGGGCACATCGTTTATGCAGTTAATATTCATCAACCTAAACTGAATTCCAATATGGTTGGCCTTGAAATAATAGGGGCCAATTTTATATTGCTTGTCCTAAACACTGGCATAGGTAACAGCAGAAACACTGTGAGCTAATCAATGGTACCAGATTATCCGCGCACGGTTAGAGCTTAAACTGTCATTGGCCTACCCAGAACTTTTATACGGAGACAATTTATCTTATTAATACACTGTGATTTCTAGGATAGAGTTTTATTTTGGCAGTCAGATCTGGTCTAGCAGAATAACATGGGAGGAATTAAAGATTCCTGAGGATCACCCAGATCTACCCACAAAGCCAGACTGGGAGCAAAATCCCTCCTCTTTGAGAAGATTCTTAGGTTCAAAAAAACTGAAGCATTACTGGTCTGATGGTCTGTCATTCTATCTGCCAACCCGAGCAGTGATGGAGGGACCAGCTCAGCACACCTCCTTCAACAAAGCCACTAGACTCTGTCACAGCCTCACGGAGAGCGTCCCTCTATAACTGGAATCCAGATAAGTGAGTTTGTCTATCCGTGTCCTTCTATGGTAGCCTCTGACCTCGTCACGAATTTATCCTCTTGTTTGGGGATTTTGACCTTTCCATTGGTTTTCGAGCACGTTGTCAAATTTTCTGCAGTCACTGCAGCAGAGGGAAGACTAAAGTAGGATGAGGAATCATGGCTGCTGCTGACATTCTCTCTCTGTGAATCCGACTAACATTCAGGTGGTGGCCGCAAGGCATGGACAGATGCCTTGCCATCAGCTCAGAGCAAAGTGACAAAGAGATGTGGGGTTGGAGCCCGGAAACTGCTGTTGAGGTTGCTTATAGATCGTTTTGGATACCCAACCCCAGGGTCGGTGGGCGGATCATTCTGTGCTCAAGACACCTAGAGAATCTAGCTCCAGCCCACTTAGTGGTGTCCGTAGCCTTCCAGATGTTAGGAGGAAAACCATGCAATTAACGGTGACAGTTCGAGAACAGCTCTGCCCAGTGGTCTGAAACCCAGCCTTAAGACCTGGTTCATCACAGTTTCCCGAATACCTCGGCTTTCCTCTCTGTGGTAATTCAATTTGAACGAGCTCACGCTCGGAGTATGTGAGCCATACAACTGGTTTTAAGCAGGGATGAAGCTATAAGCACATCCTCCCTCCATCCTGAATGGCACAATCATTTTTTATTTCATTCTGCATGGCCCAGGAAGCAATTAAAGCTCCCACAGTATGAAGCATTTTCATCAAGTAAGGCATTAAAAAATACCAGCCTGTCAGAGTGGGAAGTGACCTGGGCTTTACTGCCTCTATTCTCCAACTGCACTAGGGCATGACGCGGCAAATAGCATTCATTTCATGCAGGGAAAAAATAAGGCCAGCCTTGGCTTTAATCTTTATTATGAGGGGCCCAGTCCCCGCCGGAACGGAATGAGTGGATGCACCCCATTTAGCTTAAAGTAACAGATCTATAGTGAGTTGTTAATTTGTAGATAAATGTGGGTTTTCCACTGTTGATGTTTCTTGATCCACACAAAGTGGTTATATTAATATTGAAACATTATTAATCAATAGTCAGCTCTTTAAAAATACATCAGTAAGACTACCCAATTACCTTTAAGTATACATCAAAGGGCAGCTGAGCAACCTGACACACACACCCAGAGTCCATTAGAAGCCACTGGACATATTAATTAAAATTTTTAGTTACAGTGAACTCTTACATCGTGGCTGGAAAAAAAAAGAAAAGAAAAGAAAAGATGCCTTTGGTAACAAACAACAGTGGTGAATTAAAAACTGAGAATTTGAAAGTAGGTTTGGGAACCAGAAAGATCTTGTGGAGTTCAGGGATAGTGAGACATGGGATAGATCCGGCGTGAAAGGGGTGTCCGTTGGGGCATCGAGCTGAAGGACTCAGAGGGCTTCTCTCCTGACCACTGAAGGGAAGAGCGGGTTCTCAGACATGATCTTAAGCGCTCTCAACAGGAAGTTGTTTTCACTGTGTACCAGTAAAACCTCACTTTGCATAGAAAAGCAACACCAAGAGGTAGGGAACACAGCCCTGTTGTGTGCTCCTGCATGGAGTCATAGGTGCACTTGATCATTAAGGCGACCACAGAGGCCCCCCTTAAGTGGTCCTGCACTTCCTGTCCCGCTTGTCGTGGTGCCATCTAAGAGCAACAGGGAGTGTCCCCCACACACTGAGGGTCTCATTGCTGACAACCCACCGTGTACATCTCCTCTGTGAAGGTCACTGGCCTGCTTCCTTGCTCTTACACAAAGTCCAGAAGCTTAAAATCGCTCTCCATCCCAATCCCGTGTTCACATCTGCAGACGTTGCCAGGAGACAGACCCCAAGCTCTTAAGATGAATTAAAACACCACATCCATTATACCACACAGCACCAAGACCTGGATGCCCCGAGGAAGAACATGCTGCCTTTACTGACTATGGCTTCTTCCATTTTAACTGGACAGCTCCGTCAGCTAGAGACAACTTCTTCCCTTCTGTATGGGAACCAACTGAGTCCCTGAGACTGTTATGTGCCACACACCCGTGCCACTCCCCCAGCTACCACTACCTAGGCACTTTCTCCCCACCACCTCTGTTTCTGTCCCTGGGCCATTATCCAGAGCAAGCCACCCTCTGAGAATTGTGCAAGGTGTGACTGATTGCCGTTCCACGCAAACGAAGTTGTTAGGTGGGCGTGAATCACTGTGTGAGACGGGCTCCCGTCAGGTGGAAGTGGTCAATTATAGACTGGAGGCTTTATGGCTACATTATTACCGTCATACTATTAGGTTTTCAGCAGTAGAATTCTGTCGGATCGATCCGTGCCCCGGCATTGACGGATAGCTTTGTTCTTCAAATGTCAAATATGTGGGGCTTCTGTACTTTATGTGTTTACAGACACACTAATCCTGGGTAGATACCTTTCCCCTAGGCCGTGTTCAGCCCTTGCAAGAGGTCTGCCCTCTTCCCACAGAAGGCTGTGGAGGGCTTCCAGGCGCATTTGAAGTTTTCTTTCTCACCTCTCTCAAGAGGGCTGATGAATTGTTGGCACTTGAGAGACATGTTCACTACACGGAGGAGACGTCTTGTCTAAGTAAACAAAGAGTGAGACCTCCCCGATCTCCATTCCCACCCCAGTGTGCATATACTACAATGAAATCAGTGATCGATTCCACAGTCTAGCTTATAGTTCTGGAACTTTGTCTTGCTGTTTGACTTGTCTTTTCTTTTAAAAGTGTGTGTGTGTGGTGTGAGTGTCTGGTGTATCTGTGTGGTGTGTATATGTGTGTGTGTGTGTGTAGTGTGAGTGTGTATGGTATATGTGTGGTGTGTGAGTGTGTAGTGTGTGTGTGATGTGAGTATGTGTATGGTGTGTGAGTGTGTGTGATCTGAGTGTGTATATGGTGTGAGTGTATGTGTGGTGTGTGTGTAGTGTGTCTGGTGTGTATATGTGTGTGAGTGTGTACGTGTGGTGTGTGTAGTGTGAGTGTGTAGTATATGTGTGGTATGTGAGTGTATGGAGTGAGTGTGTATGGTGTGATGTGTGTATATGGTGTGTGGTGTGTGAGTCTGTGTGTATGTATGTGAGTGTATGTGTGTCATGGTGTGTGTGTGATGTGAGTGTGTGTGTGTGGTGTGTCTGGTGTGTATGTGTGTATATGTGTGTACGTGTGGTGTGTGTAGTGTAATATGTGAGTGTATGGAGTAAGTGTGTATGGTGTGATGTGTGTGTGTGGTGCGTGAGTCTGTGTGTATGTATGTGAGTGTATGTGTGGCGTGGTGTGTGTGTGATGTGAGTATGTGTGTACATGTGTGTGATGTGTGTGTGTAGTGTGTGTACATGTGTGTGATGTGTGTGTGTGTAGTGTGTGTACATGTGTGTGATGTGTGTGTGTACATGCCACAGTACAAATGAGGAGATAGAAGACAAGCCACTGAGAGTTGATTTGCCCTTCCTGCTATGGCGCTCAGGGATAAGCTTTCTGGCAGGTGTTTTGCCCTGCTGAGCCATCTTGGTCTCTCTGGCTTTTGACTTATCTTCCCCAAAGCCACATTTCATCTTCAGTTTCTCTCAGATCCCTGTCTCCGAACTCTGAACCTCAACCACACTCTAGTCTCCAAGTTTGGTCCTGTTTACAACATTGAGCAGAATGACAACCTTCCAGGGTTCGTGGGAGGCTTTAAGGGCAGACACTTTAAAAAAATAAAACTAATAACTCTTAAGTCTGACGTTGATAGTCTGCCATCTCACACAATAAAACTAGCTAAAAACTAGGAGAAATCATAACTTCTCACCAAAAAGCCAGCTTGGCTTTTGTTTTCTTTCCACCCTAGAACTTCTTAGAGGGCTCATCTTGGCTCACAGAAATGTCCTCCTTCCCAGGTCACGATCCCCAACTTTGAGCTCCGTGTTCCTAGACCATGAGTGACGTCCAGCAGCTGTGGCTCATATTCTACCCAGTGCTCTTTGGGAACTGCCGCCCCCAGGGAGGAAGAGACCATCCTGTCATTGCTGGCAGCTCTAGACAGACATATCAGGGCAGATCCTCAGGAGATACTTAATACTCATTTTCTAAGGCCAAAGGGCAGAAGGCTCATGTTGGGCAGTGAGTGGGTAGGAATATACTCACAGAGATGAGGTTCCTGTGATTCTGTCTGTGTCCGAAAACAAAACCTCCTCCCCCATACACACACTGAGCCTGCTTCATTAATACTGGGACAGGTATCCAGGACATCCTATAGCTTTTCAGCCCTCAATGACTTCTACACAGAAAGGCAGTGTGGCTGGTTATTGCTGAGCCTGGCAGATTTTGCTTCTCCCATGCAGGAGAGTACCCTCACCAAAAGGTGACCCTGTACCTCTGGCAAGTCCCGGGGTGTTGGGTGCAGCATTAACGGTTGGCCCAGTCCAGGGCGCTTGCCTTGAAGGTCACTCTGATCTCTCCAGGCACAAAGCTGATGGAATCATCCTGACCTCGACTCTCACATTAGCTTCAGCCCAGAGTTAAATGGAGCCATTCATGTGGACATCTCTCACAAAGGCTGGCTGCTGTGTTATCCCTCTCCGCTACAAAAGGCTCGCTTGGAAGCTTGGAGGAATTTTCAGTAGAACGCATGCTTTTTGGCTCCAGTTGTAGTTCTTTTTTTTTTTAACTCTGAAACATCCTAATGGAAGCAGGAACTCTGGGGGTTGACGTAGTTCCCAGTGAGCCCTTAATTTTTAGTTTACATAATGTCCACGTGATCAGGAATACAAACGATGATGTTCTGGTGTGAGAAGCTATGGAAAGCTAGATTCTAGAAGTCGCAGAAACTGTGGCACTCATCGGCCTCAACAGGCTTAGGGCATTTCATGGACAGGCGCCAGCGGGGTTGGAGTGGAGGTTGGGGCGGGGAGAACCTCCCTTCCTAGAAGTGGCTTGGTGCCCAGCACCATGAGGCTAGAATTGCATTTACTCTGCAAATCCCCTGGGAGACAGAGCTGAACCTTAATATTACCAAGCTGTAGTGGAGGTTCTGAAGTGAAGGAATTTTCATGTAAAACTACCTGGCTTTGAACAGTCTTTGGGCTAAACTGGTATAGTCTGTCAATGCACCTCTACCCTCTGGTTTACTGCAAATAGGAGGGCACCATGAAGCCCGTGTCTTAGCATCTAACCAGACAGGAAACCCCTTGCAAGGGGGGGGGGGGAGGAGGCAGGAGGCCCAAAGTTGGGATCCTAGAACTCACAAGAAAGCTGGGTGGGCCTAGCCACCTGCTGCCATTGCATTTTGAGGGGATGCAGGGAGCAAGCTTATTGGCTAGACTAGCACAATCAACTAGCTCCAGGTTCAGCCTGAGACTCTGCTTCAAGGTGTGGATCGTGCTAGAGAAAGATGCTTGAGGTCAACTTTCCAGCCTCTGTAGCACCATGCCTATCAATCTAGTCTACACATGAGAACACACAGGAAATCCTGGCTGTGCCCGCTGGCGCTCTCCCTCTCCCCCCTCCCCCTGCACACACATCATGCACATTGGAAAAAGATAGACATAGCACTCAGAATCAATCCACACTGACTCACTAAGGGCGGGTTCCTTCTCCACCAGCCTCTTCTGGTCCTTAGCCACACACTATTCCAAATGTTTTCCCCACCAACTGGCTTCTTCCATCCAGACCACAGCTCCCGGCTACCACCTTCTGTGAACACAGAGCCCTTTAGATACAAAGTGTTGCTATTATTATTTCATGCAGCTCCTGTTTATCTTCCCAAAAGAAACAATTGAGCTGTAGCTAATGAGTGATTGTTCCAGGACTGTGGCTAAGGGAAAAGCCACTGCAGGTGGAGCGGCTTAATGGGGTATTAATTGGAACGCAGGAGAAGGCTCAGCAGGTATGTAAATAGGCTCGGGGGAGGGAAGGCATTGAATTTTATGCTCTTTAACTAAAAATAAAGGCTTGATATTTAGCTTTATCTTCGCTGAAATCCACGCTGTGAGGCCTTGACAACCACGACATCACCGGCAATTCATCATCTCAGCATCGGCCCAGCTAACAGCATCTCCGGTCCCTTGCTTCCTCAAGTTTCAGTGGATGCCTTGGCTTTAGAATTCAGACTTTGTCTTCTCTGAGTGTCTATCCGTGGCCAGGATAATTTTTAAGTTTGGGGTACAGGCAACCTTTGGGTCCCTGCCCATCTTCTGGTTGCATCCCGTTCCTTCCACATTAGGACCATAACGTTGTGATTGGATAAAGAGCTCACATAACACGAATTCAAACAAACATGCCCCTTGGAAACATCTATCCCAGGCAGAACACCATTTTGAGACACATCATCAGGTAATTGTTCTCAGAAGTTTATCAATTTATCATTTACCCTCAGGAACAGAAAAGTCCTAACATGGACACATTTCTTCCTTCCTCCTCCTAAGTGTTTGTTCAACATTACCACCTAGCTAAATGACATTTGGCTTTTAAGCCTCATCCCTGGGGATACCAGGGCGGCAGAGGTAGCTCAGCAGTCAAGAACACTGGGCTATTCTTTTAGAAGACACAGGTTCAATTCCCAGCACCCATATGGAGCTCACAACCGCGCATAACTGCTCTTCCAGGGGATCTGATGCCCTCTGCTGGCCTCTTTTTACACTGCATGCAGGTGGTACACAGAAAAAAAAGTTCAAATAATTAAATAATTTTCAAAAACATCACTGATGCAGAGACTCAGGATTGGTCAGAGATTTTGAAAAGCACCCCCCAGGCTCCTAGGAGAGAGCTTCTGAAGTCTTTAGAGAACTTGAGGCAACATTTTACCTTCCCGTGATGCCTCACATTAGACATTTTTTATGCATTTTAATTAAAAATTACATCATTTTCAGTCCTCCCATTCCTTCTAATTGACTCCATACAACCTACCTTGCTTTCTCTTGAAATCATGGCCTATTTTTCTTTATATATAAATACTTAGAAACACTTGTCCCAGGACTTTCTAGTAGAATACCATTTTGAGAACACCTCAGTAGGTAATTGTTCTCAAAAATTATTTATCAGTCACCCACAGGAACAACAACAAACAAAATCCCTAATATAGAGGATCCATCCCTTCCTTTCTCCTGCTAAGCACTGTCAAACATTACAACAACCAACCTACTTTTGTCAACACTCACTGCTAAATGAGGCTTGGCTCTTAAGCCTCATTCCTCTGTGTGTGGGTGTGGGTATGGGTGTCTGTCTGTGTGTATGTTGCATATGTGTCTGTGTTTGTCTATGTGTATATGTTGGGTGTGTATGTTTCTGCATATCTGTGTGTGTGTCTGTGTATATGTTAGGTGTATGTGTTGGTATGTGTGTCTCTGTGTCTGTCTGTGTGTATGTTGTGTGTGTCTGTATATGTGTGTATGTTTGGTGTATGTGTGTCTGTGTGTATGTTGTGTGTGTATGTGTGTATGTTGGGTGAGTGTATGTCTGTGTTTTTCTGTGTGTGAATGTTGGGTGTGTATGTCTCTGTGTGTGTCTGTGTATATATGTATGTTGGATATGTGTGTGTCTATTTGTGTCTGTGTGTATATCTTGTGTGTGTGTGCTCGAGTGTGCATGTGTGTGTATATACCTGCCCAGTTCACTTTGTACTACTTGTGTTAGGATTATAGGGCTGCCCCTTGTTGAATAACCAGTTAAGGAGCTCATCTCTAAGGCATAGTATTTCTCCCACTCTGAGCATTCTTTAGTTGCCTGTAGTTCTGTGTCTGTAAGTGTCACTCCGTGATATTTCTTCCATCCACATCTGTTGGCGTTGTTCTTCTTCAGGTATGTGGCCATTATTATTGAGGTATCATGGGTGTGGCTTCCCTGTCATTTCTAGGTGACACAATCTACCGTTTGGCTCTTACAGTCTTTCTGCCTCTTCTCCTGTGATGTTCCTTTTGTTGTAGATGCAGGGGTTTTGCTGTAAATGTACTGGTTGAGGCTGGGCACCACATGATTACTCTAGTTCTGCATTTTAGTTGACTGTGGTTTTCTGTAATGGTCTCCATCTGTTACAAAGAGGGGGTGAGAGAAACAACTCTCAGTGGGTATAAAGATAAATATCCAGATGCAGTTAAGAATTATGCTGGTTTAATAAAGAGCCAATAGTACGTTCTTCTCTCAGGCCCATGGCTCCAGGGTAGTTTGTTGGGTTGACTGGACTGGGGGTGGTTGCCTCCTGTTGAATGGACCTTAAGTCCTGATAGCTGTTGGTTGCTGCTGAGACGTGGGTGCCACTATGACACCCCGAGGGTTACCATGCCGTTCTGATCACTGCTGTGCTTCATAGACACCACAGCCGCCTTAAAACCATTGGCACATTATTTTACAGACAGCTTTTATTAGCAGGGACCTAGAAGATTATTTTTAAGCTGTTTTCTATTCTTCTAATTGGTCTTCTCTGTGGCAGCATGCTGGTAGAAAGTGAGGGAAGTCTTTATTAGTTTGCTGGCCGCATTGGCTGTCTTCCCTGAGGAGAAGCAGCACCTGTTTTGAAGATGTATTTAGTCTTTTACCATTGAAGTCACTAAATATCAGCAGAGCTTGCACAGGCTAAATATTAGTGGATTTATTTTTTGTACTCCATAAAATGAATTAGGTTTATTTTATCATGCAGATCCTTCCGATGGCTGAAGTACTCATTAATTTTACTGCTAATGAGATGTTGGCAATTAAATACCTTTAATTAATGAAAAATCAGACAAAAGCAAGGGCTGTTCGCCGTGCCTTCATAGAAACAGGGAAAATACTTATGAGCCTTGCTTTGTGTGATGTTTGTGGAAAGACCACAAATCTGAGGACTTTTCTGGTCCGGAGAAGTCATTAGGAGATTTTGCTTTGGGAAAAGGAGAGGAGTGGGCACATTTGGAAGGCATAAGAGCATCTGAGGTTGGAGAAGAGAGGCCTGTAACTGAAAACCAGCCCTACACGTAATAGCAAATTTCATGGTTGAAGATACAGCAGGATTGAAAGCAATGAATAGCTCTGTGGCCATGGCTGAGTTCTGGGGCAGGCCCTGAGCACATAATTAGATTATTAAAAATGGCCCGTCTTAGGCCCACTATTTCTAAATTGAAATCCAATTATGCTTTTATGATTTTTGCTGAAAAAAAAATGTTTAGCTGCTCGACTTGAGTCTGCCTAGATCATTTCCCCTCTGCCTCAACATTTGCACACGTCACAAGACATTTGCAAACAAATCTGACCTCAATTATTTTGGAATCAATCTTTCGTTGGATAGAATATATTTTAATGAGCGTTTTTATGTCTGATATAATCATGCCTCCTAACTTGAGGAATTAAGGGCTGGTGATAGGAATAAAAACATCTTTTTAATGGAAGGCATCCATTTTTCTAAAAGAAAACTAAACATGGCATCTTAGCACCGGGAGCGGCATTCTGCCTATATATGTGCTGCAAGACAAACTTGGTGCCATTTGCAGTTGTTGGCAGTGGATCTGTAATAAAGCAGTTGTTTGCAGAGAGATGGCCTCCAAAATCTCCTGCACCCCTGCAGTGTGGATTTAAATGCTAAGTTAAATATTTATGAACCCAGGATTTTTATAATTGATCATTCCATGATTTATACACTGTAATTATAATTAGGTTGAGAGAGATTTTAAAAAGCTGGTTCCCTGGTAGCCAGGGTTATTAAATAATGCTAAGCTGCCAAAATAAAAATTAGGTGGGAACCTAGCCACTGAGTTCTAACTGCCTGTCCCCATGTCTGACACACAAGGAGGTACCATACCTTTCCAGGCAGGTCCCCTGCAGTGCTGAAGCCCGGTCCCCCTGGGATCGTGTGCCATGCCTTTGTTTCAAACCTAGTTGAACATAAACAAATAGAAAATTTCGAGGAGCTGGTGTACAGCACAGAAAAGGGTGGGGGAGGTTGGAGAGGTTAATTAAAAGTGTAGTGATCCCATTTGCCGAGACAGCACTCTTAATCAACGTAGCAGCAAGCCTAGGACTAGCACACCACTTACAAGAGACATCTAATTTTTTAAGGTGTGGACACAGTTGGGGAGCGGTGGGAGGAAGGCAGGAGACTGTGGGTCTGATGGATGGAGACTGCCTTTGACTTGTAGTTAACACTGGAAACTGTCTCCTCCAGATAGAAGAATTATTTACAAATCTGTAAGTGTTCAGAATGCTTTCCCTGTTCAGAGCCCCAAAGAGCTTAGATGTGGCGTCAGGCTTTGAGTGGTTGTGTTGAATGTGAAATAGAGGGCCCAGCAGGAAACGCACACTGTGTAATACAATAGGTCTTAAACGTGTGTAGATAGGAAAGTGGGCTCCAAACAGCCTGCTGCACGTGGATCTTAAATGTAATTTTTTGCACCTCAGCTGGAAAAGGCCAAACCCATGAAGGATCAATTACAAGGGTCACAACCTGTGTGATCAGATTCTGCCATCTGACCCTCTCAGGCGTCAGCAGACCGAGGATGGGAGCTTCCAGAAAAGCTTGCCTACCCCGGGGAAGAGCTTGGCGCCTCTTTCATTTGCTGGGCTAATACATTAGAGGGAGACTATTGGAGGAGAACAGTGGTTGTGTTAACATGGCAATTAATCAAGTCAGAAAGGAAGAAGGAACAAGTGTGCGCTCCTCTCCGCAGCCCCACAAAGGGCGGAAAGCCAGAAATTGGCAAGCCTTGGTAAACAGCACTTTCGCACCGTGTCTTGTGAACTTTCTGCCCAATCCGTCATATTTCACGCAACCCATGCAGATTTTAATGCACCTACTGCTTGGTTCCTCCTCACTGTCTGCAGAAATAGATCGCTCGCTGTCATCAGGGCTTTATCTTGAGTAATGCCAGAGGGCTAGGTGGCACTGGTGTTGACCAGTAATGGTGGCATTTTTATGAGTGGTAGCCTCTTTGATCTGGGACAGTAAGGGGATTATCATTTGGGAAAAGGCAGTTTCTTGCTTCAGAGACGTTTGAATGTGAATAGTTCTCTCAGCCCACTGAGCATCCCTGACATAGCACGTGTCCCTGGGTGGGACTGACTTCTGTGTCTGTGCTGGTGCAGGTCAGGGTTGACTTTGTATCCACGAACTTCTTAGATCAACAGAGACCAGTGCCTTTGAGAGCATAGAAGCTCTCTCTGCCTGCGGATTCATTCTACCCTTGGTCATCGTCTGTAATATTTAGTTATAATTCGACAAAGCAAAGTGTATTTTACAGCAAACCAGAGGATATTGAAGATTGCAGGGACTTCATTATCATGTCTTGATTAATAATCTAGGCACTTGAGCAGCTGGCTCAGGAGGATTGGTTTCAAGGACAACCTGGGTGACTTAGTCAGGGTTTCTATTCCTGCACAAACATCATGACCAAGAATCAAGTTGGGGAGGAAAGGGTTTATTCAGCTCACACATCCACATTCCTGTTTATCACCTAAGTAATTCAGGAGTGGAATCCAAGCAAGTCAGGAAGCAGGAGCTGATGCAGATTCCATGGAGGGATGTCACTTACTGGCTTGCTTCCCCTGGCTTGATCAGCCTGCTTTCTTATAGAACCCAGGTCTACCAGCCCAGAGATGGCACCACCCACAATGGGCTGGGCCATCCCATCTTGATCACTAGTTGAGGAAATGCCTCCTTAACTGAGACTCCTTTTTCTGTGATAACTCCAGCTTGTGTCAAATTGACACACAAAACCAGCCAGTACACTGGGCTATAGACTTATTTGAAAAAGCAGAAAGGTAGGTGACAGATAGATAGATGGATAGATAGGTAAATGGTAGATAGGTAGATGACAGATACATGGATGGATGGATAGATAGGTGGATGATAGATTATAGGTAAGTCAATGACAGGCAGACAGACAGATAGATATAGATAGATAGATAGATAGATAGATAGATGATCGATAACAGAAACATAGATATAGATGACAATAGACGGATGAGAGATAGACAGCTAGATAGATAAAGATAGCTGAAAGACATAGAGTTAGATGACAGACAAACAGACAGCCAGACAAACAGACAGATATTTGACTCCCAGTCCATTACTCATGGGCAGCACCTTACTCTTCACTTTGGTCTCTGCTCCTCCAGTTTTGATAAATGTCATCCGTCTCATGCTCAAGAAATCGAAGAAGAACTCCCAGTCAGATGCAGATTCACTGGAGAGGCTTCAAGTGTGACTAAGGAAGCAATCCGTAACTTGCAAAGTAATGGACAGGGCTGTGTTGAGCTTCCTAATAAAAAGCTGCTTAAATGGTGTCCTTCATAACACAGTGTGGGGGCCCAGGCTGTAAAGGAACACATTAGCTGAACACAACCTCCTGGCTTATGCCCTGCTCTCCTGGGCAGGGGGAAAAGGGATTTCTAATAAGTGGCCTTCATTCCAAAAACATTTCCATTCAGCCTGCACCCCAGAGGCCCCACCAGGTTAAAGAATGAATGACAGCAGATGGGAGGAGACATGAGAGGTGGAAGGAGGGGAAATGGGATCCCAACACCGAATTCTACAATAGGCCACGGCGGCGAGGATGGTACCAAAAGTCAAGGCAAAGCTGTCTGAAGCCTTCCTATACCAGTGACAGAGCTGAAAGCCCCGAGTCTAAAGCCACCCCCTGTCCCCTCCCTCTGCCTGTCAGTTATCAAAGTGGCCTGTTTTGTTTGTTTGTTTGTTTGTAATGGGAAACCATCGAACCACATAGCGTATTCCTCCAGACTTTAGTGCTAGCTTTAGCTTGACCCCTTATGTGGTCTGTAATTTCAGAAGCATTTATTGGGAACTTACGCTGCAGAAAGATGTGTAGCACCAGGGTTTCTGAGATAGTGGCAGTGGGGTTTGTGAGGGAGCCAGAGGAGAAGGGGCTCAGCTCTCTTGTGCAGTTCACAGCAGCTTAAGCAGATCCGTCTAAACGAGAGATATAACATTTTTTGAATATTTTATTAGGAACATTTGCAAGGCTACAGAAATGTGTCAGTGTGTTACTAGCTAACACACCCCCCACATTTAGAGGCTGACCTAGGCGTTTGAAAGTGGTTATTCTGCAAGCATTTCTCTATCGGCCCCTCTAAGTTTGTAAGATGCAGCTGTCAGTTTCTGTTCTTGTCAGTACTTGAGCACACATACATATCCTTAGCCAGTGCTCAACTTCTGGTTTGTTCCTGTTTGGGGGTGGGTGCATACTAAATACACTTCCAAACATTGACGCAAACCATAAAAGGAGGCCGCGTATCGGTACAGAATACTGCCATGGACCCTAGCTCCTCACAGGGTATCTCTCTGCCCATCTCTAGGAATGACTCATTCCTGTTCCCTTACATGTGCCCATTAAATACCTCCTGTCAGAGAATTACACAGACTGTATGTTTTCTCTACCCCCAACAGGGCTGTGGGCCATGTGTAGCAGAGGAGAGATATGCCTGCAGCCCAACACAAAATGGTTAACTTTCTCAAAAACGTGGTTGTGATATTATTTTTTCTTGTAACTCAAGTGTGAATTTCGTAGATGACAAACGTCTTCTTCTGACATGTCACAGTTGTCAGAAGACTTGAGTGTGCCTGTGCGTCAGAAGGCCAAGTGTGCTGGGCCTGAGGCTTTCATTTTCTCTCAGCAGTATTGTGATTCGCGCCGTTACATATATCGAGAGTGCACCCTCGCTTCCTACTCCTTGTTGGAACTTCATTGTTCCTGTTAGGCTGTGTTCCTGTCAGTGATGCATGGGCCCTTGGCAGCTCGGGATTAGCGTCAGAACATTACCTGGTCACAGTTTGAGAACTTCATACAGGAGAACTAACATCACTCCTGGTGCTCAACACGTCTTCCTTGTCTGCCCCCCTCCCTCCCAAATTCATCCCCTCTTTTCTAATTATTATTGTTACATACATATGCTTCACACACACACACACACACACACACACACACACACACACACACACACCACAGTACACTTTACACACATATGTCAAGGGTTGACAAGCTACACGGGCACTAGTCCCTGAAGAAAAGATACACTCCCGCTCTTGGCAGCCATTAGCCACACGTAGCACTTGCTCTTTGGGTGGGCCTCGAGGCGCTGTCTTTGTCATTATGCAGTTCCTGTTTGGGCAGCCATATTGTTGAGATCGTATGAGCATATCTTCCAAGTCATGTCTTGGGCACACCATCAGTAAGTATCACGGATGTCTTGGTCCTCCTATGTAGGACCTTCTAATACTGGGAGAGTTGGTTTGGGGTGCTTCTGGGCCCGCTCCACCTCCATCCCCCCCAATCCTATGTTCTGCCCTTAGCAGTGCTACCTTGCAGTCCCCTATCAGCACGGGGAGCCTCCGTATATGCTTTGCATTTGAAGTAGCTGGTCTTTCTCTTAACCATTGCAGCTGTGAATCAAGTGTCTCTCATTGTAGCTTTTATATATATATATATAGATATATATAAACTTATATATATCTATATATATATATATATATATATATATAAACTAAAGATGTTGATTATTTAACATGTGCCCATTGGGCGTTTACATGTTTACCTTTGTGACACATGTTAAAACATCCGCTTGTTTTGAAAAGGGTGCTTTCTTTTTACTGTTAATTAAGTTTTAAGCATTCTTCCTGTTTGCAGATGGTGGTACTTTTTCTGATAGGTATTTGTGACTATCTGTGCTGAAAGGTTTCTACACACATTTTCTGATCAGTACTTTTTACTCGGTAGGAGGTTTTTAATTTTTGTGAACTCTAACCTAGAACATTTCTCCTTGATGTTATTCTATTACATGGCCCTATAATATTTATTGGCTGTCCAGATTACTTTATGTTCTAATAAGTTCATTATTTTAGCCTTTATATTTAAGATTCTCCTGTATTGACTGTATGCATGCTGGGGGGGGGTGAGAATCTGGGATTTTTGTCTTTTTCTTATTCTGGTGCTGTTTGTTGTGAAGAAATTTTCTTCTTTCTGCCCCCACCCCCGTTGGGTTTCTTTAGTGTTTATTTTCAAAACTCAAATGCCTGTGGGTGCCTGGTGTGGACACCTCGCTGAGTCCCCCTCCTGACCACCATTCGGGCTGTTAGTGCCTGTGCTGGACCACACCCTCTTCATGGCTGTAGCTCGGTGGTAAATGAAGTTCCATGAGCATCTCAGCTTCATCCTTGCACAAGTCGCTCCGTTACCTCGCATTCCTTATGTTTCTGTTCGAACTTTAGAATGTGAACGCCAATTCTAAAGCATTCTGGTTCAGAGGTAACTGGCGTTATTTATTTTGGGTCTTCTGGTCCATGAACATGGTATATATCAATTATTCATCACCGGTGGTTCTTACGTTTCAGTATCTGTAAGTCGCATGTGTTTATATTGGTTATATTGTTGTTATTATTATTTTGTTACTTTATTATTTGTTATATAGGTTATCTGGTACTATTGTAAGTTGAATTGCAGTTTAAATTGGCCCAGCGGCTTGTAGCTATCACATAAAAGGAATGGGCATGTTAATTAGATTTGTCTAATTGGTCTACAATGTCGAGCATTACCTTGTACCCTATAAATACTAGTTTGTTGCCTTAAAATTAAACTTGTGGTGTGGGACGCTGACTGCACGTGGCCTGGTTGTTGTCCCAGCAGCTGTGGCTGTGGCCCGCTAGAGACCAAGCCTCCGAACATTACGCATGGACTGGGGAGGGGTGGCCTCGGAGGGAGGCAGAATCGTGCTCATTTAGGGATGTGGCCACTGGTAGGTTGCCCCACACAGGTGTGCAGGTGGAGTCCTCACTGGACACGGGGTCATTAATAACACAGGGTAAGCCTGTGAACTCAAGACGGTACAGTTGATTTTTATATTGATTTTATCATATCTGTGACAGGTGCATTTAGTTATTCTAGTGGTTTCATATAGTCTTTGGGATTTTTGAAGTCATTTGCAAACAGGTGTGTTTCTGTGTATGTGTGTGTGAGACACATGTGCATATGTAGAGCTTTCGATTTATTTCTGTTGCTTTATTACAACAGTTAAGACGTCTGCTACAGTACTGAGTCTGCATGGTCCTTCGTTCCTCATCTTAGGTGGGGACATTATTTTACTACAAGATACACTTTTACCTGTGTGGCCATAAATAGCTCCCTTCTCAAACTGAGGAAATTGTTTTTTATTCTTAGTTTGCTGAACATTTGTTTTGAGTGAGGGTTGAAATTCACCAAATGTGTTGTTTTTTGTCTACTGAAATATATTTTTTCATCTTGGATTCTGTTGCTATGGATTCACGTTGATTTTTGTTTTTTAAGAATCAAACTTATCTTGAATCCTTGGGGAAATGTTGTGTTACCTTCCTAACATATTGCTAACCAATTACAATTTGGGGGAGATTGTTACATCTGTGTGTGTAAGGAGTGGGAGTCTGCTGCTTGCATGCTTTCCCTCTGGTGGGTTCTTGTGTTTAGATCTTGCTGGTCTCATGGAGATGAGAAATGTAGTGGAAGTGTTGGGGTTCATAAGGGTAAGAAATGGGCAGAAGTCACATATGACCTGCGAGGTGGAAATAAATTGGTTTTGCCCCTCCAAATGTGCCAGGTTGTACACTTGGAATTTGTCACAGGCTATAAGGAGCTATATGGAGATGATGTACTGACCAGGGTTACGTCTGGCAGAAAACGGAACCAGCAGAAGGGAGGCAGAGTCACAGCTCGGGCCAAACTAGGTTAGCCTTGGACAATTGGTTCAGATAATGTACTTTACTGTTTCTACTTTATACAAAGCCTTTCCTTCGGAATAGTGAGTGTGTGTGTGTGTGTGTGTGTGTGTGTGTGTGTGTGTGTGAGAGAGAGAGAGAGAGAGAGAGAGAGCGAGCATTAAGAAGGGGGAACAGTGGGCTGAGGCGATGTCCCTGTCTTCAAAGCATTGGCTGCATTAGGATGGGGAACAGTGGGCTGAGGCGATGTCCCTGTCTTCAAAGCATTGGCTGCATTAGGATGGGAGCTGAGCTCAGATGCCAGCACACACATTGCCAGCACACACAGCAGAACCCAGAGCCAGGCTAGAGGAGACAGACAGGTTCCTGAAGCTCCCTGGCCAGCCAGTTTACATGAGGATGTGTGCTCCAGATCCTGCGGGAGATCTTGTCTCAAAAATAAGATGCACAGTGAACAGGAAGATACCCGACATCGCCCTCACGCTTCCCCATGTACAAGCAGACAGCTGTGCACACACATAAACATGTACTACACACACACAAACACACTCACACAAAGGAGGAGCATTTACTTGCTTATGCAATTTTATAAACGTTTAAACAATGTTAGGAAGCACAAAAGTATGCATCAGCCAAGTGTTTCCTAGGCCGTGCGTCGCTGTATGGGTTACTTCCAGAGAAGAAGAAATCTGTGGGTGTCGTGGGTTGACTTATTATTTGTATTATAACGTTATCTTAGATTTGTAAACAAAAAAGAGCCTTTGCTTGTTTATGCCCAATTATAAAAACACTACAAACAAATGGCACAAGATCAAACGTTGAAATCAGCAGACACAAATGAATCTCGTTAGTTTAATGTAAAGGATGCTCTGCAGGAAATAAGCAACCTGGCGCTTGATGTGAGCATAGGCGCATTTTTGTTCCGAGAGCCTGTGATACCTGGTTCATGCAGTGACATCTTCTCTGCCACTGTTCTCTGCGTGAGGTTACATGCACTGTTGGGTCATGTGTCACTAGCTACATGTGTAAATCACCTCTGTATCACAGCTGTTTTTGTTTTATGAAGACTTAAGAACAAACCTTTCATTAGATATCAGTGCACACACAAAGGTACCGACATCTCTCCTCAAGGGTCTACCCCAGGGGATGTACAGTAAGAGTTTATTAATTTTCAGTTATCATAAAGTGTTTACAGAGGAGAAACTGAGGGGACTACAGACATGCAGTGACACAAGTCCCCATCCTTGGGTCCAAGAGCCCCCCATATTGGACATCTCATGGGTTCAGGTATCATGTGCCTGTCATGTGTGAAGCCTAAGCACTATCCCTCAGCACCACTCAAGCTTTGAGGTGACACACACTAGTGATCTCAGCACTCCAGAGGTACAGGCAATGGGAATAGAAGTTCAAGCTTGTCCTCAGCTACAGAAGCACTTCAAGGCCATCCTGGAGTGCATAAAGCCATGTACTTATGGATGAAAAGAAACTGACAGGCAGCGGTGGTGCACACCTTTAGTCTCAGCACTTGGAAGGTAGAGGCAGGAAGATCTCTGAGTTCAGAACCAGCCTGGAATAGAAAGTGAGTCCCAGGACAGTCAGAGCCCACAGTGGCTGTGGTGTCTGTGTGTGTCAGAGATCACGATGGCCATGGTGGCTGTGTGTGTCAGGGCACACGGTGGCAGTCTCCCTCTGAGAGTCCTGGATTCTGAGAGTGGAGAAGCAGACATGAAGAACGAGATGGACAGAGAGCCCGAGGAGTGCTTGATGAGATGACAGGGCTCTGGGGCAGCTGGGCTGCTCACCCCGAAAGGCTGCGGGTCCTGCTTACCGGCCTCTCCACTGAACCCGCGGGGTCAGAAACCACAGGCAGAAACATGGGTCTGGGAGCGGAAGCTCACAGCTGTGGTGCCAGGCTGTGATTTCCCATTTGGAATCTTTTTAAAAACCCTTTTCTTGTTTTATTTTGTTTCATTTTTGTTGTTGTTTGAAGACTCTTTTTTCTTAGAAAATTTACTCCTTGAAATTCTGGAGTTCCCTAAGTTTTTGTTTTGTTAAAAAAAAAAAAAACTATTTTTGAGGTTATGCTAAGAATACCTAACATGCAATCACCCCCTCCCCCAGTAATTTAAAATACACTTATTACACTCTCATTTATCTTGTGTGTGTTTTCGGAGTGAGAGAGAGAGAGAGAGAGAGAGAGAGAGAGAGAGAGAGAGAGCGAGCTCTGGTGGGGAGGCCAGAGGACAACTTGTGCTCTAGCTGATTCTTTCCTTGTACCCTATGGGTCCCAGGGGTCAAACTCAGGCCATCAGACTGGACAGCAAACACCTTTACCTGCTGAGCCATCTCAGCCCCTCCCCTCTCCACTCCTCTCCATCTCCCCCTTCTCGTAAGACTCAATACAGGATCAGTAACTTTGGACAGGTTCTTGTATGGAAGGTCTCTCAACTTGAAGCTAGAATTTTGCTCCTATTGGATGGCACCTAGGTCCATCCCCTACCTTCACCCTAGACAGAACTTTCCTCATGTTGCAGTATTTACCGTCCTCCCACGAATGGAATCTAGTTACTTTTCCTTCATACATCGACACATTTCACTTAGCCTAATGTCCTCAAGTATCTTCTACATTGTCATGGGTTGCAAGGCTTCCTTTCTTTTTAAAGGCAGAGTAATAGTCCCTGTACCCATCTTATACCTGTGCTCTAACTTTCAGCCCCACCCCACCCCACCAGTTCCCCAACCTTTTGTAATTTCCCAAGTGTCTGCCTTCAAGTTGGGGGATATGCTTAGAAAGAGAGAACAGGGAGGTGCTGAGCCTGAGGAAACTTGCTAGGAAATCTAATCTGCGGGATGCCAGCAAAACCAGTTTGCTCTGGATGGTCACCGGCATAACTGCCTTTCAGCTTCTGTGGGCCACCTTACCAGAGAGTGAGCTCTGAGAGGTTCCTTCTCTTCATGATCTCTAGAGAAGTTCCCTCATAAGGGTTATGGCCGTTACTTCTAAATGTCACATAGCCACAACCGAGAATTTCCCTGGAGATGAGTCTTGGTTGAGTAATGGTATTTCTTGAGTTGCTCTGTGGGCATGTCTCTGGGGCATTGTCTAGATTGTTAATTGAAGGAATTAACTGGAGGAAGACACAGCCCACTGTGAGTAGCACCATTCCCTAGGTGGAGGAAGTGGGGTGACTACAGGGTGAAGAAAGCTAGCAAGTGGTCAGCATTCATTTCTCTCTGCTCTTGGCTGTGGTTGTTACGTGGGGAAGCTCTTCCAGACCTCATCCTGGCTTCTCCATGAAAGGCTGTGTTCTGGAACACCAAAGCCAAATGAACCCTTCCCCCTGCATTGTCTTTTTTGTTAGGGTGTTGGTTGCAACAAAGAAACTAAAATGCGAGTCTTGCTTGTCTGTTACATTTACTTGAAAGGTTTCCATTTCCAGTGGCACAGCCAGCAGCCGCCTGGTAGAATCTGCCTCCTGGAAGCCCTCCCCCAGACCATACAAGAGCAGCCCACACTGTGGGCATAGAGAGTTTAAGCAGAAGGCAGCATATGCTCTGTGCTGTTCTAAAGCCGGCCGAATATAAGCCCAGGGAAATCCTATCCAAAATCCTAGCCGGGTTCTCCTAGCCAGGGTTCACAGAGCCGACATTTTGCATGTGGTGAGTTAAGTGGTAATTGAGGTTTGCAAATTTTTATGTGCTTTATTCTGGTTTTCTTCCAATGGCCTGTGAGCTGAAACTTAGACATGGATTCTCTGGAGTTGCTTCTTCCTGCTTAGAGAGGCTGGCATAATATTTTGTCTTCTGGGCTCAAATAACCATGTAATTACTCTGTAATCATATAGTAATTAGCATGTTCTATACGCATTTATTACATAATTATATTCCTGGAGGATTGCATGGCAATTATACTTGCTTTCCCCATATCATTTTATATACTGTATCATGAACAAGTATGTAATTTGTTGCTGTTTTCTTTGATCTTGATTTCCGTTCACCAAGCAGGAGCTGAAAACAGTTCTCCAGTTGCCTTATTTACTGGTAGCTGGGCTGGTGCCCGAGTTGCCATGGCCTGGGTCCATGGCTGTACAGAGACATCTAGGGACTGCTGTGGGCTCTTACCCGTTGCGCCCTGGTACTGCCTCTTTGGTGTGGACTATTGTGCTGTGTGCTTTGAAACCCCCTGACCTGGAGAGTGTGCGCACGGCCAGGTGAATGCCAAGGAGTCATCACAGCTCTTTCTCTGCCTTGCAGTGGAGCACATCTCCAAAGGGAACAACTGCCTGGATGCGGCCAAGGCCTGCAACCTGGACGACACCTGTAAGAAGTACAGGTCCGCCTACATCACGCCCTGCACCACCAGCATGTCCAACGAGGTCTGCAACCGCCGCAAGTGCCACAAGGCCCTCAGGCAGTTCTTCGACAAGGTCCCGGCCAAGCACAGCTACGGGATGCTCTTCTGCTCCTGCCGCGACATCGCCTGTACGGAGCGGCGGCGCCAGACCATCGTGCCGGTGTGCTCCTATGAAGAACAGCGAGAGAGACCCAACTGCCTGAACCTGCAGGACTCCTGTAAGACAAATTACATCTGCAGGTGAGTGGTGTCAGCAGGTGGCTAATGGCTCTCCAGGAAGCCCTGGCCATGGCTCTAAGCAGGTAGAAGTTTGACCTCTCTCTGCTTCTGTAGCAGCTTTCACTGGCGTTCTGCACTCACCCCGGGGATGGTCCCACCTTCAACTGGGAAGTGCTTTGAGGCAGAAGGGGAAAGTCCTCTAAGGTGAGGTGAGGTAACCATGTGTCCAATCAGGTTCCCAGAGGCTTCCAGGCCTGGACAGAAGCTTGCGAAGGACACGGGCTCTTGATCTGCAGGTGTAGAAAAAGGAAGAGACCAGACAGTGGGTGTCAGCTGTATTCAGCCTTCAGTGTGTGTGTGTGTGTGTGTGTGTGTGTGTGTGTGTTTCTGGTTTGTATTACCCCCCTCCTATCCCAGCCCTCTAGCCACACTTTTGACAATTTGATGAGCCTCCTCCAAGGACTTAGAGCAGAATTCAGTCACTGTTAGAAACGAGGTGCCAGCAAGCAGAGGTTAGCGCTGCACACCAATCCGTGGTTCTTTCAGAAGAGCAGACCAAGTCCTGAACTAAAGAGAGGCAGGGCACCACGTCTGTACTGTGCACACTGCCCTCACGGACAGCACAGGGACTTCAATGCCTCTGTCAGGCTGACGCCATGGGGTGTGGTAGGTAGACAGATGGGTGAAACTATAATCAGGTACCTGGTAGTTTTATATTAGTAGATTATCTATTTTTAAAGACTAGGGATGAAGAGAAAACTGAGGCCAATAACTTTGTTCAAATTAGCAATGAGTCTTAATTTGGTGGAGGAGACCCCATTCTTCCTTTAAAGAAATGGTGACCAAAAGAAAACCGAAAGTCTTTGAATTCTGAAGATATTCCTCCCAAACCTCTTCTTTATGTCCATTCTTTCTGTGTATGTGTGGGGTGTGGGAGGGTTTGGGGCCCACATAAACATGCTCATGCATGTGCACAGAAGGTATAGACCAGCCTCTGATGTTGTAGATGTAGACTTCATGTAAACACACTTGCATGTGTGCACTGAGGCCATAGGTCAGCCTCTGATGCTGTTTCTCAACGCTCTCCACTTTGTTCCTTGAGGTAGGGTTTTTTACTTTACATGGCGCTCACAGATTCAGTGGGGTTGGCCGGCCACCGAAGCCCTGGGCTCTGTCTGTCTCTGCCTCTTCTGATCTGGGATTACAGGTGCACATCACCGGGCTTGTTCTTTTCCTGTGGGTTTCTTAGCTCACACTCAAACCGACTTGGTAGAGAGTTTCTGACCGTAACAGCCACGCACCTACGTGTTGCTCTTTGTTTGCTTTGTTGGAAGAAGTGACCTGTTGTTCTGGGAGGAACCAGAATGAAGCTTGACAGGAACCATTTCTCTGCAGAGAGGAGTTGCTCTGTTTCTCAGCCACTGGTTCCTCGGGGCCATTGTGGGAGAAAGGGGTGATATAAAATGTCTCGAGATGGGGTAGACCACTGAAAACCAGCAACGCTCCCCCCGGGGGGGGGGTTGAGAAGACACAGCTGAAGGCTGGAGGGGGTAGCGTTGGAAGTCTGGCCTTGTATTAAGGGGTGGGAGGGTGTAGGAAGTCCCAAGAACTCTTCCCTTTGAGCATACCGATTTCCCCAGTTCCTGAAGATGACTTCATTTCTAGTGTCTTCTTTGGCTTAAAACCAGGCACTTCCTCCCTAAGACATCAACCTACTCATTGTTGGGTATGAGGAAGGAAGCCTGGGCTCCAAGTGGGAAGGAATGTCAACAGGTCACCAGTGGAGAATGGATCAGCATCTCCCATGGAGTAGCGACTGGCCAAGGGAACCAGCCACTCACCAAAGGTTTCTGTTGATCATGGCTTCCAGGGAAAGTCTGCGAAGCCTACTGTGAGTGGAGAGTTTGTATTCACAGTGACCTCCAACTCCTATGCACATGCTACCATGTGCGCTAGAGACAGAATCTCTGTGCTGCTGTAAATTTGTTCTAGGGCATTGGACTCCTGCTCAGCTAGGGATGAAACTGGGAATGTGATGACTTGGAGGAACCTGTAGATATTCCAGTGGATTGGCTGCTGTCTGGGGGCTCAGACTTACCCCACACAAGAGCAAGTTCAAGAAACTGAGAGACACTCCCATAGCTGGAGGTAGACCCAGATGGCGGGGCAGAAATGGAAATGGGCCGGAGATGGGATAGTTCTTGCCTAACTCTGAGGGCCCCAACCCTTCCAAGGCCAGAGTGGTGGGGACAGAGCTGCACACAGTGGGGTCCACACACACTGAGGCGAAAGCCCTGTAAAATCAGTGACATTTGGAGGTGGCATTTATATTAGTCTCCGCTGCTCTGAGTAGAGCTCAGAGGCTGTGAGACTCAGAGCTAGGCTTACCAGGGAGCCTACAAAGGGAAATTTATCTCCATGTGATTGATGGGTTTTATACCCTGTATTGAGTCTTTCCTGGGAAGGTAACTCAGGGACTTCCCTGGTATTACCCCTTGTTAGGTTAGTTAGCCCATACTGTCTTTCCAGAGCCTGGGCTCATTACTGGCAATTGCCCTCTCCCTTACTATTGTGGCAAATGTAATTTGAGCCACAGGGTTGGCTAGCAATGCTTGCTCTCAGCAGGTTTTATTAATCTTGTCTTTAATTTTATGCCTTTTATTTCATTTTTTTCTCAGTTCATCTTGAGGAAGCTTCCATTTCCCTACTCAGGGCAGCAGCTGGTAGTGGCTGGAACCTGGGGTTCTTTGGGCTCCCTGGTACAGTTAGTCACCCCTGACTCTTGTGATGACCGAAGGGACCCCTGCGAACACCCCCAACAGGAAGGATGTCAGGAGGAGACTCCGCATGTTACATACTACCACTCGCTTTGCATGTTTAGACTTTGTCCAGAGATCCATTCCTGGCTTAACAGCCTTGCCTGTCTAAAAGCTGCCCAGTCTGATTAAAACTACCCTGCAAGTAATGTTTTCCTACTGTGGCCTTAAGGTTTCCATCCAGAGGGTCCCATGGTGCCTTCGTATAAACCCCGACTCTGTTCTGCCTGTGCCTTCAAACAGATAGGAAGCAAAGCAACCTGAGGTTTGTGGTTTGCCTCTGCTTTTGTTTTCCTTCCCTTCCTTTCTTCTTCAGTGAGGCTGACAGGCCCCTTCCCTCTTGGGGTGGTTGGGAAGAAGCGAGCTTGACTGTTCAAGCCTCCAAGCTTCTTTGCGGCAAAGCATGCACTCAGGTGTTATCCGATGGCTGTGATGAAATCTGAAAGCTTTGTGCTCCTCCCCTGGAGCACCACGGTTCCCCTGGAGAACCAGAGCTCACATGCTGGCTTCCCTCTCCTTGCTTGCCTCGCTGTCTGGAAGGCTGACAGTACCTAGTGTGGCCTCAAGGAAGTACGTCCTTCATTCCTGATGCAAATTACATTATATACATTATTTAAATTTAGACTCTGCCTGCTCTCTCCCTTCCTCCCAACACTCCAGTATTCAGAGTAAGCTCTGCTCTTGAGTTCTGATTCAGGATACCAGAGATTGCTCCGATTGCTCTTACCTCTCTAATTAGTCACTCGGGTGCTTGGCTGTTCTCCTTGCCAAGAATCTCCTCTTGAGCACACTGCTCCAGCTTGTGTTGAAGAATCACAGAGACGGGCTCAACCTCATCCCTCTTCCAGTGCCAACCAAAGAGGGAGCCGGAGGCTGCCGAGCAGGACACCTGTCTGTGGCTCTCACTACTCTCTGCTGTCCTTGTGGAGTGGCTGGGGCTGCCGTGGTCATTCTGTGCTTGCAGCAGAGACACTATTGCATGCCCAAGTAGGCACCAAGTCATTGTGCCTTAGAAGGCTGGGTTCTTGAGGGTCTTCACCCAGAGCCAGTTGTCTACTTTGTAATGTCTCCCTGGTTCCCTTTTGCTTGGCAGCATGCCCCTGCAGGGAGAGTAAGTCTCTTTTCTAAATTCAGTAATGCTGGTCTGCTGGTCATGGTTGTCTACTTCTTCTTGACTACTCTACGTTGAACATCAAAGAGATGAGGAGGCTGGATATGTGAAGCCTGCTTTTGATCTCAGCACTCAGGAGGCAGAGGCAGACAGATCTCCATGAGTCTGAGGTCAGTCTGGTCTATATAGTAAGTTCCAGGCAAGCCAGGGTTACATAGTAAGACCATCTCAAAAGAGATCATCTGCAGTTAAAGACACAGCTTCGCTGTTAAGAGTACTTGTTGCTCTTAGAGAAGACCCAGGTTCAGTTCTGCATACCCACAGGGGGCTCACAGCCACCCATAACTACAGATTCATGTGATATGACCCCCATTTCAGATTTCCTTGGGTACCAGGTATGCATGTAGTACACATATGTACATGCAGGCAAAACCCTCTTACACATAAGAATAAAGTAAGATAAGTAAATATAAAAGTATGTTTAAAGGCAGGACTTATGGGCTTCAGGACCTCGGACTCTGAAGCCCTCATGGCTTCCTGGAAGTCTACCCCTTCTTCCTCCTCCAGGGGTCTGGCTGTAGGTCTGCACATCTTCAGAAGAGTAGCTTGTTGAGGTCACTAGTTCTTCCTCTGTGGGCTCAGCATCCTGTAATTACATCTTAGAAACGAGCAGAGGTGGTAATGGAACCAGGAAGCCACCTGTCCCTTGGTGTAGTTCCAGAAGAGCAGCGCCCACAGTTTCTGAGCTGCTCCCATCAATACTTCATTTACCACCATCAGGGTGATCTTTTTATGTAAAGGACACTTATCATTGTTAATCTCCCAGGTGGGACAACTGGGAACACACACCACAAAGTGATGGAGGGGATTTGTGCCACTGTGACTTATTTAGTACCTATTAAAAGTAAAAGAGATGAGGCTGGAGAGATGGCTCAGAGGTTAAGAGCACTGGATGCTCTTCCAGAGGTCCTGAGTTCAAGTCCCAGGAACCACATGGTGGCTCATAAGCATCTGTAATAAAATCTGGAACCTCTTCTGGCCAATGGGCATACATGAAGATAAAATACTACATGTGTTCTTTTAAAAAACACTTTAAAAAGGTGAAAGAGATGTTTACTTGGAATGAGACCTTTTTTGCACACTGTGGTGGTTTGAATAGGTATGGCCCCATAGACTCTTGTGTTTAAATGCTTGGCCCATGGGAAGTGGCAATGTTAGGAGATATGGCATTGTTGGAGGAAGCGTGTCACTCAGGGGGTGGCTTTGACCTTTTCTATGTTCAAGCTCCACCGAGTGTGGAATTTCTGTCTCCTGGCTGCATGTCACCATGCATCCCACCATAATGATAATGGACTAAACCTCTGATACTGTAAGCCCCAATACATGTTTGCCTTTATAAGAGTTGCTGTGGTCATGGTGTCTTCACACTGGCAGAAACCCTAAGATACACAGTAAACTGTAGATCCTAGAAATCAAGACTCTGCTTCGCAAGTGTAAGCTCCTGTGTTAAAACCCGGATGCCGCATCATTAGACCTGGACTTGTCTTGACATGTGGTTAAGTTCGAGAGAAAAGGGCTGAGAGGATAATTAATACCTAGAACTAGACTAATTTGGTAGATTGATTTGCCACTTAATTTTGTTTTACACTGATTCATTCACAAATGGAAACCAGCAGCTAGACAGTGCAAACTTTTGAACCATGGGAAGAAAGGCTCAGAGATATGAGGGAGTACAAGGGAAATGCTTTCCAGTCCGTTTGAACGGCTTCCATTTCACACGATACATGAGTGTCGGTAGACATCAGTACACGAGTACGTTCAGAGTGCCAAGTGTTGGTGTGAACACGCCCCACATGGGAGAGCTGTCTCTCACACTTGTATGTGCTCCTGTGACACAGACCTTGAAAACAGGTCAAGGATCTCCTTCAACACATATTACCCCTTTGTCTTTGGCTCTCAGGCAGGAAGAACATAGGTTCTTCTGGACGTCCATCTCGGGGATGTATGAACCAGATACAGTCTGCTCTGCTGTCTTCTGTATCTCTCTTGTTTCTTTTGGCAGAAGCCAGGGTAGAGCGGTTTGTTTCTCTCAGAATCAATAACTTTGGGGGGAGGACTGGATGGGTTTCCTCTTTCTTCTCTCGGTCCACCATTCCGCACGCTTGACAAGCTCAGCATCTCTGCTGTCTGCTTGGGTCTCCCACCATCACCATCCTCACCATCCTCACTCAGACGTTTCCACTCCCTTCCAAAGTCACTTCCTCCACTCCGCCTGGAGACAGGAAGTCAGAGACTCCTTTTACTATATTTGCATGTGGTGTTGCTCTCTGGATCTGGAAGGAATCTTGGCACCATACCTGTCTTTCCCATTGGTGAGCTGGAAAGCAAATGATAGAAAAATGTAGATGAGCAAAGTCCAGGAAGCCAGAGAAGGGCTTCTGGGTAATCACAGGGGAGAAGATGCTCAGAACCTGAAGCAGGAGGTGAAGTTGGAGACAAAGGCAAGACCCCAGGGTTTCCAGCACTATACTAAGTGCTTGATTTTATCCTTGAAAGACTTAGAGCATCAGAATGAGGTCAGGTGGACAGGGTCTGGATAGGATTAGAGGCAGGTTAAAGTCAGGTTAAGGAGTTCTTTGGTAAGATGAGAGATTAGAGGGCCGGAAAGAAAAGCATTTGGAAAAAGTGGTAACTGCCAGCCAAGGGAATTATTGACTGCCTGGCAAATGAGTAAAGGAATGAACATATATAACATGAGAGTAGATGGCAGAGACAAGGTTGGCAAAATGGGTAGAGTTTAGAACAGACCAGGTGGAGGCTGCTCCTCACTTGTGTGACAGGATTTGTCCTCCTGGACAGGGGGTGGGAAAAGAAATAGTCTACTACTGGGAATCCTCAAGTTCGTGATGAAAGTCTCAGTGAACATGCCTTAGGTAGGAAGTTAGACCGTTGAGAGAAGGTGGGATGGGTGGGACAATCAAGACGGAAAAGGTGGTGGACAGTGATGTCATTTATTCAGATAGACAGCGATGTCAGTTGTTCAGGTAGACAGTGACATCAGTTATTCAGTTAATAATATCAACTATTCAGGTTGGCAGTAATGTCACCATTCAGACACTGATGTCAGTTGTTCAGGTAGACAGTGACATCAGTTATTCAGTTAATGATATCAACTATTCAGGTTGGCAGTGATGTTACCATTCAGACACTGATGTCAGTTGTTCAGATAGACAGTGATGTCATCATTCAGACAGTGATGTCACTTAATCAAACAGTGATGTCATCATTCAGATAGTGATGTCACTTATTCAGACAGTGATGTCATCATTCAGACAGTGATGTCACTTTTTCAGACAAACATTGATGTCAGTTGTTCAGAGGAAAGCTTAGAAGGACACATAGAGAAGTTTTACCCCTCTCTGTCATTGTGTCCTTTTGTCCATCCATCCATTCATCTCTTTACTCCCTCTACCTATTGATATTCATGGCATACCCATTTATCTTCTCCTCATTCACATATCAATGTATTCCACGTTTTTTATCCATCTGCATTTACTGTGAGAGAATTACAAACCTAGAATCTCGTGCACATTGTAGAGAAGGAGGCCAAACACACAGTTTACATCAGGACATGGCAGTCTTTGGTCACGGGCCCATGAAGTGCTTTGGGAGAACAGAGATAAGAACAGGCAACTTACTAAGGCTTCCTGGAGAAGCCTCCTTGTCAAGTAGGTCAGGGGGTGATTTGCATGGAAGAGAACAGTGAGGTAGAGAAACCTAGAGGTACATTGAGAAAGGTGTGGAAAGTAAATCACAATCCAGCCCTGAGTATTGATAAGGACCATCACTGGACGGTGTGATTTACTGTTGGGACCTCACTAACATGGCTGCACCAATGAGACTATAGTGATGGGACCTCACTGTAATGGCCGCACCGATGAGACCTCACTGATGGGACCTCAAGACTACTTTTGTCTCTCGTTGTACCAGCTGCCTTGTAGTGGGTGGTCAGGAAAGCAACAGGAAGCACACAGCTCTTCAATATGTGATCTGGAGCCAGCCCCAGGTTATTAACTCCAAATCCTGGTTTTGGTCACTAGCTGCAAAGGATTCTTTTTCTTCCTGACACAAATACAGTGTTTCCATCCCCAGACAGACTGACAGTCCTGAATCCAGACACTGCATGACTCAGTAACTAAGACTGCCTCTGTTTTAAAGACTTTTCATAGCACTTGGGACATAATGTTCACCAGAGCCTCTTAGCATCATTTGAAAAGTGAACATAACTTCCCAGGCAACAGGTTTATTAAGTTCTTGCTTTATCTTATTTCCTCCCGAGCACTCTGCTTACTACAGAGTGGATACTTTGTGACAGCTTACTGACTCTGAAAGAGTTATTTCTACAAATAGAAGAAAGCACACCCTTCAAGACCACACTGGTCTTCTAATGATTATTATTAACCCCCTATTTACATGGGGTGCACTCACTGAATGTGTGTGACAGCCTGGGCCCTGGATAGAATGGTCACACATGTTTCTTCCAGATACTTAGGCTTATTCTGTGTTATCCTTAAATCCCTCTGCACCATTATTCAAGTTCAGCTCTTGACTGCCACTTAGTCAAAAGCAGTGCACATTAGGAACCTTGGTTGTGCATCCTATGGTCTAGACGAAGTCTTTGCTGTCACACACTGACACCATATTTCTGTCCTACTCCTGGGACGTACCCAAAAGATTTACCTTCCTAACCCTTTTTCCCCAAGGCCACCCGATTCACTACAGACAAGTTCTGTGCTAAGTAGATAGCCTCTTACTACAGAGCTAGAGAATGGTATGGTGGGGACAGGACCCCAGCGATCCTCCGTGGAAGTACTGAAGGAAGAGGATGTGAATGAGAGAGTCTCTGGGTCCACGGATTTCAGACCATCTTGTCTATAGCTGTGGGCAGCAGAGGAAGGTCTTATCTGATCTCTGCTGCCCAAGTTCAGCCGACCTTTCCTCTTGGGGCCTCACGGGGTCACATCCCATCAGGCGCATAAGCTGAACAGATACACTGTATCCTTCCCAGATCCCTCCCTGATTGCAGGGATGGGGCTTCCCTTCAAAGCTGCTTCTTCTACTGAGCGAAGAACAGGAATCAGTGGGCCCTCAGCCTTCCTGCGGGCCCTACATCATCCTGACCAGGCAGGCAGGGGGATCCCCAGCAGACTGCACGCTGTCTTCTAGGCTCTCGGCATACTACTCCCTTTTTTGGTTATGCACAGTTGGTGGTTGAGGTCGTCCTTTCTGCAGCCCATGACCTGGGACATTCTCTTCTTTTACCATGTGTTTAATAGCATCTGCTGCTCCAGGAGAGCCAGTGGAGGATAAGGGTAACCTGGGCAAAATGAAATCCTACTCCGGAGGCAGCATGTGCCCTGTTCCCCTTGGGGTCTATCTCCGGAATCCTGCCTGAGCTTCCTGCGTGGCCTTTACTGCTGTAGCCATTCCTTAGGTGAGCGTGGGTCTCACACCCACTTGTCTTCCTGTTCCCAGCCCATCGCTTGTCTCCACACCTCCAGGGTGGCCTGCCATTTTTTTGTTTCTATGGGGCATTTCCAACTTAGTGAATAAGGAACTTCTCTGTGATTTCCAAAGGTGATTAATTATGCAGAAAACTTCACATGCAAGGAAAACAAGAATTTAAAAGGGCTATCAACATGAAAGGCCCCACAGTCCGCTGGAGTCTTGGGATTTTCTTTCCTTACCACAGTTGTCAGTGTAGAGCAAGTGAGGCAGGACCTGACTTCCACTCAGGTTATGATATGGGCAGCCCAGTCTCCCTTCTGTGGACGGGACTGTCGGCTCTGTCCTCGCAAGCATGAGGTTAACGTGAAGGAAGCTTGTTGCCCGGTGACCGCCTCGGAGCACAATGCTCTCTCTCTGTTGTGCAGGCTCCTTTCCATTTTATCTTTATAGTGACAGAGTGGGTCACATTGCTAAACTTTAAATATCACCCTCCTTATCCCTTTTGGTATTTGGGCCTCCAGGAAAAAGTGGGGGGACAGAGGCAGGAGAGAAAAATGTAGAGGTGCTTATGGCATGCATCATTTCCAGTTCATTTCTTGTAGAATATGCAGTATTTAACATCCATGGATACAGTAAGATTCACGTGAGTGGAGCTGGCCGAGAGACTGCTGGTGAGACTCACTATTGTTGAGGACGTGTATGCAGCAGAGACAGGACTGGCAGCCTTGTGGGCGAGTGAAATCTTCCTGACCGGAAGTGATCAAGGGAGGGGGTGGGGACTCTCACCTCTGAGTGAGTCAGTCACATGAGGGGCAAAGGACTCTTTTGAGGGGCTGACTCAGGAGGAAGGAACCTACGCATTCCTCCCCTGATGGTTTCACATGGTGAGTCAACATCATCCCATTCTTAAGCTAGCCACAACCAGGGACAGAGTGGTTTGTCACACAGGACTCGGGAGCCTGGGGACATCACTGCAGGAATGTGTGAATGTCAGCACCAGCTGCATTTAGGGTATGGGTGCGCAACATTTATTTGACATTTATAGTGTGCCAAGCATTGTGCAGAGCTCTTTCCAGCAAAGTGGGAGTGGGAAGGCTGGGGATGTGAGATCGTAAGTCCTTTATGTGCCATCCATGTGATGTGACTGGAATTTGAGCTCAAGAGGTGGGTTACAGAGCCAGAGATCTTGAGTCTGTACTGCTGCTGGTGGTCAGGGTGCCTGTCTTATTAGCTACCTGTATAGCTGTGAGGAAAACTGAGCAGGCGTGAACTTGGACGGTGGTGGCAACTTTGTCGCAACTTTCTGTCTACATTCTTGTCAAAGGAGAATGTTTAGGAGCCTTAGTGCCTTGTCTGGATAGAGCTCCAGCACCTGCTGGAAACATTTCACTTCTTGATAAAATAGCAACTCTTCAGCCTTTTTAGTTTATGCTCTTTACACTTGAAAAATCACTGAGAATCCCGGGAGGGAGGGTTGTTTATATGGGTTAAATCTATTAATACTTCCTATATTACATCAAAGCTGAAGGAATGTTTACATGCTAATGAAAAGCTCCATTTACATTTCACTTTAAAATAACATCAAGAAGCACATCGTGTGTTGCTTTAAATAACAATCTATGTTGTTAGAAGTAGTCCTCAAATAAAGCAACAAAAATATGTAAGGAAATGCATGGAAGAGTTTTACACTCTTCAAACCCTGGTGTCTAGCAGGAAGACCTTTGGTGGCTCCTATTTTCGGTTTGTAGAATTTTCACATCAAGTTCCTGTTGCTTCTCTGAGAAAAAGAAAATAAGGATTTCATTTGACTGGAGGAACAACCACATTGGTCCCCACCCCACCCCAGTCCACCCCACCACAGGCTCCTTGAGATCAGCAGTTGCCCCAAACCAGCACAGTGGATGGATAGGGGTAGTCTTGGCTTAAGACTTAGGTTCTTATGTACTGTGGTTCCCAAGGTCTATGAACAGAGACAGTGTGGGTAGGTGTGCCTGCCCTGCTCTGTCTGTTGGCAGGGTGTTTTTAGGGACTGTCTGGGAACAGGCACTGGAGGCCTTTTGGGTGGACCAAGGGTGCTGGACTTCGCTGCCGCCACGCTATGCTGTGTGGCTGCCAGGCAGCTGCAGAACACGGCTCTGCAGGATGGCCTGCTGGAAGACAGCACCTTCATCAGTGGCTTTTCTTCCCAGAATGCGAGAGGATTCCAGCAGGGCACTGAGATGTTAGGCTGGTGTTATACATTCTATGTCTAGAAACAGTTTGTTAAAGCCTCCTTCTGAGGTTGGGGCTTGAGGGGTTTTGCAGGTGATTCTCCAGCTCAGAGTTCTGGCTAGAAGGTATATATATATATACACATATAGCTCCCTCTGCTCTCTCTCAGCCAATTTTATTTTATTTTTTTAATTTAATTTTTTTTTGCCACAGAGGGGAAAAAAAAAGCTGGAAGGATAGTTGACCTAAGTCAACCCTTAGAATTAGAAATAGCAGATTCTTGTAATCACCCAGCAGTTGCTTACCTGGCTCCACATAACAGCTTGAAGCTTCTTGGAACAGGGGTCTGGGTAGAGGCAGTGCCTTCCCTACCAGAACACTGCCACAAAGGAATCAGATGCCATGCTAGAAAACCTGTCTGCAGAAACAGGACAAAGGCCCAGAGATCAACCCCCATTAGAACTTCAGACAGAACCACGCTCAGCTACCAATAAGGCCTGTGGCTGTGACATTTTCTTCTTTGTTAGACTGGCTGTTTTCTGTGCTGGGGCGGGTGATTGGTTCATTAGTGGGACATCAGATGCTTTGTGGGGCTCAGAGGTGAGAGATGAGCGGGGTATCCCCAGTACTGAGGAGACAGGCAAGGACAGGTGTCTGTACCACAACAGGAGGCCTGGCGGGATGGTTCTGGAATTTCTCAGGCGGGTCTCTGGTGTTCCAGCTTCAGCCTGTGCTGAGATCAGTTCTGAACCAGGAGGTCTGGTGTGGGACCAGAGAGTCTGTAGTGGAAAGGCCAGTCCTGCCACTGCTGCTGGCTGCCACTGCTGCTGGTCTGGGTTTCACACTTGGAGAGCTACTGATTAGGGAAATGCTGGCCAGGAACTCTAGGCTGATGCTCAGTCCCCCTTTCAGGTCTGAAGATTAAATGAGAAGGGACATACTCAGATCAGCATTGCTGGGATCTGAGCCCTGGAGGGGAAGTGATTTGGGAAGAGGACAGTGTGTGCTGTAGCTGGGGTCTGGATTATCAGGCCAGTTAGACATGGATGTAGGGAAGGGATTGAGGACAAGAAGTTAGTCGTGGGAGGAGAGTACATGGGAACCCCTCCCTACCTTGAAGTGGAACTATGCTGCTGAGAAGGGCTGTAAAGTCAGGTGACAGCTTCTTACTCATGGAGGACACTAATGCTTGTGTGTTAGTTGGCTGTTTTACCTGTGACCAGAATATCTGAGGGAACAGCTTAAAGGGAGAAGACATTGTTTCGGTCCACAGCTTGGGATCGCTTCGCTTGGTTTCTGGCCCCGTGGGGGGACGATATTACAGGGTGGGAACATGTGGCAGAATCTGTCCCCTCAATTAAACACAAAGATTTCAGACCATGATCCTTTGGGGCAACATTTCATTTCGAAGAATAAAAATGTAGCCCTACTGCCTGTCAGATCCATGTCTTCATTTTGTACATAAAGGAGGAGACAACCAGTTGTCCATAGGTTGACCTTGGCCTGAAATAGAACGTAGTTGTCTGAGTTATAATTGAAAATGTATTCCTAAACAGAGGGCTCCGGGGCAGTTATTTAGAGAGAAGTAAACAATGACCTCCTTTCAAAGATGACCTTCAGAGCCAGTTTTTGTGCCCTGAGCTACTGGAGGGACAGCTGGTGTGTTCTGCTCTGTTCCTCCTCCTCCTTCCTCTGTGTACACATCTTTGATTGTTGAGAGGGATTGTAGGGTGGGCTGGGTAGGGGCCATCTTTACTGCATAAACAGTGGTGTATCTGGGTGTCTGAGGGAGCCACTGGATATTGTCTGATGCATTTCTGATCCTGAGCTATGCAGAAGAGAACCTCCTTGCCCTACCTGGGAGGTAGACCAGTTGTTCTTGTTCCCGTGAGGACAGAGGGCACTGACCCCAGGCACCTCCAGAACCCAGAAAGTACCTTATCTTTCTGCTGAGACTATATCCCCGTGAGTCTGAAATGTCCGACCTGTCTTCTTTGGACTGTCCCCTCCTGTGAAGAAAGTGTGGTGCCAGCCACAGTGTCTCTGGATGGTCAGAGTGGGCATAGGAAGAGGCTGTCATCCTGTTCACTGTTCTTGCAGGTGTCTCACGAGTTTACACCTTGAATGGGAGTCCAAGACATGGGTGGGTGAATTTCAGGAGCGGGAAAGTTACAATATGGTCTTATGTACTTTTCCCATGAGGCCTTCTGTGCTTTCCCATGGTGCATGGTACCTGCCCAGTGTCTGGAGGGTCCACATATGTGTCTTTCCTTCCAAGAGAGGTCCACAAGGTGATGGGCATGGCAAGGCCAGCTTCAGCTAGCTGCCTCTGGTCACTAGCTTTGGAGTAGTTCCTGCAGTGAGGAATGGTGCTGCCACAGGGAGAGCTTCTGCCACAGTTAGACATGGTGCAGGCTTTGGAACTCCATAGTGTTTGAGGTCTATGATGAATCTTAGGGATGACCAGGCCACAATCTGGGGAGGGGGCTGCTGAGAGAGGTGGGGCCCTGACCCAAATGACTTCTTCATTTAACACAGTGTCACCAGGTTGTAGTTGAGCTTTACTGTATAGTAACAACAAACACTGTATTTTATGTTTTCAATAGCAAGCACTATTAAACTGTGCTCACTGATCCTGACGTTGCACTTTAGTGGCCTACTAGGGATCACTAAAGTACACCAACTCAGATTTGGGCTTTATAAATGTGAAACTCATTTCAAAACAGAGGCAGAAGTTCAAGAGATGAACTGATGGAACATGAAGTCAGAGCCCCTTGGTGAGTGCGAGGAGTGTGTGGACTTCATCTCGAAGTCTGGTTCTAACTCTAACCAGGTGTATGACTGGGTTGATTGTGGGCCTGGCTGTGCATGAAGGCTGACCCGGTTAAGAAGGTTGTATGCCAAATCCTTTGTGTCTCTACACCACAAGGTCTAGATAGTCTAGAACAGCTGGGCTTGGGCTGATTTTTCCTCATCTGAGCCTGTTATGCTGATGGATGTACAGACCCAAGCCTGCTGTCCCTAAGATTGATTCACAGGCAGTTGGAGGCCTAGCCTTTGGAACTTAGATTTATTTGTTCCCCATCCAATTATTTAATAAGCACCTCCTTTATTCTGGCCATAGTTTTAAGTGCCAGCACACTTTCTCCTGGTGTTGGCAAGGTTGCCCTCTAAGTGGAAATCTATAGCTGACAGCTGTTGTAAGCATCGAAGCTGGGGCTGGCACCCTGCTGCAGGCTCAGAGGCAGAGAAAAGCCATAGTGGGAAGACCTAGAAGAGTTCCCTAACCCTGCATGAACCAGTCACTACCTCAGCAAGCCAGGCAGAGGAATGAGGGACCTGTTTCTAGAAAATGGCTTATAGAAACCATGGGACTCTGCTCCTTTGTTTTTTAGGACATTTTCTATGTGGTTGTGAGAACTGTATATAAAATGCAGAAACTGATACGGGCTGAGGTACCACCGCAAGACATTAAGGACAAGGCTCTGCTAAAAACAAGAGCTAAGGATTTCCCAGGAAGGGGAGTTATCTTCTGTCAGCAGGAGTGATTCATTCTCTTGATGCTCATCTCCACAAGTTCCCGCCTCCTGCACAACTGTGATATTCTCTGTGCACGTCTTGGAAGGAAGATATTAGAGAGTACTTGTTTGCTCAGCTCAAAGTCTGTTGACTCTAAAACAACTTGCCTGAAAGAAAAATGGCTTGGTGTCTATTTACTATTGAATATAAATTTCCTTAGGAAGTCTGCAAGCCCATTAAAGATTAACAGGGAGCCTTATTTTCATGTTTCTGTTTCAGGTTTGTTTGTAGGAGTGTAGGTCATTAGACACCCAGGCGTCTCTTTCTCTCCATGTTCTAGGGCTCCACTGATGTGTCACGAGAAAGTCCACAGCCCGTGGAGTAGAGCTTGGAGCCCAAGCTCCACAGAGGTAGTTAGCACTATCTTTTGAGAGTCTGTGGAAGAGGGAAGGGCTTTGCAAATTACTCAAGTTAAGAGAGTGTGCAATTTAAATTTTTCATCTCTGGGAAACCTAGAGAACCAAGGTTTGACTGAAGGAAGCAGCCTGCATTGGGATAATTTCTAGAATCGACTTGGTGTTCGCAAAGCTAATTAGAGTTCAGGCAGACCCTCTGGCTGTAAGCATCATGATACTAAGTTACTGGTCTCTACATGCCCTTCAGAAGTACTTGGCTCCCCATTAATGAGCACAGGCTGGAGGGTCGGTCTTCAGATCAGTGCTCAGTAAACAGGAGCTACAGGCAGGACTGTACCTCCCACTCCTGATCTTGACTGTGGTCTCATTGGCCTGAAGGACTCACTGATGTCCTATGGTGGAAGACATTACAGGACTTACTAGAGAAAGGCCTTTGGGCTCAATGGTAGGAATGCCCCTTGTGTCCATCATGACCTTACTGAGTTTGCAGACTTTGATCACATGGGATTAGATATCAAGTATTAGCAGAACAATTCTAAAAGTATAGAGGCGGTCATCTGAATCCTAGCATTTCACAGAGGTCCAAAGGTCCATGTGGAATCTCTGTGCTGGGCCAGAGAAGAGCTACAGAGACTGGTGCTTATGGGGTTTTGCAAAGGAAGTCAGGAGCAGCTATAAACAAAGATGTCAGACATGCCAACCCCTTCTCCCCGGCTGATGGGTTTGCTGTACTTCAACCTGAAGAAGTCAACTGCACCGGAATTAGAGTTCTTGCCCAAAGTGTCACGGTTAGTAAGCATCTGAATTGAAATATAATTTCTAATCCATCAATCAGTTTGATATTCAGAACTCCTTCTGGTATGTTGTTTGGGGGTGTTTGCTTAACATATTAGCACAAACCTAGTGGCTTTGAACAACATGACCTTACTCTCTCAGGAGTCGGCAGGCCTGCAGCGCACTGTGGCTGAACTGGGCTGTCTTTGGGGTCCTTGGTTGTCTGAGTTCTTTCTGCATGCTCATATCTTGCTCTCATTTCTGGATTTCTTGGCTCATAGGTCTGTCTGTTGTCTGCCTGTCTGTCACTCTTGTCCTTGTCACTGTCATATCTTCTCCCTCCTCTTCCTTTAACCCCCTTTGTTCCAACCCTTCCTTCTCAAAATAAGATCTTATTGCATACCCCAGGCTAGCCTTGACTTTGAAGTCTTGCTGCCTTGACTTCATGAATTCTGGGGTTACCAGCATACCTATTATATCTGGCTTCTACTCCTTTTTCCAAAGACAGGAGGAGCCTATGGATTCTCTTCCACAGGGCAGCCCACTTTTACTTTTAAGGATCTTTATGATTGTCTTGATCCCATCAGCAAAGTCCCTTTCTCTGCCATAAGCGAGGTAGCAGTCTCTCAGGCTTCCAGGATTAGTGTGTGTCAGGAATCAGGATGGCCCATGGGACAGTGTGATGGTTTGTTGATGCTCAGCCAGTGAATGGCACTATTAGAGCATATGGCCCTATTGAAGTAGGTGTGGCCTTGTTGGAATAGGTGTGTTACTGTGGGCTTGGGCTTTAAAACCCTTGCACTAGCTGCCTAGCAGCCAGTATTCTGCTAGCAGCCTTCAGATGAAGATGTAGAACTCCCAGCTCCTCCTTCACCATGCCTGCCTGGATGCTGCCATGCTCCTGCATTGATGATAATGGACTGAACCTCTTAACCTGTAAGCCAGCCCCAATTAAATGTTGTCATTTATAAGCCTTGCCTTCATCATGGTGTCTGTTCATAGCAGTAAAACCCTAAGACAGCATGAATACTTCCCCATGTGGTCTTCTCACAGATCTCCATCCAGTTTGGATTCTTTGTGAATTGAGTAAGACCTTTTCTTCCTAGGGATGCCCGAAAGCTCAGCCCCGTGTGTAGCTCTCACTCAGGTATCAGGGCAAGTGTGCATTCTGTACTCTTACCTGACCGTGGCCCTCAGCCCCCCACCAGTGCTCCCCTTGACTCCACTGTATGGCAGCTACAGCTGGAGGTAGCTCAGACTTGTTAGAGTGAACATAAATGAAGCCACAGTGCTCGACCTTTGCCGTCCAGAGTTCCCGAGCAGTTGGTGATGTGAGACTTGTGTTCCAGAGGCTGCTTCTGAAATCCTTCCCTAGAAGACACAAGGGCCTGCTGAATTCTAAGTGATGTAAATTCATGCCACGTTGATCTGGAGCCTTACCATGTAACTCTATTGGTGAGAGATTGGTTGAGCATCCAGATTTCTTTCTCTTGCCCTGTAGCCTGATCGTCACAAAAGTGATTTATTAATTTTCCCTGCAGAAATATCAAGGGCTTAGGAGCTAAGACTTACTCTAAAGAGGTTTAACATGTTTGTCACCTGCGGTTATCCCGGCAGACAACTGTTGGGTGGCTGAGAGTGTATGATTGTTTCATCAGCCAGAAAGCCTTCAATTTCTTTGCCCCTTCAATTCCTTCCCTTAAAAACAAGCACCGAAAGGCTAGATTTTCTGCACTGATAGACATACTGTGGCAGAGGCAATACAAACAGCTCTGTTTGACTTGGAGATGCAGTGCAGGGCTGTCGGCGCTCTCTATGCTTCTGCTGTTGTCTGCAGTTTGTTTTTCTTGCAACTATCAGTTTGTGCATCTGGAGACATCATCTGCCCTCTGTTGAAGAGCAAATCTGGGGTACCAGATCAGAAGCTACTGGAAGCCCCTCCTGTTGGGATGGCCTAGCTCCCCAACACCCATAACTTTGCAGAATTGCCAACATCAGCTGTACAGCCACGTCAGCCACCTGGTTGGATGTTGACTAATGGCTGTCAGTGTGCACACAAGGTGGTTTCAGGAGGAATGCCAGAGTTTATCAGATGCTGCCTGGACTTCCCTCAGAGGCCACCGCAGTGTGATGTGATCTGAACAGATGAGGATAAAGTTGCATCGACCGGCAGCCTGGCTTGTCAGCTCCACCTGGACAGCTTCCAACAACGGGAGACATGGGGGAACACTGGAAGATGCCCCTGTGATGTCTGATCTCCTTCTTCAGGCTAGGCTCTGCAGAAAGCCCTGGAGATTGGGCATGCAGTGCAGTGAGAGAATCCTGGACCCATGTGCTGAACCCTTGCCCATGAGGCCTGCCCAGGACCTGTACAAGGAAGCTAAGGAGCAGGAAGGACCAGGATATCCCCATGTTCTAATCAATGTATTGAAGCTTCCAAGATACCATGATAGAGGTGATGAAGAATTTGGAGACAGGAATTAAGAATAACTTAACCACAGAGGCCTTCCTGATTCAGGAGCACAAACAGGGATGTCTTGGAGGCCACTGGATGTAGTGGTCAACACTCGGTCACAGTGGATGCCACCACTGAACCAGTTCCAAGTTTAATAATCTCACTGTAAGTGACAACTCAGGGTAGGGGCTGTGTGTTTGGTTTTCAGGCCCGTTCCTAGGCAACAGGTGGACTGAGGCCCGGTCCTACGGTTCAGTGCCACAGCCCGCCTCTGGCGTTGGCTCCAGGAAACCGGTGTGGAGGTAGAGACCAAACAGCTCCTGAAGAATGGGTTTAATGCAGGCTCCGACTTTCTGAAAGATCCTTTCCAGATGTGCGCTCCAGTAGGCTGCTGAAGCACGGTGGCCAAGGTAATTTTCTAAAAACAGAAGGAGGAAAAATCTGCTTTGCGTCACTTTCTCAGACAATTACCATCACAGCGTTCCAGCGTTGTCCTCCCTGGGCTAATATTAGAAGCTTTGTTTTGCAAGATGTTTTCATCCTGTGTGAGCTATTAGAAGCGGTAACGAGCTTACAGATACTCAGCCATCGAAAAATACGCCTTTTCCTCTACATCTCTTCTACAAAGCAACTTCATTTGAAATATCTTTAGCCTATACATTCTTCTGACCGAGAGGTCATGGGAGCTTGACCCTTGAGAGGTTCTTGGCTTATGGACTTCTCGGTTTTGTTTTGGTCAAAGTTGATGCCTCTGGGTTCACAGATGTAGGCTGTTGTGCATGTGTGACCCCTGTGGAGGAAAGGTGTGTTTCTGTACTTGGGCTTGCTATACGTTCTTATGGCGGACATTTTGCACCAGGGTTTTCTGGGAACTCGGAGAAGGATGAGGTAATGGGAACAGTGTTTTGAGTGTCAGGAGGAACTCTGGGTAACTGTCACTTAAGTCTCAGGAGCCACATAGGATGGCTCCATGGCATCAGCTCTGTCTTCCAAGTGAAGAAAAAAACAAAACTGAGATTAGGAGAAGTCTAACCACAGGCTAAGGGGTCAGAGAGGGAGTGTGGGGCAGAGAGATGTTCCCACAACAGAGCCTTCTATCGCCATGCTCATTAGAAAGCTTCTGTAGGCCGAGCGATCTCGACCAAACCCTGGACTTGGATGGCCCTGTTTAAAGCTTTCCAGGAAATCTCTAGTCTTCCCTCCATACTCTCCTTGGGTTCTTGTGTAGCCCAGGCTAGCCTCAAACCCACTATGAAACTGAAGATAATCTTGAACTCCTCGTCCCCCTGCCCCCGTGTCCCACATGCTTGTGTCACACTGGGGTTGTGTCCCACGTGCTGGGGTCGTGGGTGTGCACCACTACAACTGGTTTTACACTTGGAGGTCAAAGCCTAGGCTTTAAGTGTGCCAGAGGAGCGTTTTACCAGATCCCAGTGGATAATCAAATTCTTCAGTACTACATGGACCCAGGGGAAGGTAATCTGCCCCTCTTCTACAGACATTTGATGTCTTCTAGGAAGGATTCCACTCGTGGGCATCTGCTCTGGGACCCTGAGCAAGTGCTCCAGTCTGTTACCTTGTGAGCTGGATGAGGGGCCCTTAAGGGAACTTCTTCCATACCCTCAAAGGAAATCAGGCATTTTGACATCAGAATGGTGGTTTATGGCAGATTGGCACCCTGGTGACAGCAGTGACACCTGAAGAACAAAGAGTAGGTTTTGTTGTTGTTTGTATTAGGCTGCCTTGTGTCCCACACGCTGCATTTCTTAGGTTTGTAGGAGGAAACCCAGGGGCTGAGATGTTAAGCATCATACTTGGCTGCTGTGGTCAGTAAGGGATCCCATTCAGGATCAGAGTTCTACTCCACCTAGGTTCAATACCGCCAGCCACACGGCTCTCATCCACGGGGTCTCCAATGGAAAATCAGAAGTAATCCGAGAGGAGATAAACCGGCTTTGCCAGTACATGTTTGCCTGTGTTTTATAAGATGATTTCCCTAAAAGTTAAAGAAAAAGGAAGTAAATGATCCCCTTTCCCACTGTCCGTAGTCCATCTGCTGTTTAAGACCATGGTTATCATTTTTCTGTCTCCAGCTAGCAGCGTGTTCCCTTTAATACACTAAACTCAGCATCAGCCACCGCTCTTCAGGTTTCCTGAGGGGCTCCTGGCATTTGCCAGCCCTTTCTTCTTTGAGGGTGGGTTTTTGTTTCTGTGACCAAGGGCGGCACATTTCTACATTACTCTCTATTCATTTCATTTTCATTTTTCTCAGGGAAAAACAACCGGTGCTCATCACAGCCGTAGTCATGGAGATTTCACGTCTCCAGAAGAAATCCAACCGTGGAGTTTCTTTGTTAGTCCCATGCTGGACATTTGTGGGTCCTTGTTTAGATCACAGCACTCCAGGCAGGGAAGCCACTGAAACCAATTACATCATGATTCGTAACCCAGGGTCAACGGGGGAGGTGTGTGAGCCGTATCCCAGGACTTCTGGATGCTGGAGCTGTGCATACAGTAGGCGCTCAGGTGGTAGATGGTTGCTGGGCTGAGAGCCAGTGATCCATCCATCTGTCAAAACTTGACTTCTCAAGACACATGCCCTTGGAAGAGCTGCAAACCCACCCTGTCTTTACAAACCACAACAGCATTTTCTGATGAGATCCACACTCTGAGCCTTTCTGTAGACTGCCAGCTCCCTTCTTCTTGTTGATGACCACCATTTTGGCACACTCCCTTCTTTTCTATCTCTCCCTGCCCCTCGGTATTTTGCTGTGATTCTCCTGGGAACACACACACACACACACACACACACACACACACACACACACACCACTGCCCTCAGCTACATGCTGTGTGCTCCATGACCTCTCAAGCACTGTGGGAACACACAGGTCCTAAGCAAATCTGCTCAAAGGCTGAGAGATGTGAGCAGGAGCCTTTCTAACACATCTGATCATGTAAATGTGTCAGTGAAAGTCCTTCGGTGGCTCCCATGCCTTTAGAAAAACCTAAACTCAGTTCATTGAATATTTTCACTTCCAGGCTCACCTGCAACCCTTAGCCTCACCATCCTAGCTGAAATGCTTAGCAGAGCTGCTGTGTGCTTAGGTGATGGCTGAGGGTTCTCTCTGGTGCTGGAGCTGGATGGAAGGTAGCCATCCCCCAGCCCCAGCTATGGAGTTGTACTGACCTCTCTGTCTCATCCCCTCTTCTAGAGGGTGTAAGAGTTGCGTGCATGAATACACATTGACACATAAACGGGCACTCCGCACATGCAAACCCTTCATAACTGTTACCCTGGAATTACAGTAAACATGGTGTGGTGGTGCTGACCTGTGCCCGTCACACCCTACTTTGCCTTTCCCTGGCAAATGTTCCCCATTTTCTATCTCAGTCCTGACAGTGTGACTTCTCTGCAGCTATGGGTCAGTGTATAGTTTTAAAATCCAGGTTCTGTTGTTTCCCGTTTTCCTCTAGAATGGAGACTTACTTTTTTAAAGTATAAATCGAGGGGTATGAGGTAGGAAGCAAGGCAGGGATATGGTACAAAGGCAGTGTGTGTGTGTGAGGGGAATTAGCTCAAACCAAGTGTTGGGAAATGCCACAGGGAAACCTGTTACTTTGCATGCTAATTAAAACATTAAAAATAAATAAAGTCAAAACTTAAAACAACAAAATATCTACCTTCTTAGAGTTGCCAGGGAAAATCTAGGTCATTTGTAAAAATGCTGTTTATAAAATTCTTCATTTGTCTTTGGTTTTACTTTTCTTAGCAGCCTCTCTTAACAGCTTTCAAGGACTTGCTGTTCTCCCAGAGATTAGGAAGTGAAGGCAGGGGGATTAAACTTTAGAAAGTAGAGGCAGGAGAATCAAAAGTTCAAGGTTATTCTTAGCTACATATTCAGTTGAGGCCAGCCTGGGTTACATAACACCCTGTCTCAAATCAACAGAACAAACAAGAACTAACCAAGGTATTTTCATAATCCTTTACCTGTTTCTAATGGCTTCTGGACAGGTTGAGCTAAAGACGGATCTTTCTTATCGTTATATCAGAAGCACCAAGACCACAGTGTTAGTCTCTGGCTGGAACTGTTGGGCGGCTTGACCCATGCACCTGAGCACTGGTACTCAGCACTTGAGGTCTTAGTGGCCTGTGATGGGGAGAGATGTTATAGAGGAATAATTCTTCTTTCTTTGGGAAATACTGAAGATCGGCTGTAGCGATGCAAGTAGAAGCCTGGCCCAGAGTACCGAGATTGGATAGCCAAGAAACAGCCCAGGCTTTGGCCATAGGGCCAGCCATTATTATTACGTATCCTCAACATGTTGTTCATTGATCATCTCAAAGCAACCTGCCTTACAGCATTTGGTGATTAGCACAGGATAAATACTCTCATGGTGGTATTTTCAAACTGCTACTCTAATGTCAAGCGGCTCACACCATTCCTCAAACCGCCCCACCTACCTGTAATGAGCTATTTCTGGCACACTACTCTATGGACCTCCCACTCCGGTCTTCCATTCTGTATAATGGGAGTCTCGTCCTGTGACCACCCAGCCTCCAAGTGTGAGTGGGAAGAACAGGTGTGGAGCAGATCTGATAGAACCAGAAATGTGGGCACCGAAACTCACTTGAATTCCTAAACTTTTTCCCATGATGTATTGGTCTAGTTACCAGGGGCACAGAGGGTCCCTCTTGGGATTATTGGTCTCATTAACAAAAGAGTTTAGAAGCAAATTAGGAAAGAAGATTGAGGCCAACTTTATTCTAGTTTAAGAGGAAACGTGTAACACAGATAAGGTGAAAATCCTGGCCACTGCCTGTAGAAAAGATGGAGCAGAGTCTTATCTTTTATGACAAGAGATATATTTCAATTTAAAAGGACCCCCAAGAATGGAAGAGGGAGTAAGCTGAGAAAAGAACCCCCAAACACTACCCTCCCTCTTGGGCGCTGACTACGAGGTCTTTCATTCCCCCCCCCCCCGTATCCCATAGCTACTCTTTGGGTACATGCTTTTCTTGTTGGATAATCCTGGGTAAAGTGTGGGGGAGCAGGGGGCTTCTTGTCGTCTTCTGAATGCTGGCTTCTTCTAGGCTAATATTCCTGCTGCCTACTCCTGTTCCCAAGCTGAGCTCCACAGCCTCACTGGTCTTAGAGCTGTCTTCATCAAGGATCCCCTCTGGGATTCCAGTGTGTGTTTTGTTTGATTCTTCCAATCAGCTGTATGCTTCCTACAACATACTCACGCAATTAGCCTTTTCTTCCAGGTCTAGTTGTGAGTCAGTTCTGGGGTGTTTGTCTGGACTGAGGGACTGTAATGTATCTCACAGTGGCATCTGTTAACAATATTCTCGAGACACTCAGACACATTCAAGAGCAGGTGGGCAGGAGGGGCCACCAGGTTAGGTCACTCACTGTTCAGTCGCCACCACTACCAGCCAGGATCTATGTAGAGCTGTCTGAGGTGGAGGTGGGCTTTGCAGAGTTAGAAGCCATTAGATCATTAACTTTCACGTCCAGACTTTTTTTTTCCTTCTGAAATTAACACTCCATTCAAGCTGAGTACCATTAGACCTAGTTGAGTAAGCCTGGGGTATTTTTAGGAATTTCCAATAGAAAACAAATTCTTTGACCAGATTGTAGACATGCCCAGGTCTTATGCCATTCTGTGTGGCACCAGCAGAAGGTACAGGGTCCAGCTGAATCTTGGCTGCATTTAAGGTGATTCACACACGTTCAGTCTCACCAAGTAGGGAAGGGGTGGTTTTCAGAGCCACTAAGCTTAGTCCATGGCCCTGGTCAAGATGTGTCCAAGAGGCTTTCCAAGAAGTGTCAGTGCTGTGTAGAGAAAACAAGCAGATGTGAGCGCCCGGAGCCTGCCTCCTAGAACACAGAACCCGTGCAGTGTGCTAGGGGCTTCCAGTGCCTTCTCTAGTTAAAATGGTAGGAAACATTCTTGGCATAGTGCTTCACACACCTATAATCCTAGAATTGGGAGGCTGAGGCAGGAGGGTTGCATGTATGAGGACAGCCTGTATTACATAACCAGGCTTTACCTCGAAAACCAAGCAAACACCCACAACCTCCAGAACCTTGAAGAAGTTGAGACTTTACAAACCCTTACTCCCTAAGCCCTGCTCAGCCCAGCGCAGCAAACTCAGGCCCAAGGCATCATAGATGAAGCTCAGCAAATCACGGTTTCTCTCTTGGAAAGAGGTAGGGTGAGCCCCAGGCATGTCAGCAGCCAACCAGAGTGAGTGGTGCACTCGGAGACAGCGCCCGTTGTCTCCCAAGTTGCTGGGTAACTTACATCTCCAAGGGCACCGTGTTCTCCCACAGAAACATGGCTACTGAGTGCCAAGGTGACCTCGCCAGGGGCCACTTCTTACTCAGGATTTCCCCAACAATATCTCCTGAAGATCTTAAACAGTCCACGGGCAAAGCCAGCCACCCTCTTCCTCCTTAGGCCTGACCTCCCTTCATTTGCTTCTGCATCTTTCCTCCTTCACTACCACTCAGGGCTTTCCCATGAATCCTGCTCTCTGACCTCTGGAGAATTCTCGCAGTTCCTGTAGCCACATCTTGGCCAAGGGGCCCTGAAGACAAGGCATGCACCACAAGGCATCTTTGCCCACAGAGAACCCCACCCACCCCTCTTGGATTTCCCTCTGCTCCCAGAAAAAAACAGCTCTTTCTTGCGTGGGGCGAGGGGACAAGAAAAGACTCGGGAGACAGAAGCATGCATTTTGCAAGGCTCTAGGAATTATGGGAGCAGATGGGCTGTAGGATCCAATTTTGATGCCAGGAACATGTTTCTGTATAAAGTAAATATTTTCCCAGTGTGGATCTCCGGTGAGAGTGTAGAGAAGCGTATTTCCTAAAGATGCAAATAAGTCTAGTCAGAAATAAATATTGAATGGAAACTTCAAAGCCTCTAGATTTCTCCAGTTATAGACCCTGAAGATTTCTGTCCAAACAAGCAGGCACACACAAGTAGATGAAGGTTGGGGAAAGAACAGATGGGGGGCGGGTTAATAAAGAAAAGAAATACTCATTTATTAGTGGTGTGTGTGTGTCTGTCGGTCTGTCTGTCTGTCTGTGGTAGGTGGTGAGGGAAAGAGAGAAGAAGCATATTGCCAAAGGAATTATTATTATGTCTGTCCAGAGACTTAGTGTTTCTCCCTCTTCATGTATATTTTCCAATTGTCAAAGACACATAATGTATGACATCTATGGACTGTGAGGTGATGCTTTGATATATGTACATATGCAGTATGTGATGATTTGGCTAATTGGTGTGTCCATTGTCCCAGAAATGTCTTTGTACTGTGAGCATCCAGAATCCTCTCTACTTGCGTGAAATACTTGAAGTACACAACTGAGTGTCAGCAGCCACAGTTGCCTCCTCAGCCCTGAGCCTGTTACTGCCCCTCCCCCTTCCCTTCTCTCAGTGCAGAGGCCTGGAGTGTTTTCAGTGCTACCCTCCCCCACCCTCTGTCTGTTGCAGATCTCGCCTTGCAGACTTTTTTACCAACTGCCAGCCAGAGTCCAGGTCTGTCAGCAGCTGTCTGAAGGAGAACTACGCGGACTGCCTCCTGGCCTACTCGGGACTGATCGGTAAGACAGGGGAGGGGTGGGGCACAAAGAAATCCGGATTACAGATCTGCTTAAGGCAGTATGCGATGTCTGCACAAGAGAAACTTTCCCAGTAGAATTTGTTCTGGAGGTTTGAAGAAAGGAAGGAAGGGGAAAGGAAACATGGCAGAGAAGGGAGAAGCTCAGCTAATATATTGAGCAGGAATATATGGCTGCATATTTTAAAGAAAGTAAACCTCTCATTGGGGAACTGGCCACACAGAACAAACACTGGGGGTTGCATGTATATTAGGAGAGAACAAGTCAAACAAAGTTAGCTGAATTAGGGAACTCTGGGAAGAAGGAACTTGGAAATCCAAGAAACTATCTCCAAGAAATGGCCCCCTGGAAATGAACCCTCCTTCCTGATACCAAGGAGCTCCTTGCCAATGTTATTCGTGGCCATTTGACTCCTGATATGGGGGGGGGGGGATTGTGGAGAGTTACTTTTCTTGCAAATAAACTGAAAGCAGAAACTGTATTTTCTAGTTGGGAGACTTGTGGCACTGGGCTAGCCATATGCTCAGCATTCAGCAGAATAGTAAAATTCAATAACACTCCTTGGGGAAACATCCAGAAAGAAGCAGACTTACATCTGGGGTAAGCAGGGCTGGCAGAGAGAAAGGTGGCTGCCCTGTGTGGCTGGAAGAAAGGCATCTCTTTGTGTGTACCAGGGAGAGCTTCAGCTTCTCTCTCAGGGTTCCATCACAGTTGGCATTTAAGAAGGAACCTAGATTGAAGGCTATGGAAGGTGAGAGGAATCACAGCTGTCACACAGCCCTGGCTTGGCGGCATCTCCCTCCCAGCATCTGTGACAGGGTCATACACATCACCAGCAGGAAGACCCTCCCACCTAGAATGGCAGCACAAGCTAACCTCATCACCGGTATGTCTCCAATGAGTCTTTGGTTTCATGAGCTAGTGTGTCATGCAAAAGGCCCCAGCCACTTCGACTTTTAAAAAAGATACCTGTGCTCCCACGCACAGCGCCTTTAGTAACCCTTCCCCAGTCCCTCCAGGTATGCGCCATCTCTGTGGTTCTAGCCAACGTCCTCCTTACATTAGAACAACAGCGATGTAATCATGGTCTCCTCAACAAAGGTCTTGGTCTCCACTTAGGATGATGTGTGAAATTACAGAGTTGCAGAAATAACAAGGCAATTAAGACATATGCATTGTTTAAAAAGAATAAAACATTAAAAAAAGAAAAAGAATTAAAACCAGGGCTGCTCCAAGGAGACAGCGTCAAGTCTCTGCAGATGGAGTCATTGTTAACTTCCAGGGGTTCATGCCTATTAGCTCCCCTGTGAGCAGCCGAAACACCGCCAGCCAGCATTTCTGCGAGCTCATTCCTAGGCTTGGCAAACCTCATGTGGCTGTGGATGATGAAGTGGAGGGAGCAGGTGGCAGATGGAGTGTGGCGTGCCGGCCAAAGATGGTTTCTCTCCTGGGTCTGTATCTCTTCTTCTCTGCGGCTCTGAGTCAGTGGCTCCCAACTCCTTCCGCACAAAGCTTTCCCCGTGCCGTCAGAAGTGCAGTGGCTTTCACCTCTCCACTCGGTTCCCAGTGTCTGGTGAATTAGACCTCTCTGTAGGGTGCAGATGGAAATCCTCATGCTAATAATGAGATGTGAGTTAGGGCAGTAGGCCAGTAGGGTCATGACAGTATGCCCTTGACCCCAGAAGAGTTTCTAAAAACTGTTGTTTTATCTGCAGTTAAACTCATCCTCTGGATTTCTGACCACCTACTTCTTCCTTCCACAAAAGCAACTAAAAGCAGAAAGTCATTGGCATCCAAGGGCATTGCCTGGTATGAGCCACCCAGGAGAAGGCATTTGGATTGTATTAAATATGTGTATTGTATATTTTCCCCAATGGAGAACTCAACATAAAAACCACAAGCCACAAACAGGAAGTCCCACACAACATCTCTGTGGGAACCGTTGAGGATCCATAGACAGTACTTGACTGGGGAGTTCCCCTGTACTTGTTTTTTGTTTTCTCCTCTTTCCTTCCTTTATTGTATTCTTTCTTCTTCTTCTCCTAAGGGCTCATGTAGCCCACCAGCCTCAGATTCTCTCTGTAGCTTAGAATGACCCTGAACTGATCTGCCTCCACCAGCCAAGTGCTAGGATTGCAGATGCGCTCCCCCACACCTGGCTTATGTGGTTTTATAGATTGAGGAAGTACCTACCACCTGAACTACACCCCAGCTTTATTTCCATCTCTTTCTGCTGCAGACAATTTAATTTTAACCGGTTGAGAATCGGGAGTGGCAGCTCCTTTATACACATTTGTAGACATTCAGGATGTGGTGACCTCACTGGAGGCATCTGCCCTCCTCTGAAGAAGCCATTTGCCTCTGAGGAAACTGCATTAAAAGCATAAAATAATTCTCAGGGTATGTGCACCCAGTACTCTCTATTTATGAAGATTAATGACATTTTCAGGAAAATGCAAGGGATTTGGCAACTCGTACATTCTAAGTTAATTCTCACCTTCTCCACAGCATCCATACCATTTGTGAGGGGGGAGAAAAGACCCTAAATACAGCCCAAGGAGCATGCTGATCATTTTTTTAAGTAAATGCATACATTATTTTATGTGTTGAAGATAAATTACCAAGAAAATGCACTGCTTAACACAACACCCTGCCCAGCAACCACAGAGTTTGTGATTAGCTGCGATACTTCTACCGTCCGAGAAACATTTGTTTTTTTTTTTTTTTTAGCCACAGAAGTGTCCCTGTCAACACAGGAGGACAACATGCCTTGTCTTTTCCTCCTCTAGGCACAGTCATGACTCCCAACTACATAGACTCCAGCAGCCTCAGTGTGGCACCGTGGTGTGACTGCAGCAACAGCGGCAATGACCTGGAAGACTGCTTGAAATTTCTGAATTTCTTTAAGGACAATACGTGTCTCAGTGAGTTCTTAAAAAGATAAGATGGATGTCCATCCCTTTGCGTTTTCCTCCCTGAGTTTTCTGTCTCTGTCTGTTATGTCCTTCCTTCCCGTCCCCATTTCCCTCCCTTTCCTGGTGGCTGGTGGACGCTTGCTTCTTTTGGCAAACACAGCAAGGAGTGGCACAAGTGATGAAACAGGTGCTGCCAAGACTGTGACCCCAAAGGCGTATGAGACAAGGGAGTCAAGTCACTGAGGGTTATTGTGTGGGAGGACACCTCTACCCATAGGCCAAAGTCTGGTCTTGGCAGCCAGTGGAGAGTTCATTCCCGGGTTCTGAGAACCTGGTAGGAATTTACAATGTGGCAGGCTCAGCGGAGGACAGGCCTCCAAGGACTCTTGAGGGGGAATTAGGATGTCAGTGTAAATGCCTCCTTCCTTGTGGGACTGGATTGGGTAGAAACAATGGATCGATCCTGATCGGGGAGTCTGGTCATGCAGCAGGGACACTCAGGGTGGGAGTTGATCTTGGAGTTGAGAGATGAGCCTTTGTGAGCAGGGCACAGCTCTTTGGGAACAGCACTGGCTACTGCTGTGGTATTCTTTAGATAATTTGGAATCCTGCTCAACAAAGGAACAGGAATGTACAGGTATGAGCCATAGGCATCCGTCAAAAAAAAAAAAAAAAAAAAAAAAACTTAAAAATCAGAACACCAGGTCTTTCTCCCACATGGTTTCATGACAGTTGGCCATGTTTGTTTGGATGACTCTCCATCTGAGACACAATCCACATTGTGTCATTAGACACAACAGAGAGGGGTGTGGAGTTCGTGCAGTTCTACCTTCCATACTCCATACAAGAACCCTAAGGGGATGCAAGTGTCATATCCACACTGAGCAAGAGTAGCATCCTCACAGACCCTGGGTGGTAGACTTGGTTCAAAGTGTGTAAACTTGTGCAGACCTTGTTCATGACTGATGTTGAGGACCAGTTGTCAGGAGTGTAATCCTGGACATCAGAGGCCAGGTCTGACTTCTTAGTAACAGGCATCCACGTTCAGCCATGCCCTGGACAAACTTTGTCCTCAAGTGTTAACTTGATTGATGATGTACGATGGCTGGTTTTTGAAGAATTAGGTAGTGGTTTACTGGCTGTATAGGAAACATCTCATGGGCATTTCACTAAAATTTTCTCATTATATCCTCTGTGGAAAACAAAGCCCAACTTACTTGATCTGTGCTTCAAACAATGCAGCCTCAAAGCCTCACTTTGGTTTTCATAAAAAGTAAACTGGACCTCTGAGGTCTTAGGTAACAGTGAACCTACACAATGAGCCATAAATACAGAGGCATTTGTGGAAACGTTGGGTGTACCAGCATGCTACCTTGAACCTATCGTTTGGGCTCCGCCCAGATCTTGTATTCTTCTGGTTGAATACAAGTTTTAGCAAAAATAAAGCAATGAAAACCTCTGTTCCTCAGGGAGACATTAACGTTGTCCCTCTTTGGCAGTATTTTGGCAGAGGGGAGAATAGTCTTACCAATGCTTTTAAAATGAAAACAAATGCCAAAGCCAACCAAAAGTTTTCGTAATCATTCCATTTATCTTCTTGGGTTGGGACACAGGGTTGCACATCCTACAAAGGGGTCTGGAGTAGAAGCTGTTACAGGTCCTTGAATAGGACTTGTGCATGGAAACCTTAGTCCATTTTCTTCCAGTTAGCCGGGCTTCTCTCAATTCCAAAATACAGTTGGTTGTTTGGTTATAGTTTGGGAACGAGAAATGGTCATTTTTAAGCCAAGTTCATGGCAGAGCAGTACAGAAGAGAGAAAACTAAGGGGAAGGGGAGGAGAAGCAGGCCTGTATCCTCCCGGGCAGCCCTCGACAGCTTTATCTTGACCCCAGCCTCCTGGCATTTAGCTCTGCCCGTGCATGGTAGATTTTGCTGTTGGGCCTTTCTGGTCAGAGTTCTGCTTGGGGATGTGGCCTTGGTTTGATGTAGCCATCACTGCTGTTCAAGATCCCATCCACTATACCTGGAACTCCATTTCTTCGAGAACATTTCAGTGGATGAGAACAGCTAAACCCAGAGACTATGTCAACACCCCTGGGAAAGCAAGGGTCGTCTTTATAAATGACAGGTCCCCCCCCCCCGTCCCTGCGTCTAACAAGGAAAAGTAGAGCCCAGAGTTCTTGTCCTGGAATCATTTAGGAACCTGGTTTACAGGTTTGCCTTTCTCAAGGATCTGTAAAGCACTTAAGCTGCAGAGCCTAGCAAGAAGCAGGAAGCTGCATTTGTATTATTTGGGAGCTGTCTCTTAGAGCCCCACCCCCTCCCAGTGTACAGTCACGGGCAACAGACTTCCAGTTTTGCTAAACAGGAAGGATGTCAATTTTGAAACAAAGTGTCACTTCTGAGAGGAAAATTAGGGTTCAGTTACTCTGTCTTACACATCGGAAGTGCCAAGTAAGCGTCGTGTTTGCAATTTGCACTTTCGGGTCCCAAATGAAGGAGTCTGATTTCTTATACAATGAATATGAAAAAAAAAAATCCTAAATCCAGGGCAAATCCCCGAAGACCTGATTAAAAACTGTTTTTTATTCATTTTGCGAAGGGAACAACACACAACCAATTTACTCTTGCCATAAAAACAATCTAATCCCATGAAATTATAATAAGCTTTGAAAGTTCCACGTTCCGTACTTTTCATTTAGACATTATACGGATTTTCTTTGGAAGACTGGAAGCAGGAGGAGAAAAATAATCATACTTAAATTTTCACTAGATATTGATGAGGTTTGGGGTAGATTTTTCTTCTAAAGAGCATGGCTGCTGCTTCTGCCAAGTGAGGGTGAGCTTTAGCAATGCCTAGCTTCCGGGTGAAGGAAACCCCACTGGTTAATTTCCATTTGGTAGAGAGCACTAACACAGTGTAGGGATTTTTATTTTTTTGGAAAATGATGTTGTGATGCTAATTCTGATTCTGAGATGACTTTCAAACGGCTGACAGTAAGTTCTTGCTGGGCTCATGGTAGAGAATCTCTTGTTCATTGTTTATTGAGTGGCTTGCTTTCTGAGCACCCAGTCCAAGAGACTGATTCTCAGCACCAGTAATGTAGATGTGTGGACAGGTAGCTGAGTGGGTGGATAGGTGGATAGGTGGGGTAGGGGGATGGGTGTGATTGGGGGAGGGTGGTGGCAGGATAGGATGGGGGATGGGTGGGACTGGGGAGGGGTGGGATTGGGAGATGGGATGGGGGATGGGTAGGATTGGGGAGGGGGTGGCAGGATAGGATGGGGGATGGGTGGGACTGGGGGAGGGGTGGAATTGGGAGATGGGATGGGAAAAGGGGTGGGATGAATGGAATTGAGGTGGATGGGCCGATGGAGGGCTGGGGGCTGGGGTTGTTCTGACACATACAGTGTTACAACCAGAATTGCGGCTCCTGTGCATCTTTGGCTGTACGCATCCTGTCTGTTATGCTTTGCTTGCATCTGAAATGGGATTTGCTTTTGTCCTACCACAGAAAATGCAATTCAAGCCTTTGGCAATGGCTCTGATGTGACCATGTGGCAGCCAGCCCCTCCAGTCCAGACCACCACTGCCACCACTACCACTGCCTTCCGGGTCAAGAACAAGCCTCTAGGGCCGGCAGGGTCTGAGAATGAGATCCCCACACACATGTTACCACCTTGTGCAAATCTGCAGGTGAGAAGCGGGTCTTGGTTTCCCAATCAGAGCTGGCTTCTGGGAGGATGTGCGTGGGCTACAGCATGCGCGTGGTCTGGACGTCAGAGCAGAACCCTGATTCCGCCTTCTTCATTGTGTTTGTGACAGGGGCTCTGGTTGACTTTGTATAAGCCAGCCTAGTTGTGGGCTTTGGGACTGACCTGCCACATCTAAGGTTGAGCCATCCACATCTCCGCCTCCTGCCACATTAGGGTGCTGGGTCACCAGTGCATGCTGCTGTGTCTGGCATCACAGGGCTTATGGAAGTATGCGCTCAGGTCTCAGTGTGTGTGCTGAGCACATTAGTGCTTTGCCCCCTCAGCGTCTCTCTGGCCCAGATTTGCATCCCGAAGTTGTGATGTCTCCAAGTTAAGGGAAAGATGGCGGTGGGACTGACGGCCGCTTACTGAGGACTTCGGTCAAGCAGCTGTGAAATGAGGGGCTGGGCAGACGGATTGCTCCGTTCTTTTTGTTTTTGTCTTTTTGGGGTGTAGGTGCTTTTTAGAGGGGCATGATAAAGCTGAATTGGCAATCTGTATCTGTAGCCAATTCTGTGTTCTTGATGAAGCTACAACATATCAAATAGAGGGAGGTCTTGGCTTGTTGCCACTACAGCCCTTCAAAGCTCCGACCGTTTCACTGCCTCTGCGGTTAAATAAGAGGCATGGTTGCTGGCGGCTGTGCAGAGACAGAAGGGGGAGGGGCTTTTCCAGTCTCAGAGTGCTGTGGAAAACCTTGTGTGTGCCCAGAGTCCAGTGACAGTGATCAAGAGACTTCTGTCAGAACAACCCAGATATGCCTGAGTAAAAGCAACGTATAAACATTAAAGTTTCTGCCTCTAGGCTCAGGTAGTGCTCCAGTCACAGGAGTGCTCCAGTCACAGAGAATGCTCCAGTCACAGGGAGTGTTCCAGTCACAGGGAGTGTTCCAGTCACAGGGAGTGCTCCAGTCACAGGGAGTGCTCCAGTCACAGGGAGTGCTCCAGTCACAGGGAGTGCTCCAGTCACAGGGAGTGCTCCAGTCACTGAGAATGTTCCAGTCACAGGGAGTGCTCCAGTCACAGGGAGTACTCCAGACCCAGGGAGTGTTCCAGTCACAGGGAGTGCTCCAGTCACAGGGAGTGCTCCAGTCACAGGGAGTGCTCCAGACCCAGGGAGTGCTCCAGTCACTGAGAATGCTCCAGTCATAGGGAGTGCTCCAGTCACAGGGAGTGCTCCAGTCACAGAGAGTGCTCCAGTCACAGAGAGTGCTCCAGCCACAGGGAGTGTTCCAGTCACAGGGAGTGCTCCAGTCACAGAGAGTGCTCCAGTCACAGAGAGTGCTCCAGTCACAGAGAGTGCTCCAGTCACAGAGAGTGCTCCAGTCATTGAGAATGTTCCAGTCACAGGGAGTGCCCCAATCACAGGGAGTACTCCAGACCCAGGGAGTGTTCCAGTCACAGGGAGTGCTCCAGTCACAGGGAGTGCTCCAGTCACAGGGAGTGCTCCAGATCCAGGGAGTGCTCCAGTCACTGAGAATGCTCCAGTCACAGGGAGTGCTCCAGTCACAAGGAGTGCTCCAGTCACAGAGAGTGCTCCAGTCACAGAGAGTGCTCCAGTCACAGGGAGTGTTCCAGTCACAGGGAGTGCTCCAGTCATAGGGAGTGCTCCAGTCACAGGGAGTGCTCTAGTCAAAGAGAGTGCTCCAGTCACAGAGAGTGCTTCAGTCATTGAGAATGCTCCAGACCCTGGGAGTGCTCAGGCCCAGGGAGTGTTCCAGTTTCTGCTGTTCTATTGAGTTCTCATTGTATTGAATATTCAGCTGTCAACCAGACATTAGTTCTTTGGAGGTTTACAGGGTTCCGATGCACTCAGACTCTTTGGAAGCTCTCCCCATAGCTCACAGAGACGGTTAGTTACTGTAACACAGTGGTCTGGCTCTTGCATCTGAGGACATAGGCTTCAGGAAAATGATGTTCCAATTCAAGTCTGCAGAGCTGGTAGATCACAGAGGCAGTACTGGGCATCCAAGAATGTCACCTGCCCATGGTTTTTCCTATATGTTGAGGGAAAACATAGCCCCTCGGCAGCTTCTGAACTCTGCCACGTGGAGAAAGGGATGTTGTTCTGATTGTGTCAGGGTCTTCAGTATCCTGACTGACCTTGAACTTGTTATGTAGCTAAGATTGACCTTGAACTTCTTGTCCTCATCCCTCTGCTTCTGGAGTGCTGGGCTGAAGACGTGTCAGATCTTCAAGCATTGTGATGGTGTTACCATAGGAGTCTTGCCCCAGGAGTGCCTGTCCCTTTCCACGTGACTGGCAAGGTCCACTGCTCAAGAGTTCCTAGAAGGAGCTTTTGTGTGACTCCCTTCTTCATTCCCAAGTGCCACTCTCCCTAGAAAATGTCTAGCAGATTCCCCTCTAATTTGCATGACAGCACACTTGATGCTCTTCATCTGAGCTTCAGTCTCTGTCTCTTAGTCTCTCTGGGACCCCACTCCAACACTCACACCAGACAGCAGGGAGAAAATCATGCCACAAGGTTCAGCATCAAGTCCGGTGCCCTTGGATTTCTCGACCACGTTTGAGCCCTTTCCCTCTCCAGATCCCTCTCTACAGAGAGTGTCAGAGCTGGGAGGCCACACAGGGAGGGGGGCAGAAGCATCTGCTGTCCCCTTCTGTAGCAGGGCCCTGAGTCTGAAAGAAGAGGGGTGACTTGTTGAGTGTCCTGGCCTGGTGGAGGTGACCTAAAGTCAGAAATGACAAGGTCAGTCTCTTCTGTGTCACTGGCTCTATTGCTTCTCCTTCCTGGTGTAGATGCACACAGTTAGCCTGCATCAGAAGCACACAGTCAGCCTTCAGCAGACACACACAGCCAGCCTTTGCTCTTTGTGTCTCCCACACTCAGATGCCAGTGTTAGTTGACATGACAGCCAAATGAAGGGTAAGACGTTGCCATCACAAGCCGATGAAGGTGGTGAAGCCAGAGGGGGCGGGGGAGCTTGTGCTCCAGCCAAACCTGCATCTGTGTCCTGTACACATTTAGATCCACAGGGTGACTTCCATGCCACCTGTGATGGTTTGTGAATGCTTGGCCAAGGGAATGGCACTATTAGAAAGTGTGGCTCTTTTGGAGTGGCGTGGCCTCGTTGAAGTGGGTATTGCTCTGTTGGACTAGGTGTGTCACTGTGGGTGTGGGCTTTAAGACCCTTATCCTCGCTGCCTGGAAGTCAATATTCTGCCTTCAGATGAAGATGTAGAGCTCTCGGCTCCTCCTGTACCAGGCCTGCCTGGATGCTGCCTTGATGATAATGGTCTGAACCTCTGAACCTGTAAGCCAGCCACAATTAAATGTTGTCCTTTATAAGACTTGCCTTGGTCATGATGTTTGCTCACAGCAGTAAAACCCTAGGTAAGACACCACCTACCTAAGGCCATTATTAAGTTTCCTCCAACTTAAAAACTGCATAGGCATATATATCCAAAAGCTAAAACAAAAATTCACTTCTCAGTGAATGAAGCCTAATGGGCCAGATGCTGCTTGCCCAGAGTTTAGAAAGTCAGGTGAGGTGACCTGGTAACATCTCAGATTAATCCTGAAAACCATGGCATTCCAGCCTCCTCTTCCCCGAAGCGGAGAAGACTGTTAGCCATTGAACGTGTCCTCTGCTTCCCTGCTTCCCAATTCCTTTTCACGTCCCGTGGATTCTGGCTGCTGGCTTAGGTTCTTATGATACACATCTCACCTCCATCACCGATATGTCCAGCCGACCCTCCCTGCCAGGAGGACTCTGTGTACCACTGCACAGTTGCCCCGGCAACGCTTAGCTTCATTCCCCAGAAACCATGCCTTTCTGCTCCCTGTGTTGGCTAGGAGCTCTGCTTGGTAAATAGAGGGACAAAGCTAAAATTATAGTTTGCTGTTTATCTCAGGGTGACCTCTGTTGACTCCTCTGCTGAATGGGCTGAAGAAATCAGATTGGCCAGAGCTGAGGGCGGACGGCATTCTTCCTCTTCCTCCAGATGCACAGAGGGGGTTTGGAAACATCTGGGAGAGGATCTCTCAGGGGCTTCACCAAATTCGTCTTTACACCTGAGACACTGTGGTCTAGGCAGATGTGCTAATTCCTGTCCAGTGAGCATGGGCATTTCAGAGAGGTAGTAGGGATATTCCAGAACGACATGCAAAATGGCTCTCTCCATGACGACAGTTGGTCACATGACCGGGCTGTTACAATGACGAATGGTGCCACCTGGCTCTGCTATGGGGTGAGGGATCTGGGGTGTGTTTAGGAGCAATGGTGGGAGACAGAGCTGGCAGATGAGAGTAGTGTATTCCATAATCCCAAATATCTGTCCCTTCTGCCCCCTTTCTCCTCAGAGCACGCCCGTGGGGCAGACATGGCAGGCATCCTTTCCTTTTATCCCTGAGAGAACCAAGGAGACAGTGACTTAGCCAGAACCCAGAATCGGTGTCTTGGACGGGTGGGTCCCACAGAGAAGGAAGGGGATGCTGCTGTAGGTCCGGCTGAAGGTCAACACTGGGGTGATGTAGCCGATCTAAAGCCCACACTTCTCCTAGGGCTGCTTCTGGCCTTGAGTCCAGGACACAGGGTAGGGAGAGTTTGCCAGTAAGAGTTTTGTAACTGGATGGCTTCTTCAGGGTGACCTACATGAAGAATGGCTGAAAGACAATTTGAGGCCATAGATTGGGGGTTGGCAGTGACAAGTGAAGGGCCTTCACCCTGAGAGCATGGTCCCTCTGGCTGATTTAGGGCTCTGCTCAGCACAGGGCTCCCAGGAGGTTCATTCCCTGCCTCTGCCTTTCTTTGTGCCTGCCTGGCTGTAGATGAATCACCATTTGCCGGGGGTCCCAGAAATATCCTCGGATGGTGTTTGTCCCTGCCTGTCTGTGACATGACTCAGAATAGAGCTGACTTAAACCAACTTGGGATCTATTGGTGACAGAGCTGGAGACAGCCAGAGACTGTGGCAGCCTTAAAGTTCACATCTCTTGAGAAGCGGCCTCTGGTAATATTTTTAAATATACAATATCATGAGAAGACTCTCAGGGACGGGAGAATCTGTCTTAACATTTGAGACAGACACCCCCTTGGAAGGAAAGGAGTAAGGAATACATCCCCCCTCCTCAGGTCTGCCTAGAAGAGTAATTATCAATAAGGCAACAGCAGACCCTCCCGGGGAGTGGGTGGCTTCAGGCCTAGTGATCATAGGCTCACGGGTGGCTGCTGTGGAAAGTTCTGCCTAAAAAAAGTTGATTGATTCGTACAAAATATCAAGGAAGTGTCCAAGTGCTGGACCCCTGAGGTGATAAAATACTGGGTTTGGGGTAACCTGCCAGGCTCCCATGTCAGGACTAATTGGCATGCATGTTAGTAACAAGCATGACGCAAACTGTTCTATTGTTAGGCTCTTGCGCTGACTTTAGGAAATGGTCACATGAGAAGCAAAGAAACCTTTATAATTCTACCTATTACTTCATCATCTGTATGCTTGAGTGGCCCGGCAGCTGGAAACCCTTGGAGTATTTAAACCAAGTGAGAGTACTTGTCCATTCTTTAAGCATCAGTGTGGATGCAAGTGGGTATTAGAAAGTCTTCTGTTCGGGATCACCGCACTGCTTAGCTGCAGGGCACCCAGTGAAGACTCCTTGATATGGTATTTGGAGACCATTAGGATCCACGTCTAACTGTGGTAGTATTACTTTGGGTATCTGTAGGGAGAGGCTCCCACGATTACTAAAATCCACACCCTTTTTGTTTTGTGTGTGTGTGGGGGGTCTCACATTGAACTCCAGGGCAACACTAAATTTGTCTCAGTCCATAGACCTCAGTCTTCCAAGTGCTGGGATTTTAGATATGAGTAACCGTGCCTTAGTCAGGTTTTGTTTCTGTGTAGTCTTGTATAAATGCCTGTTGCAAGGGTACAAGTGTTCGTGTGTAAGTGTGCAAGTGTAAGTGTGCATGTGTAAGTGTGCATGTATGAGTGTGCAAGTATGCATGTGTAGGCCAGAGATGAGGTGTTATTTCTTAGGAAACCACCCACCATATTCTAAGACAGTGTGTCAGATAAGTTTGAGGAATTCAACTGGATGTCGGTCGGTAAGCCACAGTAGAGATTTCCCCAGCACTGTGTTACAAGTGTGTGCTGTTTACACACGTCCTGGTGATCAGACTCAGGCCCTTAGTGTTTGTATAGCACATGTTTTAACACTGAGCTATCTCTCCAGAAAACAAGGTTTTGTTTTGTTTTCAATTTCTCCTAGGGTGTGTTGAGTCCTCGTAGATGGTCGATGTAGCGATCTGATCTACCGGAGGCTGGTCACTGCGGCCTCTGACCAGGCTCTGGGCTTGCCGTAGTGATAGGTCCCACCAGGAGCATGTAGTCTGTTCAGATCCAACAGGAAGGCAGCAGTACAATTAACTTTCTGTGAGGCAAATAAGACATGTCTGGGTGTGAGACATGGGAGGCTATCAAGTTTCCATACAAAACTTGGGTCCCCTCCCCTTGTCCTTGAGAGAACATTCCAAAAGGATTTGGCAGAGCAACTGCTGGGCTGCAACAGATGTGAGTCTGTCCACATGGCGAGTTTCTGTAAGGATGACCCCTGCCCAGATCAGCAGTACTAAGTCAGCTCCCCTGCTGCCCCTGCACCCCGAAACAGGTGCACCCCTCATTGGTCTCATTGTCAGGGCTCATCAGCCCCATGTGGCTCTCAGAGCGACACTGGGCTCCCTCTGTCCCCAAGAAGGAAGAGCCCTGAGTCAGCCTGTGAGATCACAGGGTCTGAGTCTAGGTCCACACCTCCTGATCTCTTTTACATATCCTGGTCTCTCTGCATAGCTTGGTTTCCCAGAATATCCTGGTCTCTCTGCATAGCCTGGTCTCTTTTCTTTGTAGCCCAAATGCAGAGTCAAACTTGCACTTGGGGTGGGACTCTCGGAGAGAGTCACCTATGGTTGGATGACTAGGAGGCAGGGAGGGGAAGGTGGCCGATTTAATTCTTCAGTGTCATGCTTGATAATATTAAATATGATCTATGTTTAGAAGGCTTCCCTCCCTCCTCTGCTGCGGTACCTCATGGGATCCAAACAAAGTCCATTTGCTCCAGATACGGCCAGACCAGTCCAGAGCTGGCTTTGAAACTTCCCGGCAGGAAGGTGATTATCTAAAACTGTGAAATACCTGGGGCTCTGCTGGTTGTGACCAAGTGCAAATTTTTAAGTGTCGAGTTTTCAAAGAAGAGCTGCCAATGGGTGTTCTGTAAATCACTTGTGCCGGCAGACTGACCCCATTATGTCATCTAATCCTGGAAATACAGGAGGTAAATTTAAATCTTTGAGCATGAAGCACTTAATCAATATTCTAAATGTTTTTCTTGCAATTTATGCTTGCAGAGCAACGGGTGCTCTGGCGTCCTGTGAATCTTGCATCAGTGAAGAGACACTTGTGAGACAGGCCAGGGTGGTAAGGTTGTGTTGGAGATGTCTGGTGAGAAGATAACCCTAGAGCAGAGAGGAAGGAGGCTCATTTCTACCATTGGTCTGTCTGGGGGCAGTCAGACCTCTGAGTCAGCCCTGGAGCTGGCCCCAGGCACTTCTCATGCCCTTTTAGCGTTCTGGACAGCCCAGGAGTTACTTGGCTGGGAGAAGTCAGACCTGTGGAGTTGGGCAGACCAAAGCAAGAACGTTGGCTACCTATTACTGTGTGTCATGAACCCTGTTCCTTAACCTCTGTGAATTTCTGCCGTCAAATAACCCGTGTTTTTAGTTTCTTTTGATGAAAGAATGGTCCGAGTGTACACAGGGCCAACCCAGCCCCTGGCACATGGAAAGTGGTTGTGCTCTCATCAGGGTGAGTGCAGTACCTTAGAGATGCCTTGGGGGTGCTGAAGCTGCAAAGGAGAATCCGCCCCGAAGATGCTGGAGGGGGTGACAATGGAAAAGAATATTGAAGCGCTTTAGGTTTTGAACTAAATGTCAGCAGACAGTCCCTATGAAGGGGTGTGATGTTCTTTGTACTCCACGCCAAGAAGGAGTACAAATCGAAAGCAGAAATACCCAGGTCTTTCTTGAGGGATTAGAACTGCTCCCGATTCCACCTTGCTACCTACATAATTATCTCGGGAGCTCTGTCCTGATAGTCTGTTACCTGGAATTAATGTGTGAGCCAGATCCCAGCCATTGTGGTTAGGAGAGTGGGTCTGTCTGTCAAGGGCCTCACTGAACTTCTAACCGGTGTTGTCATGGGAACATGTGATGCAGCAAATGCTCTGTGTCGCAGAAAAGATGGTGACCCAGAACCAACCCTGCTTTCAGAGTCACAGCCCAGGACTGGACCTGTTCCCCTATCTATGTATCACTGGTCATAGACTGGGATTATGATTTACTATCTTTACAACCTCGTTTATAAATAGTCATCCACCACAACTCTGAACAGTATGTGTGTAATCAAGAGCTTAATGTAATGGTGCATGCTTGTAATCCCAGCTCTGGTCCTACTGGTCAACCCTCCTACTTGGTAAGTTCCAGACCAGGGAGGAGTCTTGTCTCAAAAACAAAGCAGATGGAACCTCAAGGAACACTGCACAGGATTGGCCTCTGTTCTCCACATGAACATACATCCATATGACTGTTCACCTCCACACACATGTACGACTCACTCATACCGCTCTCATGCATGCACATACATGTACACACAAATACATTAAAACTAGAGTGGAGCCAAGAACAATTGCACGGGTGTTCCATCCTATTACTGCCTGGTGTCGATAAGACAAAGTACACGCAAGACTATCCATGAACAAGCCACAGAGTAGCCCATGAGGTTAGTAATTTAGACAAGACTGAGGAACGTACAGCATTGTTCAGGAGAGAAGTTACACTGACTCAACATCTCTTCCTCTACACATTCAGAATGCCTGTTCTGTGTCACCTAAATCAGAGGACTTTAAACATTTCACTTTCCTCAAACATTATTCATCACTATAGATTAAATCAGTCCCTAAATTCTTGTTGAACATCTGGCAGATTGAAGTGTCAGTATGGCCCGTAAACTAGCATAAAGAAAAGTAATGGTAACGGACACGATGCCAACTGGTGTACCACAACACAACTCAATTATGACACTGCCACTAGGAGCTAGTGGCAGGCCAGAGGCCCCATCAAGGCTGGCCTCGTGTTTGATGCCAGCTGCATTTCTGGGCTCTCCTCCCACATGCAGTCTGACCAGCTAGTTACAGATTCGGGCATTTGCAGGAAGCTCCTGGTCACTAGAATGACTTTTGGAACTCGGCAGATTGCAATATTTAATAGCTTCATTGTAAAGGATACAAATCAGGGTGTGGAGGTGTGAATAAGATTGGAGAGGACGTCCTTTGGGGGTTTCTGTAGATGCCCCCAGCCCCCACAGACTAAGTTCATTTTATCATTTTGTCACATGAGTGTACTTATGTGTCAGGAAGCTCCATGCTATCCAGTGGCTGATGTTTACACTGGTGTCACCTTAAGTAGTTATAGGAACTGAGTCACTGTCCCTGCCCTCCATGTGGCTGGACACAGTCTTCAGGCCTCCCCAGATATTCACGGGAAGTCAGGTCAGTTTGACCTCCCTTAGCTCAAAGCTCTGACCCTAGAACCCGAGGCTTGCTTTTCTGGTGACCAGCATTCATCTTGAAGTATCTCATCACCACACGCTCAGGTAAGATCCATGGGATTGATGGGTAACCTCACTGTAAAGGAATCATAAGGACTTAGAGGAGCAAAGCCCATCAATCCCCTTCCAAGGCAAAACCACCAGGCATCCATGGACTGATTTAAAGTAGAACTACAGACTTAGAGAACCCCTGCCAAACTTAGTATCATTTCCCAAGTACCCCCTTCCCCATTATGACAGCCTAAAGTTTCCCCAAGCCTGCCAGATATCCCCTTGCAGGATAAAATTAGCTTTTGCAGAATCACTACCCAGCAAGAAGAACACCTCAAAATCTTACCTTCTCTGCCCACCCCAAGCCTGTGTGGTAAGGATCCCCTTTGTGGTGTAGGCAATAGTGAACCTGAGGGCTGGGGCCGCTTGCTGCCCCTCTTAGTATGTTTGAGATAGTGTTCAAAATGCTGCCAATGGGCATGAGCAACTGACACCAGGCCCACAATTCAGGAGACGATTGAAGACATCCTTCTGAGACGGCCGCCCTTCTTCCTGTGCCTTTTTGAGAAAGACATATGTCCCCGCCTTGAGTCACACCTCAGGGTCACAACATGAGAACTGGAGAGGAGACCTCCAGTCCCTATCACTGCCAAAATTCCACATTTGGAAATTACGGTTTTCCCCAAACGGCATTCGCCCCCAAGTAGGATCCGCCATTGGCACCTCAGGTGATACCCACCTTAGGCTTAAGTGCTTTCTTACCATTCAAGGATATGCAAGAGTCCATGGCCCTCTGGGACCTCATGGTTCTTCCTTCCAAGTGATGTTTGTGTCCCCGAAAAAGACATCTCGAAGGAGTCTTTTGACCTAGGACACAGTGGATGATAGGGGTGCTCCCAAACCTAAGGAGAATGAGAGCTTCAGAAGAGTCCGGCTGAGCTTTATATGATGGTTTCTCTGTTAGCCCAGGAAGCAGCACTGTTAGAAGGTGTGGCCCTGTGGGAGTGGGTGTGTCACTGTGGGTGTGGCTATAAGACCCTCATCCTCGCTGCCTGGAAGTCAGTACTCTGCTAGCAGCCTTCAGATGAAGATGTAGAACTCTCAGCTCCTCCTGCACCATGCCTGCCTGGATGCTGCCATGTTCCTGCATTGATGATAATGGACTGAACCTCTGAACCTATAAGCCAGCCCCAATTAAATGTTGTTCTTTATAAGACTTGCCCTGGTCATGGTGTCTGTTCACAGCAGTAAAACCCTAAGACACTGCATGACAGAGCTTCCAGTGTTGAGTCCTTAGTAAAGTTTTTGATTCCTGGACACTAAGGCCTTGTCTTTAAGGCAGGATTAGTGACAGCGGTATCTTACATTTCTCTTTGCTATGACCAAAACACTTGACATAAAACAAGTTCAGGATGGAGGGTCTGTTTATGGTCCATCCTGGAGAGGGAGGCATGGCAACAGAAACCTGAGGTAGCTGGTCACACTGCATCCGCAGCCAGGCACCAGAGGGGGTTGGACATCAGTGCTTGGCTCACCCTCTACTTACCGGGCCCAGCCCACAGGATGGTGTTGTCCACAGTTAAAGTGGCTCTTTCTACCTTGGTTAACCTGACATAGATGACCTTTCACAGACACGCTCAGGGTTTTTACCCAATACAGATAAGCCCATACATGTATACCCAGAGGTCTGTCCCCATGTAAATCTGAAAAGTTGACAATATTAGCCTTCACACTACATTTCCATCTCTGAAGGTGTTCTATCATTTCTATAGAATGTAGCCTGCCTTCTACAGTTCAGTGTTATTTTTGTCCTTTTGTATGCATAGTGCTCGTATGCCCATTGGGAGTTTGTTTCTCTGACTTGGGAGTTATGACATGATGCCAGGATCATAGATGCCTGGCCTATTTCTTGATTTCTTGACTCCTGAGAGGCTCTGTGGCATCCCTGTGGACCAAGTTGCCAAGTGGTTCCAGGGCCTATGCAATGAGCCCAGGTCCACACAGCAGGAAGGCTGCAAGGATGGTTGGGCTTGATCTCCCTCTTTCTAGGGGCCAGCAGAAGAGCTCAGAGGAAGCTGAATCCCAGAATCAACCCAATTAGCCTGGGGAGGAAAGAGGCTATTGTAAAAATGTCTCTGACATAACTGCTTTATGGAGAGTTGTCAATGTCCTTGAACTAGGAGAACGCTTGAATTCAGAACTCAAAATCGGGTAGTACTCCATTAAGGCCGCTGAACAATCCATAGACCCTAAATGCCGTTTGATTTTTGTGTAAGTCCAGATGGCTGAGGAAGCAAGCCTGCTGTAACAAACTCCCTTATACAGAAACTGAATCTTGAAACCAGGCTTCCTGGTAGGGAAATACACATACACCCTACATGTTAAATAGTGTGTGTGCAAATGTCCTAGTAACGGAGCAGTTGGAATACAAGTAAGGAAGGAGGGAGGGGGATGGGGAAGGGTAGGGAGTGAGGGGGGAAGAAAAAGGGACAGACCTCCGTTATGGGGTGATATTAAGGACATCACAATCCTTGCCTAAATCTCTGTGGTCCTACTAAGTGTCACTTGTGCAGCTTTATACTGCGAGGCTCTGGTTCCTGGAAGGGACATTGGAAGACGCACCTGCGTAGAAGACAAGCTGCCCCAGCCAGCCTGCAGATCAGGTGTTGGGCTGCCTCCAGACAGCAGCTGTTATCAGATTGTGGGCTTGTAAAACACTTAATTCAGGTGACGATTTCTTAGTGATTGGCATGTTTGTATTGTAGTGTGCTTAGGTTCAACATATTGTTAGAATACATAATGTTGTAATTTAAGATTATTTCATCAGCAGCAAAGGGTTTTTGTAATTCATTTAAAAAGTTGTAATGGGTTTCAGCATCTTCAGTATAGTTAATAATACGGCGTTTTATAGCTGGCTGTAAAATTTCAGATTACAGTTTTTGCAATTGTGCAGTTCTGTTTTATAGTTTAATAATTGTTCAAATGAAGGAGGATGTAAAGTTCCTTAAAACCAATTTAATGACTTAGAAAAATAGCTTTTATCAGAATCTATTACACACCTATCCTGAGCCCAGATGTCCCGTTTCCCCTTTTCAACAGAGACCTATTTTTCTCAACTAGATGCCTCCCAATTAAGCACATATAGTCCAGTAACTCTGGGTTACACTTTCTTTCTCTTCCCTTCTTTATCCCAATCTCCTGTAAATAGAATAAGCCTATTTGTTGAGTGAGCACAGGGAGAGGAGAACCAGCCAGGCCAGAGAGCATCAGCTAAGTGGATCATAAATTGCTTCTCTCTTTAGAAATATTTCCCTTTTCACAGACTTCTTGATCACAGAGTCTCAGCTCAGGTTCCTAAGTAGAGACTCCTATTAACAGTCACAAGTGGTTTGTTCTTCACAGTTCTGTAAAGTGAGTGCCAAATGTGGGAGTCTTACATTATAATAATTTAATTATGGGCTATCATTAGGAGTTATAAAAATGTTAGCAATATAGCATTGAGGGCAAGGCACCATCTCATTTTGTCATTGAAACTGTAATGTATATTACTATATTTTTAGAACATGGCATGGATGTGTCATTGAACAACCAGCATTAAACACAGTAAGCAATACTACAAGGGCTACAAGCAGGGACTTGTGGCACACACCATGCAGAAATTCAATGGGCGTGCCCTTGAGTTCTGTGTGGCTCTTGGGCTGACTCCCTCTAGTTCAGATCCCTGTCTGTGTTTCACAGAAACGGAAGTTTCCAGAAGGGATGTGGGGTAATAGACCATTGCTGTTTGGGTTTATAATGGGGTTAGATGGCTGTGCTTGCTGATCCTGTGACCTGTGGAGTCTTCCCCCATTTATTTCCCTGAGGACCAAAATGCATCTTTCAAACCTTTTGTATATGGGTATTTTGCCTGCATGCATGCCTGTGTACCAAGTGCTTGAAGTACCTGTGGGTTAGGAGCCTTCATGCAGGTTTTGGAATCGGTTGAGCAGCAAGTACTCTTGTAACCACTGAGGATCTCCGTCTCTGTAACACATTTTAAGCTAATTTCTCTTAAGCAACAAAGTAACCAAAGCCGATACTGGCAAAGAATCTTGCAAACAATAGGGAGATGTTCCCTCTTCAAGGTGCTTTTGTAAGACAAAGAGAAGGTTGTGTGTTGGAGTCATCCTTGGGGAAGATGATGTTGAAGGAGCATTACAATGAAATCAGTGTCCCACAGACCAAGATGTGGAGCCTTTTTATCTCCTTGATTCTCAGATTTGTCATCTGTCCTGTGGGCATAGAGAACCTCACTGCCTAGGAGGGTTGGGATAATTAAACAGATCAGAATCCCCCAGCACCAGTGAGGGTTTTCTGTGACTGTTTTCTCTTCCCCAGTGGCCCCCGATTGACCATGAGCTGGGGGAGCCCATGCAGGTGAGACACCAAGATTTATCTGGAAAGTGAAGTTGAGCTTTATATGAAGCAGGTCTGTTCCCTGTAGACGTGGCCTTGGGTTGAGCCACTTTCTTGTGTTTACATATTTACTGCGTCTTCTCCTTAGCATTGTTTGGAACCACTCATCTCAAAAACCGAGATGGGATTGGAAGACTTGCCCCACATAACTACATTCAGGAAAGAGCCATTAGTCTTCCTGGGCCTGTGGTCCAGAGGACAGTGTAGCCAATCCCATCCAAAGGACTGTAATTCAGCCTTGGACAATTGCTTAACCCAATTGCTGTGTAATAACCATGCTTAATAAAAGCACTACGATGCCTGTCTTATCGTGACTATAAATACGCTCTCCTGTTCCGGGTAACCTGCGAGAGTGCCTCTGAGCACGCTTAGGTCACATACTATAAATAAATCCAATTTCTTGAATTCCCTACTGACCTTTTATCCTTAGGAATTCTAACCAACCGCGCCTCCCCGAATAATAGGCTGCACAGAGCTGGAACTGTGGGACGCACTATGGAAAACTCTTCTCTGAACCTGTGTTCCTTCTCCATTGTCTCTCTTATTTCAGGTCCTAGAGGAGTCACTCTCTAGAGGGGAAACTCAGAAATTGGGCACTGACAGATACTGAGAGAGTTTTCCGCCACATGGTTGTCCTTCTGTCTGCCCCTCAATAGCTGGACCTCAGAGATGATCCAAGGCCCTTAAGGCTCCATAGGCCCTTAAGAGAGCAAAAGTCGCTCAGTCTCTCCTGACCTTTGGGTTCTCCAAGGGGCCACGTTTGCAAGCATTGTTCCTGGTATTTGGATCCAGGACTGGGAGGTTCCCTTTGTACTCTGTCTCTGCCTAAGTTGGCTCTGTTACTGTTGGCTGTTGGATCACAATCATTATTGAGGTAATGTCTTCATCTGTCAGCAGGAAAGAAAGATCTACTTCTAAGGTTTCACATAAGGATTATTTGAACCAACAGGCAGGGTCTGACCTGGAGCCAATATTCAAGGGTGCTGAGGTCGGAGAAAGTGTTCAGATTTCTCTGTGGCCACTCCAGGTTGTAGAAACGACCTCTCTGGACACCCATGTCTGACCCATACAGAGCAAAGGTACCTGCCTTCATCAGGTAGCGTGAATCACAGGTGACTCTCAGCAGAGTTCTTCGTGGTAGGGACAATCACAGTCATCGTCATTTTAGGCTACGTTGTTTTCCTATATTTTCTGGAATATTTTCCTTGGCTGAAGCGCAATAATTTTAAGACATTAAGATTGGATTCATCTTATTTATCGATCATTTGTTTTGCAGCACTAAGCATTCACTGTCTTCCAAGCAGAGGGCGAGTGTCTGCCTGTTTGGTCTTGAGACAGTAGATACTTTTAAATTTTTTTATATCAAACCCTATTTAGCACCATAAGTCATAAGACCATTACTGCACTCAGCTGCGCATAAGTGCACCCGGGAGTGAGAGGCTTAATAACTATCCTCTGATTCGATGAGGATGTGTGTCCGGTGAGACAGCTGTGTGCACTTTCCGTTGAGGATAGCTATGAATCTTTCTACTGCTCTTACGGATTTGCATTTTCAACTGCATATGTTTAGAAATTAGATGCTTAGTTTGAGAAGCTCCTTCTTGCCTTACACCATTGCCATGAATGTTTGCACTGCAGGACGGCTTCCTTCCCCCAGCAGACACCCCCTCCACACACACACTAAAATGTCTTTCACACATTGTTTAGCATCATTGTTAATTGGGCGTAATTTCCTAAACTGCTGCTCATAATTGCTTCTTGTCTGAATATTTTACTAATCAAGCAAGCTAACCATGAATGAAAATACACAGTTCTGTGGTCTGTTGTGTGCCCCATGTTTGCCCCAACATGGAGAAAAGCAAAACAGACACAAGATGATCATGTGGAATTTTAAAACCAAGAAGACAGTCCAGCTACAGCATCCCGTGGAACTTCGGACCATGGTCTGTATGGCTTCATACCATTAGTGTTGAATTACAGCCCTGGGCTTTGAGCATCCTTTCATGTGGTAGGAGACTGACAGAGAGGCCCGAGGGATGGCTCCGCTAATGGGGAGTGTTGACATGTCTTCCTGGATATATGTCTGTCTCCTGTCTCTTTCATGGCATCCATTTTTAAAATCTCAAGCACTTCTCTTTTGTATAATGTTCATGGAAGGCAGAGTAGCCTCAGAGTTTGCATTTTCTATTATTCTATTCTTATTATGATACCTTGTCTCAACCCAAGATGGTCGGAGAACAAAGAGGGGCAGTGCCACTAGCAACTTTCAAAAAACTTCATAGGGCCAGAGATTGCTCAGTGGGTAATAATGTACTTGACACCCAGCATGAGAGACTGGATCCCTAACACTCATATAAAAGCCAGTGGTCTGTCTCTTTAACCTCAGCAGTGGGGGCTGAAGGAGGGCGAGAGGAGACTGGCCCATCCCCAGAGCTTTCTGGCCAGCCAGTCCCACTGAAATGGTGATTTTCAGGTGCTTGGAGAGACTCAGTTGCAAAAAATAAAATGGGAAGCAGCTAACCTAATTTCCAGCACATGCACACACAGGATAACTCACATAGCTCATACACATAGGTACCCACACATGCATTTCCCAGCGTATGTTTCTTTTAACACACTTTATCAACCAAGCCAGTAAGCAGTAGGACCACCTTCTGAACTGTGGTGGAATCCATCCCAACTGACTTTGACTTAGCCCTCTGAGAAGCCAACCTGCCCTTTCATGAACACACTCATGTGCAAAGGCACTGAAAGTTCCAAGCCTGTAGACTAGTGCCCTTCGCCTTGCTTGGTGGAAACATGAGCTTCCAACGTTGAACATGTGTGCCCTCGGTACTTTGGTGAGGATGCTGTTTATGTAACTTATTGAACAGAACCACACAGAGGAAGAATTGATTTAAGAAAAACGGAGTTGAATGCCTGACAGAAGAGCAGAGCGCTTTATAAAACGTTGCCTGTGGGTTAGTGAGGAACAGGATAGTTATAAGAGTCTGCAAAAAGGGATCGAATGTGTAAAAGGAAATGGTGGCCTAGTTCCTCCCTGGGTGTCAAACGCTCCCCCATTTTAAAGCAACTGAAGTCGGAGGCTGGGAATGTGGCTCCCGCGGTGGGGTTGGTAGAATGCTTGCCGAGCACGCAGGAAGCCCTGTGCCTCACCCTCACTGTGGTGTTAGCCAGGCAAGGTGTCTTATCCCTGTAATCCCAGCGCTTGACAGCTAGTTGCAGGAGGACCAGAGGTTCGAAACCATCCTCAACTACTGAGCAAGTTTGAAGCCACCTTGAGCTACATGAGATTCTGGCTCTTAAGAGTAAATGGATGAAATAGAAAAGGAAAATTAAACCATGGACGTTGTAGCTCTTGGTTCATTCATGTGGCTTGCATTAAACAGAAGCCAGAGAAATCTGTTCAGTGGAACTGTCTTTTAAAAAAATGTGCTCTTGTTCAGTTCAGGTGCCTGCTGAGGTCAAACCAAGGGTGGTAGATTTTCCAGGGTTGAGTTACAAGCCACTGTATGTCAGTTCTGGGAACAGAACTCAGGTCCTCAATGAGAGCAGTACAATCTCTTAACTGCTGAGACAGCGCTCCAGCTCCCAGCACGCAGGCCGTAACAGAGCTGGGTCCACTGTTGAGGGCAAGCTTCTCCTTTCTCTTCTCTCTGGTCAAGAATGAGATTTTGTGCTTTAGTTGTAGCGTGAGCTCAGGCGAACTCTGACGCACGAGTCTGACTTTCTTTTAGTTCACCGGGACTCGGAAGCCTCGTCCAAACACAGTATATTGGGTCTGAATCAGGCCTGCTCCAGGTAAGGAAGTCACCGCCGTTGACTTTCCTCACCCACCCTCATGACCAGATGTGGCTTGCTCTGCTGACAAAGCCAGCTGACCTGGGTCTTCTGGAGCCTCTGCTGGGTCTTTGGGAACCAGTGTTGGGTGAGGACCATGCCCCAGGCCTTCAAAGTGCTTCTCACAAAGAGAGCCTTTGGCTGAGGCTCAGGCAGCACTGAAGTGTGTTCTGGGACAGGAGGTCAGGGTGAGCTGCGCAGTCTCCATAGAAATGAGCGTGAACATGTTAACCCTTTAAGAGGAGGCTCCCAGTCCGCCGGGCTCACTTCGCATTCCCCTTTTCCAGACAGAACTGAGCTGATAGGAAACAGGTCCTTTCCCTGGTCCGCACAGGTTCCAAAAGATAAACAACCAGGCCCTCAGGCTCAGAGGAGGCCTTATTTATGTGTTCACCTGTTTCGCAAAGCCATCATTACTATGAATTATTCGAGTCAGTGGTTTCCTGCAGTTGTTACCAAGTTTGCAGGGAAGGTGGATTTCAAAATAGACAGTGAGAGAGATGTCTGGCCAACTGCTTGTGACCAGATTGGCAATATAAACCTCTCCAGTCCTCCCAAAAGTCAGAAGCAAAAAGTCCTGATAGCCACAGCATGTGAAAGGCTTGAGAGGCAATGGAGTTCAAAACCTAGCTGGGACTCACCCCCAGACTGCTGCCGTCTTCTGTTTTCTTTTTACGTGCAGAAGTCCATTTGGGCAGATACAGGTCAAGCACACAGTAGACTCGTTATGTAACAAGTACTAACCACAAATGCACATCGTCGGGTGAGTGTGCGATTCAAGTACCATTCGAGAAATGGGGCCTGGCCTACAAGTCAGCCTGCTCAGTTTCTCTTGGGATTAGGTACACACAGGTCTCTGTCCATTTGGTCTCACAGATGTGCTTGTTTCAATTTGGATTTTCACGGCTTGACTGCTTCAGAAAGATCTCTTGCAATGGCTTCCCCCAGCCAGAGTCCGATTGATGCTGCAGAAGAGGCTCCCATGCTAATGAGCTGGTATTGACAAGTGTGATAGATACATCCAGGTACTTAGAGCAGAGTTGATTGTGTTTTACAGCCTGTGTGCTTCTCTGTTTACTGCTTGTATTCTGTCATTAAGCAAACAGGTTCCTAATATAGCAAATCTCTCTAATCAGTAAAGCCGGGAGAAAGGAACCAGAGCACATTAATTATGACTGTTTGGCTGTAGCCTGGACAGTCTGTTGCTATTGGATTGGGAGCTTCTTCTGGTTTTATTTCCTGGAGTTAGAGCAGAGAGCCAGCGACGGCTTTTCTCCTGCATGGAGGAGAACAGAGAAATGTTCCGTGCCCTGCTGGCAGACAGCTGCCTAAAAACCCAAGATTAAACAAGGGCTTCTCCACAGAGATGGAGTCCTGGGGCAGCAAAGGCCAGGCTCTGCACGGCCGCACTTTTAAGTCTCCAGTTCCATAAACATACTGGGCATGCCACTCACAATCCTGAACTGTCCCCAAAGTCCTGCAGAGCCTACTGTGGGCAGACGCCGGTGGGGACTCCGCGGCCAGCTATAAATTACGTGTGTGTCCATGTGTTCTGCAATGGTGTGCTATTGGCACCAAGACTGGCTTTGCAAATGCTGATGGCAGGGAGGCCACTCTGACTCCAGGTACCAGAGGTTAACGGCATCTAATGCATTTATTAACCCTCTGGTGCCAGGGTCTGGTGAGGTCTGGCCTCCCAATTACAGAGCCCTGGAAATTCTATTATGTGACAAGCCTGGACTTGTTGATTAGCACCAGGGACAATTTTGTAACAGCTGCTGAGGGACAAAGTTTATGGAGACTCTAAAGGGCAAGTGACTGGGCTGGGGTTTTCTAGACCCCAGCTTTCCCAGCATCCACTTGCCCCCTTTAGCCCCTGAGATGAAAACTGTAAGGTACCCCGTCTTAATGGTGGCATTTCACACAGAGTCAGGAGTCTTTGCCCAAATCACAAGACCAGGAATTAACTGACAGGAAATATGCCTTCACAAACGACATCAAATAATTCATTTTTTTCAGCCCACTGTAATAATCATTCAGATTAATAACCAGCTGCCTTTACCTCCTCATTAGGACCATGAGCCTTACAGTGTCCCCTGCTGCATTTGGGTCAATCCTGCAAGACTTCGGTGTTCACCCTGCTCACACTCCCGGTGACATCCTCAGTACCGGTTGTCTCTACAGGAAGCTTGCTGAGTGTTTTCTGAAAGCAGGGTTTGTAGACCTGCTTTGGCCTGTGGAAAGCCATGCCTCTCAGTGCGGACACTGGGAAGGCTGCCCTGGGAATTAACAGGATTTTGGGGCTTGTAGAATGGGCTTTAAGTTGGGCAGCATATTCTTGCTTGGATTCAGCATTTTGTGTAGTTGTGTCCACCAGGATGGTCCTCCAGGCTACAGGCTGTTAGAGAGGTACATGGGATGCTGTTTTGGGACCAGGAGACCCTGAGTGGTACAACCCGAGGCTGCTCTGAGTGCGTTTTCCAGAACCAGTAAATAATCATTGCCGCCACTCTGAGTAAAGACATGAGCTGGCAGTTTAGGTGTTGAGAAACATTCTATTTCATGGGAGTCCTCAGAGATGGGCCATAGACGTCTACCCAGGTGTGTGGAAAACCACGAGGACACCTGGGAAGGCAGCAGCCCGTTCTGGTTAGCTACTGGAAGTTGCATCATTGTCATGTAATCATGGGGACCATCTCCCAAGGCTGTCCTAGGTTCCACAGTGTGACCAAACCACAGATCACAAGCATGCTGAGCAAATGCTGAGCTCACTGGTGCTTGTCAGGTGACAGGGACTCTTGGGAGCTGCAGTGGTCCCCTGGGGTGCTGCTCCTTTACAAACCACACTACAGGAAAAGCTGAAGGCCACATGTGTCACAGCCCAGAGGTCCTTCTGCATCCCAGACCGGTCAGGGGTGGATTTTGTCTTTGTATCTTACAGCCTATGAAGAAAAGGCAGAGTGGAATATTACAGGCCCATTTGGGTGTCTGGGCACAATTCCAAGCTTGGTTAGGAATAAAACCTGATACTCTATACATTGTTCTCCATTGGTAACAGAGCAGCGTCTGGGGCTTCCTATTATCATAGATTAAAAGCAGGCTTTTGAGTAAGGGTAATTCCGCTTCCAATTTCCCCTCTGATCTTCTTATACATAACATTTAGTGACCTTTGAACAGCCCGGGGATGCTTCACGGTGTCTTGTTCTTGAAGCCTGCTTAAAGGTTTCTATTTCATATTCACTGCTGGTATATGCAAATATAGGTAAAGATTATGATGTTTTCCCAGTAGCCTTATGGTCAACAAATTACTCCTCGGGTGAGCCTGCTGTCGTCTTAGCCTCCCGTGTCTTCCATGAGTCATGGCGGCTCATAGTATGCAGGCAGCCTGCTAATGTCATGTCCTCGGAGCTGGGCGCTTAGGTGCCCTCTCAATTCAAAGGTAGTGACTATTTACCGGGGTTTGCCTTCCTGTCAAACAAGCTCCCCATTGGTGTTGAAAGGTGCTGTTGTTAGGGTTGAGGGTGGGTGTCTCGGAAAGAGTTCCTTGTGTGGATTTGTGGGAGGGCAGAGACTGAAGAAAGACTGTGATCCAGGGAAGAGCATAATTGTGTAGAACTGGGGAGTCTCAGTTACATCCTGGCTTGTAAGCACACCAGCCATTTAATTTCTCTGGGCTTAAATGGTCCATGTTTGTAAAACGAGTGTGGTACAGACTGTGTGTTTTTCAAGGTCTGTTGAAACACCTCTTCTACTGACTCCTCAGGAGTTGGTCCGGCTCAGAAGGAACGAGCTTAAGGCCTTCACTGCTCAGCTTCTAGCAATCAACATGGAGTCAGTGTTTGAATTTTGGGGTCTTGTAGTTACTGTTCTATTGCTGTGAAGGGCCAACCTAACCAAAGCAACTTATGAAAGGAAACATTTACTTGAGGGCTTGCGTATGGTTTCAGAAAGTTAGTTCCTGAGGAACTTGGCAGTGAGCTCAGTAGCTGAAAACTTGACGTCCTCATCTGCAACAGGCAGAGACAGAGACAGACAGAGGCAGAAAGAGAGAGGTCTGGTGTGACCTTTTGAAACCTCAAGGCCCACCTCCATGGACACACCCTTTCCAACAAGGTTACACTGCCCAATCCTTCCTAAAACAGTTCACCGTCTCGGAACCAAACACTCAAAGACTGTGGGGGCTCTTCTTACTCAAACCACCCCAAATTGCTGTATGCTTCCTGGAGGGTATCCATCTGAGAGTCTCTCAGTGTGTTCTTACCCCAACCTTGGAATTGTTTGCCAGGAAACAAGAAGCCTCACAAGCCCAGGGACTGAATTCTTTCCCTTTCCCTGCCACAGCACCCCCATTAAACCCTCCTTGCTGTTTGTTGGCTGGGGCAGGGAGTTGGCAAATCAGCAAAGAAAAGGGGCTCCAGGGGTGTGTGTATTACTAATACACAGGCGTGTCTGTTGTGATGTTTAAAGTAACACTTTTCCTAAATTAACACCCAGAAAGATAAATGAGTCACCACCCCGAGCTCTTTCTTCAGTGTCCTCCCTGCCTGAGCCATCCTAAGACAGCTACCGTGTGACAGAAAGCTGCTGAGTTCTAAATTAGGGCATCCCTGAACAGAGACCTGCGGGGTCAGGGACTGTATTTTGAAGACCCGGAAAGAAAGAATGCCAAATATCTCATTAATTTCTTGTATTGATTCTGTGTTCAAATGATAATACAGTTGGTTAAATAAAATATATAATTAAAATTAACCTTCTCTGCTACCTCTTTATTAGGTAGCCACTTGGATGCTATAAATTACGGGCGGGGCTCAGAGTCACAGCTTCCATATTTATCATCTGGGCCCTGCCCTGGTCTGGTGATTAATGGATCATAATTAATTACTCTTCCCTATTGTGTCTGAGTGCCTTCTTTTCTCCTTTGTCTCTCTTCAGGCACAGAAGCTGAAATCCAATGTGTCGGGCAGTGCACATCTCTGTCTTTCTGATGTAAGTGGCATTTCCCTTTGTGTTTCTTTATAGAGATATAGGCTCTGGAAATGGGTATATATTATATAATGTTTGAAGACCAATAAGGTCTTGGATCCAGAAGTGTTCTTCTCAGCCTCTGTATTGACCCACCTTTGAAGGAAAGTGCAGAATTAAGATTCACTGCAAAGTTAAAACTAAATATACAACTGTGATCTTTACTAGAAAGTCAGCCTCAGCTCTAAGCCCATTGTTCCATGTTAGGAGACTCTGAGATTCAATAAACCTCTTGTGGGTTGGTTAGAGATTCAGAAAAAGTCTCTGGCAACCATCTGTCCCTGACATTCATTCTGATCCATCTGTATCTCCATGGGCTACACTTCCTCAGACAGTTCTTCCTGCCTTCCTTTACTGATGGGGGAGTCAGAAAGAAGCCAGGAGGTCATAGCTGTTACATAGGATAGAAAAAGACATAAGGGCAGTGACCCCGGGGCTTTAAAACATTTCACATCAGAAAGACTGTATGACGGGACGAGCAGCAAGCATTGTCTAGCAGGTGATCCCAAAGATCCACATCTTACCAATGTTTGTGGTCCTATTTCATCAGACTTAAAACGTTAACCAGTTTAATTTCAGTGGTTAACTCTAAGGGCAGCTTGAGAGGGAACTGGCCATTAGGGAGAGGGGAAGTGGGGGTAGAGAGCATGGGTAAAATCCAAGAGAGGGAGTGGGTGTGTACTGTGGGGTGATAATGAAACATTGTTTTTTACAGAATGATTTCGGAAAGGATGGTCTCGCTGGTGCCTCCAGCCACAGAAACACAAAATCAATGGCTGCCCCTCCCAGCTGCGGCCTGAGCGCAGTGCCGGTGCTGATGCTCACTGTTCTGGCTGCCCTGTTATCTGTATTGTTGGCAGAAACATCGTAGCTGCATCCAGGAAAGCAGTATAAAGACGAAAACCAAGTATTCTGTCCCTGTCCTCTTGTATATCTGAAAATCCAGTTTTAAAAGCTCCATTGAGAAGCAGTTTCACCCAACTGGAACTCTTTTGTTGTTTTTAAGAAAGCTTCTTGTGGCCCTCACGGGCTTCTGTTAAAAGAACTGTTACAGGGCTAATTCCAAACCAGAAGGCTCTGGGGCACGGTGCGGCTTAAGAGGACCATTTGCAACCTGGACTGTGAAACAAGCTGAGCTTATGTTTTTGATGGTGATGGTAGCGATGATGATGCAGATGATAATTTTAACAGCTTGAAGCCTGTTCTCTCTACTGGCTAGGAGCAGGAGATGTTATCATTGAATTCTAAAGACCTGGCTGTGCCTAGTGTGGGTGACAAGCAGAGGTTGGCCTGAGTGGATTTGCAGGCCCGTCCTGTACAACTGTCACCTTTCTGAGTGTGTTCTCTGCAGAGTGTTTGTGTGCTTTACACACCGTTCTGTGATCCCCAACAAAACAAAACAACAAATCCCTGGTCACATCCAAATGTAGAACCTGTCCTTTAACCCAGTAGAGGAGGGTGGGTGTGGCCACCCGGGTTGACCACTGGTGCTCCCCTGAGTGAGAAGCTGGATGTAGCTGAAGATCAACTCCTACCACGGCTTGCACTCCCGAGGTCACCTGTAGAACAAGTATTGCCAACTGTTACCTTTCCAGCTATTAGCTTTCTACATTTAGAAAGCAGCATACCGACCCCATGTTTTAATGATGGTTTAATACATGCCGCCCTTCCCCCTCATCGGTAACACTAGCTCCAACATCAGCTTCATGCATGTGGTTCTCAAAAGCAGGCCCCAAGAAGCTCAGTGCTTTAGCAGAAAGCTGCATCTCGTTTCTGTGGGCAGGCAGGAGGAAACAGAGCAGCCAGCCCGTTGTCTTATCTGTCTTGAAATCGAGGCTGCCTGTTATGTAAGGAATGGTTCGATACTTGTAAAGGGTGCCCTGGTGGACAGCACCACTGGCGGTTGGTATAGCTGGAGTACATCGGTTTCATGTTGTCTGACGGAGACAGCTTTGATTGGAACTAGCAGGCCACAAGGGATGGGACAGAGGTGTGCTGCCCTCTCTTTCAGAGTTGAGCCCTGCCAGGGCACGTGGAAGCATCTTTGTTCCTGACCAGAACACAGAACAGTTTGGACTCAAGGTCATCAAGCATCTCCTGTGTATTGCTCTTTGACCCTCATGACCAACTGTCCTGCACAAAACCAATGGTAGTTTATGGATCTAGGGGCCAGCACGAAGTCTGGGACGTTGAACTGATTGGCTAAATGCACAGAACAGGAGGGGATTCTGGAGCTGAGGCATCTGGCTTATTAGCCACACACATCTCCTGGAGCCCTTCTCCTTACCTGGGCAGACCCTTAGGTGTATATCTAGAGACTGCTTTACATGGTCAAGCTCAGGATCTGTGAATGGCTGTGTACTGGCAGCCATATGAAAAGTGAATAAAGGAGAGGAGACTCTTTCCTCCCTTGAGCCTATGACTTGGCTTCTCACCTCCCACAGAGCAAGGAGCCCTGGTGCACAGGGTCTCCTGATACCCTCCCTGCTCTCCGAGGTTTGCCTTGGGAGAGCGATTGACCTAGGAAGGGGTTCCTTTGGTGTCTGAAGTACATTTATATCGAAATGTTAACGAATACCAATGTAAGATACTCAGTAGCAACCTTTTTCCCCTTCACAATATTTTCAAGGGAATGCATCCAACATCCAAGTGTACTTGGTTAGTGGGACGTTCCATGAACACTCATACATTGAATAAACATATTCGATGTGTCCAAACTGAATGCCAGTCATGAATGGGAGCGTATCTCTTACTGAGCTCTTTTTTGTTTTAATTAAGGCGTCTGCATATATCTCCACTGGACTAACTGCATAAAGGTCTGGTTGGATGTGATTCACCATAGGAGGCTATTGATTACCCCTGCAGTATACTGCAGCTATAATTAGCTCCAGAGGACGAGAGGGGAAACAGGAGTCCTGTGCTAACCAGGGTAGCCTTCAGCAACAACTCACTGATGGGCAACATAAAAATTAAACTTTGAAAATCTCTGTCACCAATGAAAAGAGTTTTTTCTTTCAGAGACAAAAGCGTATCAGAGTTACGAAGTCCTCGGTTTGAAAACAAGTTGCTGACTAAATAAAACAGTGGGAAGGGTCTCATTTTGAGACAACTTTTAGGGGTGGCTACAAAGCCAAGGGACATATGTAGGCCTTCCATTTGCTGTGGCCTCAGGGTGATGCTGCAAGTTCGACAAAGCGATTGGTCTCAAGACTAAAACAGAAAAACATGGCGGTCTTCTGTGCACGTGACTTCCTCTTGAAACCCCACCCAGTAAGCGGAAGTGATTCCCTACTTTCTGCCCCTCTGCTTTCACTGGTCACAGACACAGGTTTGAGCTGCGGAGGCTGTGTTCCTTTGTGAAGTTGATTTTGCTGTCCTAACAGACAGTTGCGTCCACATAGTGACTCAGAATCCAGCCTGCCCTACGTGGGAGAGAGACAGGTGACAGAGCCACATTGAGCAGAAGCACATTCATTCTGTTTGATCTTGAATGTCCTTGAGCAGATGGTGTTTGAGAGTCTTTTTAAGCGAACACACGAGAGAAGTGCACAACAGAGGGGATTCGGAATGCGGGCTCTTTATTTTCCACCTCTGATTTTTTTTCAAACCTCAAATAGGAAAAAAAAATAGACATTGAAGATTGCATAGATTATTTTTCATCAAGTAAAGCAAATTGCATCTAGATGTAATTGGAGGGTGGCTTCCATGTTATTTTTTAAGGCAACTCTATATTTTGTAGTTAAACAGTGATGTCTTAATAGTTAGAGCTTCAAGTTCATCCCAACACAGCAAAAGGACCCCCAGAGCCCTGAGTTTAATGTGTGTGCTGTACAGGGCTGTTTTTGCCTGTAGGCCAAGGCTGGGTCATTCTCAGCTGCACATTTTCCATGAGCCTCCTTATCTCTAAATCAGACACCCCCAAACACCCCATCTGCAGAATCAGCAAAATGAGAAAGGGTAGAGCCTGTTTGAATCTGTGTGTAGGAAAAGAGACATAAAATCAGTTGGAGAGGATATATAATTAGCAAATTATTTCCTTAGATTTAGAACATAAACATGCTTCAGTTATTACTTATAAAATAGTGGACTCTGAGGACCTATCGTATGGAATGTGAGGTTTTATTCATACAGGCAGAAGTGCACAGCTTATTTGAATCGAAGCGCAGAGCAGGGAGGGTTGCTTAGATGAGTTCATGCTCTGGCTTTCAGATGCTGCTCTTGATTTCTTAGAGACCCACGCCCTGCTCTCTGCTGTCCAGACTGTGCTTTTTACCTAAGCAAATGAGACCATGGGAGACCGTCTTTGTAGGAAAGGCCACAGACGATGACAATTATAGAAATGAATTTCCATCATCTGGGCCCCATGGCACCAGGAAGCCACACTGCCCTGAGCTTACAGGCTTTGGAGAATTGAAGGAGAATTGGGGTGCAACAGGAGTCATGGTGGGTTTCTTGCTCTGCTGAGGTTTCTTTCGATAGGTAGGGATGTTCCTTAAAAAAAGAAAAAAGGTAGTATCTTGCAGTAGCAGAAGGACCTCTAGAGAGAAGGCACCAGAATTAGTGTGGGTGTGACTAATGGAGGCGTTGCTTTTAGAAACTGAAGTAAAAGGCCATGGGATATGACTGAATAGCCCTAGAAGCTGTATTTCTCTCTTATCCAGAGCCAGGAATCTCACATCTCTGACAGGTCTTGAGCTTGACACGGCTACTACTGAGCGAGTTTAAGTCTAGGATTCTTCATGAAGAACTGTTACCTCAGAGTGGTCTTACTGCAGAGGCCTCACTCCCATGGGGTTTGCAAACGCCTGTGCCCTGGCATGTGTCCTGCAGGATTTTGATTTTCCACAAATAAATGTCTTAAAGTGGGAATAGTTCTGTTACCTTCCCGTTGCTTACTGATGCCTCTGTCTCCCTTTTCTGTTATTGCCGACATACATCATGGAGCCCCTCCCACCTATCCTTCACCTGTCACTCTAAGCTCGATGCTGCCCAAATCAATCCATGTTCTGTCAGATGCTTGTTCTGTGGAAGAAGGCAGATGATGAAAGCCTCAAGTCAGACATGTACTTCTCTACCCTTCTCTGGAGGTCCCTCTTTTTCACTTTGGTACCCTGCCTCCTATACCCTCACGGGAATCCCTTTGATATCTTTGAGGCTCTCTGATAGTGCATACTTTTTTTCCCAGAGGCAGCTCAAAGTGGCTGATCGTCTAGATCTGCCACCTGCATTTCTGATGCGTCCTGAGACCCAGCCCAGAGGGGTGGGGCAGGCACATGAACCTGCTTCCAATAAACTGCCTGCAGTGTGCAGCAGCCCTGCTGATACTCATCAAGGCCCCAGAAGCCCCCGGGGTCTGTCTCCAAGCTCATTTGACCAACGCAGCTGTGACTTCGGCTGTCTGCCTCTGGCAGGTGCCGATATCAGCATCTTGTCCCACTGCCACGAGGAGTTCATTTTTACTCAAGGGCAGCTGCCAAGCTCAGCACCAGCATCGAGAGAAGGGATGCTCTGGGTTTCCTTGCTTCAGAGTCTGGAACTTTCATTCTGCCAGAAGCCTCACCAGAGGCTGACAGTTTCCATCTGAATACTGCTCCCAGCCCATTGCCTTCCTTTGTAGGAGCAACCCATAGTAGGTATTTTTTAAATGCCCGTTGTGCCTGACAATCACACCAAAGGGCTTCATTCTGCTCCATGGCTCTGCTGGCCTTGAATGGTATTTGCTATCACACTATTGAGAGTGCCCTGGGCCAAGGAAGAAGATCAGATACCCATGTCCCCTGCCAAGAACCGAGACATAAACTTGCATCCCCAGAGGGCCTGAGTGTCTCAGCTAGTCCCACAGATTGGCATCTGCCAGACCGATGGGCCTACATTTTAATCTCCATTTAATCTCGCCAATTGGTGACATCCTTCAGTGTGCTGCCTTCTTTATAATATGTAGACCATGGACATGGTCTCTAAGAGACATGTCTCTGTCAAACTGCCCTCAGTCTGAGTCTCAAACGGCCGTGAGCTTCGCTGGACACCTGGGCCAGGGGGGGGAGATCACAGTGGGCGGAGCCAGCTGAGGTGTTAGAAAAGAAAGGTTAGGGTTAGGGTAAAAAAGCAGAACTCTTAAAATAATGGGTCTCATGATTATATCATCACAGCTCATGGGTCTCATGATTACATCATCACAGCTCATGGGTCTCATGATTACGTCATCACAGCCCATGGGTCTAATCATTACATCATCACAGCTCATGGGTCTCTTCATTACATCATCACAGCTCATGGGTCTCATGATTACATCATCACAGCCCATGGGTCTCATGATTACGTCATCACAGCTCATGGGTCTCATCATTACATCATCACAGCTCATGGGTCTCATCATTACATCATCACAGCTCATGGGTCTCATCATTACATCATCACAGCTCATGGTTCTAATTACATCATCACAGCTCATGGGTCTAATCATTACATCATCACAGCTCATGGGTCTCATCATTACATCATCACAGCTCATGGTTCTAATCATTACATCATCACAGCTCATGGGTCTAATCATTACATCATCACAGCTCATGGGTTTCATCATTACATCATCACAGCTCATGGTTCTAATCATTACATCATCACAGCTCATGGTTCTAATCATTACATTATCACAGCTCCTGTCTCATGGTTCCATCATCACACATACAATCATCTCATTGACTCACATTTCAGATCACTTTCTGCTGTCCCTCCCAATCTCACAGATGATCTTTATCAGGGCCCATGTAAATAGCAAAACTCTGAATGTGTACCTAGGGCCGCAAAGTTCAAGTGAATTGGGAAGAAGAATAGGAAACCAAATGGATGTTCTACTATAGAAAACCCAGATGGTTGGTTCTGGGTTTTTTGTTTGTTTGGTTTGGTTTGTTTTTATAGTAGTAAAATATGGTCACCATGATGATCATGGTGATGATTATTGCAAGAACAGGTAAAGGAAACCCCTCTTTCCCATCTCCTCATCCAGGAAGAGCTGTTTGGTATAGGATTCAGCAGCAGCAGCAGCAGGAGCATCTAGGCATGAAAAGTGTGTTTGATCTGAATTCGGGTTTTACTTGGGCTTTGATTGTTCATATGTAACTGAAAACATTTCTGAAGAGAGGAGAGAGAAACAGACAGGCAGAGCGAAACAGAGAGACAGACAGAGACAGAGAGATTGTAAAAGCAACTCACAAACACCCTGCCTTCTCTTACTGCAGTTAAGCACTTCTGCTGTGATTTTCTGGATTCAGAAAGAGCTGATGTCCCCAGAGAGTTGAGAATCCAGAGCCTTGCAGCTTTCCTAATTATCTGTCTTTTCTCTCTTCTCCGTCACCCAGGGGACACGGAACTCTGCTCATCACACAGCCTGCTTGAAAGAGCTTCCTGTCTTGTGCACATTATCCCTTGATATTGAAATTATTTTCTGTTTAATCCGGCTCCTGCTGAGAGGCTGTGTGGGATTTAGGGTGCAGGGTAAGGTTGCATCTTTTCCTCCTAACCCGAGGGTAGGTTTCAGCTGCTGCTGTTTCATGCAGAAGACAGCGTCTGATCCAGGGAATATTTTCAGAATTCTGAACAGATCAAGGGTCCCGACACCAGTCTCCTCAGAGCCAGGGTGAGAAGAGTGGACTTGGCTAAGAAGTCTCCGGTTAGAAGAGGGTCACGTTCCTTGGGCATCCGTGTTGCCTTGCATTTTCAGGGTTTTCCACACAGAAAAGGGGGCGCTTGACTTGCTGAGCATCAGCTCTCCTGAAGGTGACTGTATGTCTGTCTAGGTTGCCCACACTTCACACTGCTGTTTGGTCCTCTCTTCATGCTTCCGAGGACCATCTAAGCATAGGAGGACATGGCTTTCCATTTGAACTTTGACAGAGGTTCTGTGATGTTTGAATTTTCTGTCTGCCTCTTGCTCAAACCCAACAGTGTATGTGGTCCCTTTGGCCCCTCCACCCCACCCAGAATATCCTAATAAACATTCGTTTATATAAAACATGGCGTATGTTAGTTATTGTGCTTGTTTTGGTGACAAAATTCCTGAAAGGAGAGATTTCAGAATTTATTTTAGCCCACATTTGAGAAGGCACAGTCCTCACTGAGGAAAACATGGCAGCAGATCTCTATAGACCAAGAATCAGAAAACTCAGGCAGCAAGCGCAGTCAGACTACCATCCAGCAACCTCTGCCCTTCAGCTAAGTCCCACCACCTAAAGGTTCCAGAACCTTCTGAACTAAGGCCCCCAACACACAGAGACACAACCTATGAGGACCATGTCAAATTCAAATCATAACACCGGTGCTATGAGAACTTTTGCTTTTGTGCTAATTTTAAAAAATAATGTAATAAATTCTTTGGGAAGCAGAGTCTCCCTGTACAGCCCTGGCTAGCCTGTAACTTGCTCTGTAGACCAGGCCAGCCTTCGCTCAGATCTGCCTGCCTCTGTCTCTCCAATGCTAGAATTAGAGGTGTACATAGCAGCACACCAAGGATATTGAAACCAAAAAGGTTACAGAGGTCTTCATGATGGACATGCTGGTATCTGGGATGGCCGGCCATAAAGGATGCAGTGTAGTTGACACAAAGCTTGTGCCATGGCTTCCAACCTAGACACTGTCCGCGTGGCTGAGAACATGGTTACTAGGCAGGAGAAGATGGATCAAGCCCTGGACATTGTCAGTGCTCCGTAGCATCCCTGGACAATCTGTCTTCAAACATTTCTAAACACGGGCAAATGTTCCCTTAGGTGATCCACCCTGCCACTTGTTGAAAGCATGTTTATACCCAATCTGACCAGAGGTGTAAAAGGAATTGGTTAGGAATTGGCTGGTATTTATTTTCTGTCTGCCTAGGTCGATTTTATCATCACAATACTGGGATTCTCTAGTTACCCTTGTATGCACAAAAAACTCACACGGACTTTCAGATAGTATTTTTACAGAGAACAGTTTTAGGGATGTCTTTATTTCCAATGATTAGGACAATGCCTGGCCAAGGAAGCCACCATGGTCCTAGGTTTCTTAGTATTGGGACCTAAAGATGGCTGTCCCACAGTTCTCCCATCTCTCCGTTGGGCAGCGGTCATAGGTCCCTTTTTCCACCAGGACTCTGTAAAGCAGAATGCTTGGGCACAAGTGCAGAAATGAAGTTTCCCATCGTTGTATGCCTCAGGATTCGCTCAATTATAATCAGAGGAGTAGGTAAGCCTGGCATCTGTCTGAGACAGAGGTATGGAGTTTCACCTGCGTTTCTGTGGGGCCACTTTATTAACGTGGAATAGTTACTATAGATGTCACCACAGCAATTCCATACATGTGTATAACGTGTGTGTGATCACATTACCCCATCAGGTCCCCCTCCCACTTCCAGTTCCCACTGATCCCTTTCTTCTTCTCCATTAACACACACACACACACACACACACACACACACACACACACACACACACACGTCTCTTTTTGCCTTTGTTGTTTGGTTACTTGATGAGTTTAATTAGCTTTGTTTACAGGAGTGTGGTTAAATAGTTATTTACAGAAGCATGGACACTTTGCTGGTAGCTCCACTACTGAAGAAAACATCTCCCTTCCTCAGGACCATTAGTTACCTGTAAGCCCTCAGGGAGGGGTAGGTCTTCTTGAGGAAGTTGACAAGCCCAGTCTTGTACAGGTCCAGTGAAGGTTCTCGCTGCTGCCTTGAACTCAACAGTGTGACAGCCATGTCCTCTCTAGAAACAGCACTCCACCCCTTCCCGCTCCTCTATTCCTCCTGCCCTCTCTTCTGTGAATTTGCTTGAGAGAGAGATTATGTGTGAGAGAGAGAGAGAGAGAGAGAGAGAGAGAGAGAGAGAGAGAGAGAGAGAGACCCATTAAGGATAAGTATTCAGCTGCCACATACTCTCAGTACCCTGATGGCTGTGAGTCTCTGAAGCCTCAATTACTGACTCCACTCTGTAAGCATGAAGATAAATATTCAGAAGGCCATTTGAGAGCGACTTCCTGTCCATCTAGCAAAGCACCAGCAAAAGTTTCTCCACTGTGGTTCATGACATCCTCGGCTTTTGTTTTTCTCTTGACTTGTTTATCCAGACTGGCTTCCCTTCTCCCTTGCTTCTTGGGTCCGATGGCCAGTTTTAGGCCTGTTACATTCAGACCCCTCAGATTTTCTGGGTCCATTTAGGCTGCAAGCATTCAGAACTGTATCAGAAAAGCCACAGCCCTCAGGTTCTGGGATTCTGAGAATGACACAGCAAAACATGACTCAGGTCATGCTGCTCAGGGTTGGCACAGGGAGAGCTGGGACTGCAGAGGTGGGCAGAGGTAGGGCATTGCCACCATCAGAAACAAGGCAAGAGCAGCCTGCAGTGCGGCATGCACCTGGGGACCTTCAGGGTCCCCCACCTGTGCCATCCATTCATCTTCTAATCATCTTCTGAACACAGCCAAGTCCCCAAGACTCAGGTGATAGAAATTTTAGGAGCTGGAACAAGCAATGTCTAATAAAACCCTGAGAGAAATGCCAAGAAAGCAAATAAAAATTGAGGCAGGAACAAGATACAAGACTGCCTGTGTTTGGTGCTATAAATAACGCACAAAGGGAAACACAGCAAGGTGAAGGACAGGAGCAGGAGGGGCCATAAACATCCCATAAACCACAGACGCACAGGGGGGTTTTGTCTCTTGGAGATCCCTCCCGTGCAGGTTGGTGGAGGAGGGAGTTTTCACACTTAAAAAGTAGAGTGAGCTTTGGCCTCCGGTTGCTCAGACAGGTCCATAAATATAGTAATGGTATCTTTTAAAAAATTTTTTTAAAGTGTGTGTATGCAGAGATGCACATGACCATGTAAATCCCTGTGCACACGGGGCCAGAGGAGGGTGTCATGTCCCTTGAAGCTGGAGTTGCAAGCCTTTGCAGGGACACCATACTTGCTGTAGGGTTGCTGGGATCCAAGCCTTGGTCTTCATGACCCCACTGTGTTCCTAACTACGGCAGTTCAGCCAGGCTGCACCACCTTGGAAACGTCCCTCTGGAAGTGTCCTAATTTGAAATCACACCCCTTGGAGCTACAATCTCACTGCAAGGAGCTCATCCCAGATTCTTCTGCAGAGCACCCAAATCCATGCAGAATTGTTTCCTATTACCCTACTGCAGGATGATGTCATGGGTAAAATAACCCGAAAGGATCGGAAAAGGGATCACTGCACACTGTTTGTTATTTTTATTATTTTTTTAAAGTTTTTGACAATTCCATACACATGTCTGAAGTACTTTGATCAGATTCATTCCATTGCCCTTGTTGTGCGATCCCCCTGCCCCCAAACACCCTCGTTCCAGCCCCTCTCCTACCTTCTCATTTTGTGGATATTTTTATGATCCACTGAATTTACTTAGGGTTGCTTGCATGAGCATGAATGGGGGTGGGCTTGGGGGTGGGGGATGTGTGTACCAGAGTGTGTCAGCTTACCCGTGGCTACACTACCGAAGAAGACGATGTCGAATTCTCCAGCAGCTCGTTAACTTATGCAACTATTTTGATATAAACTAACCGAGATGAGGGCTTCTGTAACAATCTCATCAAAAGCAAAAGCGTGGGTAATGGAAACGCTGGTCTTACTCTTATACTAGTAAATGTAACGAATAATGTTTATACTAATAGATGGAAAAAGTGATGACAGGTGACGGGAGAACTAGGGGACAGACTGATGAACAGGCGAGAGACTGTGAGCACATTATAGATACAGGATCCAGATGCCAGCAGACAATAGAACACAATGCAGGTGGAATATCCATAGATAAGAACATAGAAAAAGAAACGGCTCCTGATAGATCATAGACGGCAGGCACAGCGGTAGATAGCGATAAATGAGAGAGAGGCATTGCCTAAGTAGTCTTTCTATGTCCACAGAGTTTTACTACTTCTGCTTTGGAGAGTAAGGAGCAGAGGGAGCCGGGCTGTATCATGCCTGCCACTGTGTCAGCTTCCAGGTCCTACTTCACAGAAAGAAGAGGTGATGACCCTCTCTGCCTCAGAGCTCTCTGGAGGCTAAAGTTCCCTCCTGCAGCCACGCATCCCAGCAAGCACGGCAGCATCCCTACAGCGCCTCCTGCAAGATTAATTGCCTCAATTTTGGGAAGAAACACCTCCAGGAACCTGGTGTGTGCTGTGTGCAAGGCAGAGTTATAAAAATCCCTCACCCAGTGGCTGGAGACTCAGATGAGTCAGCTCCAGGCAGGGCTTCCCCTGCCCAAGGGAGGCTGGGACAGCTCTTGCCAGGATGTAACCAGCCCTGAAGACACGGAAGGGCTCCTGAACAGCAGCTGCTAGCTAGCAAGAGATCACATACACCATGCACAAAACAGACAGGCTACATGCCCGGACAGCTTCAAGATACAATGTATTTCCATACAGCTTCAAGATACAATGTATTTCCATACAGCTTCAAGATACAATGTATTTCCATACAGCTTCAAGATACAATGTATTTCCATACAGCTTCAAGATACAATGTATTTCCATACAGCTTCAAGATACAATGTATTTCCATACAGCTTCAAGATACAATGTATTTTCATACAGCTTCAAGATGCAATGTATTTTCAATTTGCAAAGGAAGGAACTTCATCTCAGAGCAGGCACCGCATTGTTGCAAAGTCACACCACCAAGGTGGGATGGGATTTTCTCTAACCTTTGTCCAAGGCCAGCACCAGGTAAACTATGGTAGCTGTGGACTCAGGCCTTGTGGGGAGACGGTCTGGGCTGCTGAGCAGAAAAGGTCATGAGAATGCACCGTACCTCCACACATGCTTGCTGCCTCCTCTTCCACCCACACTTGGAGCTACGTCTTGAGAACAGCCCAAGTTGATAGACTGTGGCGTGAGCTTGTCTCAAAAGATAATTAGATCTCCTCCCTCGCCTGGAGGAGAAGAACAGCAGATTTAAAAAGAAATATGACAAGCCACCGGGAGCGCCAGGACTCTTCCCCCGAGAGAGAGCCACGCTTCCATTTAGGTCCTTCATCCCAGACATGGAACCAATTAAAGTAGCTGCAATGTACACATTTAAACCAAGCGACAAAAGCCAGCTACAGTGTTTTTAAAAAGCTGCTTTGCCTACAAATTGCACCGAAAGAAGCAGAGCCGGCTTGTTACCTCTTATCTAAGCAGGTACAGGGCTCAGCTCTGAGGTATGGAGGGGCGTCTCAGGTGCCCCAACACTCATCCCCATTTACCAAGTGCCCCTTGGACTCTCACTGACTCAATGACACATGGAGAGGTGAGGCAGACATGGCCTGTATTTCTGACCCCTGCCTTGGGGAAGTCTTGTCCCTGCCTGAGCCTAGCATTAGCTCCCTCTGCCAGTCCCGCTCCGCGCTTGGACAGCTCTGAAAGAGGCAGCAGTACTCTCCAATGAGAAGCGCCACCACACAATCAGTGCAGTTCCCTCAGCCTGGGGGCTTCAGAAGTGTGCAGACTGAGATCAGCCTATCAGCTTCCCGTTACTGTAGCAAATCCCTGGGAGAAGCCATCTTAAAAAAAGTCCACTGGTCTCCATAATATGCAATGTGGTGTGTACACCCCTGGCACACACACAACAAATAATGTGATACGTGTAGAGTCAATATAAGCTAGTTCCATTGTTGTATGTGTATGAAGTTCCTTAAATAAAAGTCACTCAAATGGTCTCTGAGGAAAGACTGAGGTTGAGGACATGTCTCAGTCAACATATTCCTTGCAAATGTGAGGATGTAAGTCAGATCCCAGAACCCACATCTTCACGTGGATGCTGTTTCTGGCTCTTGCTACCAACCATGTGATGCTTGTCACCACTTCATTCTGTGTGTGCAGAGGAAGGTCCTGCACACCTATATTGGTCATCAGCTGACCCTGGGACCTCCCTTTGATTTCCTGACTTGTTTTCCTGACCTCTTCCAGCTCCGAAATTGCAAGGTGTTTTGATGTACTTCTGCAGAACACATCTACATCGTTGAAGATATCCGGAGAGTTTTAAAGGCAATTCCCTTTTTACAGAATATTAAGCGCCCTTTGAAATATTCTCTGCTGTAATTCAGGAGACAGTCAGTGTCAGATGCACAGCACAGGGCTGCCAGCAACGGCTTTATGTGATAGCTGTTTGCTCGCTAGTCTGACGAGGGCTAGGCTGGAGGTCTCCTCAGATGGCACTAAAATGTCCTAAAGTTACCAGCCAAGGCGTGGGGCCTGGAGCAACTCCCAGCTATTGCTTGCCTATCATCGGGATCCCGTCTGCATGAGGAGTCCTCACATCCAGCTTCACCTCTCCAGCGAACCTTGTACTCAGACATTATGTCCTTTCTACCAGATGCTGCCTAGATCCTGCAGGTGTGTCCGCAGTTCCCACAGTGAAACCCACTTCCATTTCGGTCCCTGATTGGCATCCATCTTTTCCCAGTTGGAGCCACATTATTTCTCCAGGGTGCCCTCTTCCACTAACGGCTTACACAAACTCGGGAACCACAATAAATCTCTGTAGCCCCCTGGGGGCAGACGCACCTGTCTCAGTTTTGCTGATGAGGAAACAGACTCCTGTTAAGTAACTTGGCAAAGACTCCTGAGTGAGAAGGAGCCCCAGGCTTCAGGCGAGGGAAGCCTGGCTGCTCTTAGAAGCTGTACTTTGGGTTATCCTGGCTCTGGTAAGTCATACCATTTGTCTGGGCCACAAAAGGATTAGATCCTTGAGGAAACCTGTGGAATTAAGTTCCTAATCTCTGGGTCTGTGGAAACCAGAGTATGTGCTCGGACTGCTCTTTTCTGATATGCTCTGCGGAGAGGGAGACGTCCCTTTGATACTCAATTTGTTGGTGATATTTTAAAGGGATTTGCTCAGATTTGCCCGAGTCCTTCACGAGCACAGACAGATCCCGTTTTCTGCCCTCTGCTGATCTGTTCCTTCTGGAGAGCTCTTCCACCCCAGCTCCCAGTTCCGGCTGCCACTCTCATTGTGCCGTCTCCCTCAGTTTCCATCTGCCCAGCCTCTGAGAAAGACCCAGCCATGTCCCCGAACCCTGTGCCCACACGGACACCACAGACACTGCCACCATCCTCCAGCCTTCCCGGCAGGCATCAATGTTCACCCTCCCACGAGTCCGTATGGGTGCTGTGTACAGTTGACAACAACAGAGACAGGTCTGTCTCCTCATGGAACCCATACAGTGACGGGAGGAGTGTTCATGGTTGTAACCAAACAAGAAAAGGTGGCAATGACACGTGTCATTTGTCATAACACCCACGGATGTGAATGGTCACAGCACTTACCTCACTGGTTCCTTCATCTGGTTGGCTCTGAGGATGAGGTGAGCTGACACAGGTAATCAGCTTCTGCCGTGGAAGCAGTGCTGTGCACACAGGTGGCGCTTATCACTGCGAGACACGTGGGTGCTGCAACGGGTGGACCCGGGCTTTGGTTGTCATCTGGGTGACCAGAGGACGTCTGTTTGAGAATGTTCTCACATTTAAAGTGTAAGTAGGTTATCTGTTGTTGTTTGTTTAAGAGGCCCTTGAGGCAGGGCACAGCACGGATGTGGTGGGGCTGGGCTGAATGTGATGGTGCTTCAGCACAGTCTAGCCAGCATGGCTGTGTGATGTCACTGGGGCCTGGAGGCAGAGCATGACATGCAAGAGGCGAGGCAGTGCGAAGAATCAGGCCGTGGCCATGGTTCACACAAGAAGGGCAGCTGGGGGGCTCACAGAAAAGGTCGGGGCAGTGGACATATCTAGGAGGGTTAGCTGGTCTGTACCCTAGTGGTGAGAGTGAGCTAGGAGAGTTCCCAGGCTCAGCTAAAGCACCAGACCCAGGACAGCTCCTGTGCAAGAGAAGAGGACATGAAGGAGGCAGCATGGGGTGCAGAGGAAGAGACCGTTTGGGTGACAAGGATCCCTTTGTCACCGGCCTCAATTTCACCATGCCCCTGGCTGGCTTTTCTCCTTGCTGATCATTCTAACATTGGCCAGTGGGGTGCAGTCTTCCCTGTGCTCTATGGCTCCCCCATGCACCTGGCCTTCATCCACACCCTCCTTGTGATGGTTTGCATATGCTTAGTCCAGGGAGTGGCACTATTAGAAGGTGTGGCCTTGTTAGAGGAAGTGTGTCACTCTGGGGCTGGGCTTGGAGACCCTCCTCCTAGCTGCCTGAGGATGCTCAGTCTGTTCCTGGCTTCCTTTGGATGAAGATGTAGAACTTTCAGCTCCTCCTGCGCCATGCCTGCCTGGATGCTGCCATCCTCTTGTTTTGATGATAATGGAATGTACCTCTGAACCTGTAAGCCAGCCTTAATTAAACGTTGTTATTTATAAGACTTGCCTTGGTCATGGTGTCTGTTCACAGCAATAAAACCCTAACTAAGACGCTCATCCTCCCCACTTCAGTCACCAGTTCAGACAGCTCTGATCTAAGCCAATGTTCTTCTTTCTCATATATCTATTCACTGCCTTCTAGATGCGCCCTGCCCGCCGTCGATGTCTGCCGACGCCACCACTTACACATCTGATCAACTCCATCCGAAAAGCCTTACCGGTCACCTCACCTTACAACGGGCTCTCTCGCTGCCCACAGAGCTAGTTACTCGGGTGCCTCTGTCTTCCTGTGTGAACTGTACACACTGTCTTAAGAACATGAGACTTCCCAGCCCAGCAAGGCTCAGAACATCCCTTTTACCAAAGAAAGGGAAGGCGATTCTGTGTGTCCTTAATACACAGACTTGGACACAAAGTCATATGGGCTTTCTGAATCTCAGTTTACCAGTTATCAACTGGAAAAACACCGGGCCATATACCTGTAGGAGTGTAAGCATACACTGACTCATTCTTGCAGGACTAGTTGAGCCTGGTTTCCTTCAGGCTCTTGCCTGTGTCTGTTGAGGAGTCTTTGAAAAGGTGGGGGGGGGGTCTACCATTCGAGAGACACCCCTTTACCTCCAGGACTGCATGGTAACAAAGGCAGAATATACTTCTCTGTGTCCAGAGCCCATGACACCCCGAAGGATAAAGATAATTTCTATAAATGGGATTAAAGACTAGGGGGAGGACTCGTCAGCCAAGTGCTTTGTTTGCAAGCCCAAGGACCCGAGTTTGAGCCTCTGAACTCGCCCCTGAAGTGCTGGGTAGAGCCCCACGCATTTATTTCAGTACTTGGTGGAGGGAAGGTTTCCCCCGGAGCTCATGGGTTGGTCAACTCAGCCTCGTTCCGTGAGCTTCCGGCCAGTGAGAGACTATCTGAAAACAAATGCCATCAGCTTCCACCTGGGGCCCCAGCAGTTCCCACTTGTGTGCGCACATACACACATGTACTGTGTGCACACATACACAGACCCACAAATAAGAGATTAACATTTTCCTAGGCGCTTAGGTGTCAGAAACCCTCATCTGCTTGCTTTTATTTCTGTCTTCATAAGATTACCAAATCGCTGCCACCACATCTCAAATTCTTCTGTGACACCTTTGGCCCTCGTGGTGCCTCTGCACATCTACGAAGCGGATGACTGACTCGGCTCAGGCGTTCCGTAGAGCAGAGCCATTTCCTTCGACAGGCACCCTGTCACCTAATCGCCATTGTGTAGGAGTTCATTAACGTTCCCATAATCTGTTATGAAGACTTAAAAGGCTTTCTGATCCAGTCAAACTCAAAACACATTTATTTGCTTTTACGATGATTGAGATGATGTGCACTGTAAATAACCTTATGTTCAACACTTGGCGATATTAATTTCACTCGACTTCATGACTTAAGGTCAAACGTGTTCATCAAAGCCGCCGTCATTAGCACAATTTCCTTTTCTATTAAGTGATTATGATCACTTACTATTAATGAGTCGTGAAGTTTTAATAAATTTTTTTTTTGCTGGTGTGAAATCGCCAAAGAATAATTATGATGTGCCCTGGATGGGTGGCTTGTTCCACAGCTGAAGTGTGGCCTAGTATTGGGTAAAAACACAAAAGAACGGCGAACAATTAATTAGCCGCTGCCATGAAACCCAAACAAGCCTGGGACAGGAAAGTGAACGCTTTGTTGGCCACAGCGAGCTGTTTAGTCATGTGACCCGGTCCTCTAAAAATCCTGCTGGGGGCCGAGGGGGCGGTTTGGGGCCGGTCAACATTTCTGGCATAATTGTGAAGCAGCATGACTGTATGGGGGCAGGACGAGGCTCTCGAAATAAAACCGAATGTGGGCAAAAATGGTTTGAGAGTTTGGCACCGAAGAGTTTCCATCTCGTGGCTGGGTGGCAACCCTGGATTCCGGGGCAGCATCTGAGAGGAGAAGGGAGCGAGTTCACCCTCGGGATCCTCCGCACTACACACAAGACTCTTTAGAGGATTGTGTTAAAACCAGCTGGGTGCCCTCCCTGACTTATAAGTGGAGGCTCCACAATTCCGACCGGGGCCTCAGCATTTTCAGTCACCCATGATTATTCTAACATGGGTGAGACACAAAGCTCTTAAGACAAATACTTGTCTAGAAAGCCCAAGTCACAGCAATTCTACAGCATTATATGGGAGCCAAGACTCTTGCTGGGCAAAAAAACATGTGCCCGGTCCCGTATTAGATATGAGACTGTAAAACTTACAGATTAATTTGATAATTCAATAAAAAGGGTGATATGTTTGAAGAAAATATAATAACTGTAGGTTTCTTTTCTTACAGGCACCAGACACAGAGCTGAGTGTTTTATTTGTATAAGTCAACCTCACCACGGCCCATTTTACAGATGTGGAAACTGAGTCACAGAAAGATTTTTTCTTTTCTTTTAATTCAACTTACTTAGTTACATAGCCAGCAGATAACAAGGCCAAGATATATGCTTTCTGAGGCAAGCAGTAGGCAATGAGCAAACACGTTTAGGAAGGAGAAGAGCATTTCTAGAGAGCTAACATTAAAAAGCCTTCCAGGGGTGGCCAAGCAGGGCTAGTTGTCCAGAACAGAAGCTTTCAGGAGTCTTTCCCAGAACTCTGAAGGCACATTGGTGTGCCCCAGGGTGCTAAATGGAAAGGTTCAGTACATCTTTCTCACATGTACTTCAATGATTGGGTCTTGCTATCCTTTAATAAGATGTCTGAAAACTGGAGACTCTGGGTAAGCAAAAAAAAAGGGGGGGCACGTGAGAGTGAAGACCCAAAGATGCTCTAGAATCAGATCGGGGAGGGTGAGATCAAGCTGAATGTCGCCTGCTGGCTCACTGTGAGTCAGGATACAGGCTAGGAGCTGGAGAGATAAGAAATCCACATTTACTTTAGAACTGCCGATAGCCACATAACTCATTATTTTGGGAAGCAGTTGCAACCCACCGATTTCTGAATGAGGCTGAGGAAGACTCACAACTGCTCGACACCAACTGTGAGAACAGTGAGCACCCAGCTACGCCCAGCCCTGTAAACACGTGTGTCCACAGGACAGAGGAAACAGACTGTTCCTAGGATTCCCATCAGCATCTCAGCTTCCCCCTGCTAAGCACCACACAGGTGCCAAGCACTGGCAAAGCCTTCTGAAAATTGGCCATCCAACACCTCAGAATTGCCTGGGAGGAAGACAGAGTTCTGTTTCCATTTTACATATGGATCTGATTCAGCTACCACACTGCTAGGGGAATGTGTTAGATTGTGAAATCCTAAACCAGTGTTCTTCCTCTCTGCCTGTGAGGGCGCCGCGGAGACTGATGATCCATCTTTAGGATGGAATCAGAGTCCCTCTGCTTCAGCTAGACAGAGTGACCTGGACAGATGGGACTCTGCTAATTTACAACACAGCTGGTTCATCTAACTCACCGACGCTCGAGGTAACTGCTCCTGTAAGAACAACGAACAGAACAGCAGATAGAGCCCACAGTTTGGAGGTATCACCCAAGATGGCCAGCATATATGGAGAGACACAGGTGACCTAGCAGGAAAAAGGCAAAGGACATATGCGACTGATCCAATACCTTGCCCAGAGGTATTTGCCCAGGAACGATTTTTGCAGCTACTTCTTTACCCATTATTGATCGTATACATCACTGTACATTTGCAGGTCTTCCTGAACTCCCTGTCAAGGCACTGATGAACATAGCCAGGACCAGGGAGGTGCCTTCACCCCTCAAATGCCATCCGAATGACGGTTTCCCTGGATTTGCAGAGATGGGTCTAAAAGCTGAGTGGTGCTGGCAGGCGCCGCTGCCTGCATCCTTCACAAATAGGGTTGTCTCCTTCTTCTTGGCAGAGCTGGTGTCATCTGGCCTTCACCTCATTCCGTTTGTCTAGAGTCTTCCCCACCTGGGAGGGAAATCTGATAAACGACTTGAACATAATGTTGTGCCAACATGGAAGCAAGAATAACTGGGTGGAAATTGGCAACTATCTCAGGAAACCATGTTTCCAAACAGGGAGAGAAGCTGAAATGGCCCATGGCCCAGACTCCAGTGTGAGGCTTCCCATGGTGGGGTGAGTCCCTTTCTGGCTGAGGTCTGAGGAAGGCTTGGTCCAAGGGTATAAGAATTCAGCATCTGTGAACTATGCTGCAGTGGCCATTACTTCATTTTATGTGGCACAAGCAAATATTAAAAGCTGGGTTTTGTCAAGCACTAAGAGTGTAGCAAACGGTCTGCTCGGTACAGACGCGGACATCACCTCTCAGAGGACGACTCAGCGTGACTCTCAAACCCCAGGAATGGGACAATATCAGCAGTGCCTCTTCCCCCTAATGGCACCATGGGTGATTTCTCTCTGTGTTTCTATGCATTTTAAGTTGAACAGTTAGTTCATTACTACAAAGGAACATCAAACCCTGTTTATAGATTTGTGTCTATTTGCTGATCAGATACAATAGAGACTGACAAGGGAAATGCATCTCTGTCCATGAGAAGACCAGAGGACAGCTATATCCCAACAGCAATGAACACGCCACACCTGCTGGTTTTGACCTTGTTTCTAAAATGCCCTTCCTGATGCAGAGACACTAGGGGCCTTGATGGAGGACCGATTCTAAGGCTGATAAAGAGATGAATCTATAGCATTTTGTTGTGATAAAGGGGAGGGTATCCTAAAACTATCACAGCACAGCATCACATGGAAGGGCATTGGGGAAATTTTGAGTGAGAAAGGAAATTCATAGTGAGAAAACAGGAAACCATGAACTAATATTGAGAGGAATAAAATAACAAATTGGAAGGTTAATGAGAAATAGGTTATTTACCTAGTCTCAAAGTCTGTCACCTCAGGTTAAAACTTAATAAATGTCAGGCAGGGGTGAGGAGAGTAATTCTCTAGCAGGGAAGCTAGTGATTGGCATCGGTGTCATAAGACATGATGAGGCAGGCAGCATGTGTAACACCTGCTTGGGAGGTCTGCAAAGATCTCTCCTTCCTCACTTCTGTGACATTCTTGCTAGACATATTAACATAAAATCAAAACATCAGACAAGCTGCAAATGCTGCGGGTCTTACAAATTATCTGCTCTCTTACCTGAGGTAGCTTTAACTATCAACTTGGCACAGTTGGAAAGGAGGCCTCAGTTGAGAGACAACCCAGAGACAACCCAGAACAGACAGGGCTGTGTGCAGGTGTGCGAGCTTATCTTGGTTGCTGATTGACGTAGGAAGCCTCAGTCCACCGATGGCGGTGTCATTCCCTAGGCAGGTAATCCTGGGCTGTGAAGGAAGCCAGGTGAACATGAATCTAAGCTTCAGTGGTTCTCCATGGTTTCTGTATAAAGGTCCCGCTTGAATTTCTGACCTGACTTGCCTCAGTGACGGGCTGTGACCTGGATGTGTAAGCCAAGTGAACTAACTTATTTCTCTTCAAGTTACTCTTTGTCAGTGTGTTTTTATCACAACAACAGAAAGGAAACTAGCACACATAATCTTCAGAAGAAACCGAGGTCATAAGATTTGAGGGAACAGGCAATATTCAGGATGACAGACATACAATACAGTACTGAACTGAAACCATCCACAAAACTTTGTGAAGTCTGAGGCTTAATGTAGTGCAGATGCAGAGACGCTAGCTTCTAACCTTGTTGGATGTGTTTTGGAAACAAGAATGACTTAGTGTGCAGGAAATGTACAAAGAGAGTATCTGCTGTGAGGATTCTCATGTTTTCAGGGCAAAGAGTGTACAATTTGCCAAACTTTTGTCGGGCTCTTAGATTGCCTTAAAAATATTGAAAAGGTCACTGGTGTACCAGAATGTATAGACTGTATGGTAAGGCCGTAAACGTAAATGCAGAAACAATTCTATTTCTACTTGGAGGTGACCCCAAGACTTAGCGCTGAGTCAAGATTTCCTTCATGCATGTCTTAAGGCAGACGGGGCTCTATATCTGAAAGTTTTACACCATACAGCATCTATGTAATATGGTATGACTTTTACAGGATGAAAACAGACCTTCTACCTCAGTTACAAACATGCCATTGGAAGGCCTACAATGCCAACAGTCCCGCTGATGAGAACTAGTTGCCAAGGATGAGGTGAGGTGCTGAAGGGGGTAGTTATTTTTGAGTGTGTTATTGATGGGTTTCAATTCTAGCAATAATTAAACGGCGGGGCCAACTTCTGGGAGATTAATTAGGTGAGATCATCCGGATTGATGGATCCAGGTAAATCCTTAGCATGGCCAGTGGTCCAGAGTAAACATCTTCCGCTCTCACAGTCATTAGCTGTGTCATTATTTCTGAAACAGCCGTTTTCGTAGCATGTTTCTCTCCTCTTCGTCGCAGGCAGCCACACTTCAGGCTCACCGTGAGGCGGCGTGAGGCGGCACGCAACAACGTAAAGGATGTGGGCATGTCCAAGACTGATCCCTGAATGCCGAACATTGTGAATCTATCAGAAGCAGTGGCCACTGGTGCTGAGACAGAGATTCCCTCGGGGGCATCACAGTGCCAGACTCGATAACCAACAGACTGCTTCAAGATCACCCACATTGACCTATGATTGGTTCCTCCCAGAGAGTCAGAGGTGAAGGGAAGGTTTGTGAATATCGCAACCTTGGAGTGTTTCTGCTGTAGTTTTCCACATGAATCTCCTATAAAACAGTGACCTAAGAAACCAGGCTGGCCGTGTAGTCGGGATGAAAAGGTGGCTTTAACGGCACGCCAGGTAAACTAGGGGAAGGGAAAAATGGAACCCCATATCTACTGCCAGCAAAATAAAAGACGAGGCACCTCGACCAATTTCCCCACTGAAAATAGCTTAAAATGCTGGTAAAACCCTGTGAGCTCCCTAAGTGCTCGGAGAAGCTGGTGAGAAAATAAAAAAAACACCAAGGCCAGAGAGTGAGACAAAGACATGAACTCAAGAAGCAAAAATGGAGCAGCTTTTATCCAGGAGTATTTGCAGAACCCAGGACATCATGTTTGGAGTTTCCCGGGAGCTTGCACCACCAGAGACAAAGTACGGAGCTGTTTAGGAGGAGTGAGCCCAAGAACAGACCCTAACTAATGAAGCCAGACCCTCGAGCCTAGGTTCTCAGTAACCCTTCCCACCAACGGGTTACCAAAACCTGTGCTGCCCCTGAGCCCCAGAACTGAAGGATGAAGAGAATCCAGGAAAAACTCTGACACTATAGTCCTTGCTTGGGATGCAGTCTGAGTTTTTAGGATCTACGTCAAGTTCTCCAAGATTAACAAAGAGCCTGGGCATCAGTAAATCTTCTTACGGATTCATCCCACGAAAAATCGTCAAGTACAAGCTCCAAGATAAATGAACCATAAGGGACTTTAAGGATCCCTTAGAAAAATGAGCAAAAAAGAAATATCAGCTATGACTAAAAATCCTCAAATTACCACAGACAGAACAAAATTATAGAAATAATACGTAAGATTAAATACCAGGAGTTTCAGAGAGACATTCCTGAAGGCCAAGAGGGAACAGCTGGAGAGAAGTGTAAAGAAATGGTCTAATCACAGGGCCGTCCTGATCAATAATGATGTGAGGAGCACTGAGCTGAAGAAACCGTGTTCTCCACAGAGCTGCAGAGGTAAAGCTTATTGCAAAATTAACATTTGAGTGGGTAAACGTGGGTCCACATATGTCCACATACAACATAAAAAACAAAACATGTGTGTAAAATGTTAATACACTAAATAGAAAGAAAAAATGTTTTTATATCTTTTTCATTAATTTATTTGTGTGTGTATGAGAGAGAGAGAGAGAGAGAGAGAGAGTGAGTGTGCGTGCACACATGTGTATGTGCGGGTGCATGTGCATATGTTACAACATAGTGTGGAGGTCAGAGAACAACTTTTGGGGGCCATTTCTTTTCTTTCATTATGAGGGTCTCATGAATCCAACTCAGGCCCTCAGACCTGGCGACAGGCACCCCACTTTTATCAGCTGAAGCATCTCACCTGGCTTAATAACATAGTTTTAAAGCCAGGGTATGTTGGGATTCCATGCACCATTCTGTATTTGAAACTTCCTGAATTGAGAAATTAACTAAAAATTAAGAGGCCATCCAAAGAAAAGACAAACAAAAAATTACAGCCAGTTTGTTGACCTCAAGAATGGAACCGGAAAGACAAAATGAAGTTTGTGGATTCGCGGCATGCTGGGAGAAAACCCAATGTCAGCGCTTACTTCCACAAAGGGAAAATACATTGTGAGAACAAGAAAAAGGTGTCCTCAGACAGTCCAAAATTGAGTCTTTTCAAGGACAACCCTTCACTAAAACAATTCCTAAGCATGGACTCCAGGCAGGGGAAAAAAAACCCACAGGAAAGACCTGGGCTCAGAGGAAGAAATATGTATGTTTAAATGTAAACATCCATTTCCAAAATGATCTTTCTCATAATTGTGCCCAAAGTTAAATTTCAACCAGAATCTTATTTGAAGAAAACTAATGTGGGGAAGCCTGCCCTGGACAAATCTGTGTTCACCCCACTTCTAAACACATGTGAAACACTTAAGAATTCCATCATGTGTTTGGGCAAACAGGATAACGGACACTGGCTTCTGGGGAAGCATCAAACTACACCTCATTACAGTATCAATGTGGTTTAACATTTAACCCAGACAAATCTTCCTGTTTGAGTGTGAATATATGTTTGTTTTAACCATAGGCAAGTCTCAGCAATCTCAAATACTTACTATCTTAAAGCTATGTTCTCTTCATAGCATGGTTAACTCAGATATCAGTAACAATGTACCCTGTAGCTAACCAAGCTGACTTACAAACAATGCTAAAAGTAATTCTTTAGGATGAAAGGTCCATGATCCCAGATGGTAATTTGAACCTATTTAGAAAAAAAGAATATTAATACTTTTATACAAAGCAGGTGAATGTCATATATTTTTTCCTTTCTCCTTGACTGAATTAAAACACACTGTAAACCCCCCCAAACACCCAAAATCCCACAACAAACGAAACAACAGCAGCAGCAACAACAACCAACAACCCCAGTATGTATATAAGTGTGTTGTTAAGACTATAATCTATAGAAATATTTCTTTTCCTGAACAAAATAGCTGATAAAAGCAGCTTGGGGGACGGGGATTTCTTGTGGACATGGTGCTACAGTCAGCTTGCTCTCTTCCCTCTCCCTCTCACCTAAGCAGGGCAGGGTTTCAGCCTGTGAGACCGGGTGTGCACATTCAGAGTGTGATACAGCAGCACTGTCTCCTAAGGGACTCTAGTCAAGGTGGCAATGGAGAATAGCCCCCACACAAGGTGCGTGTCCTAAGAGCCAGGTGGCAAGTGCTGCCTGTTAGTCACATCCTTCTGAGTGACAGATGAGCCGGTCTTTAGATGCGTTTGGCATTCTGCACAGAACATTCTGTATTTGGATAAAAAGAAAAATTTGAAAATCATCATATTCATGCTGAACATATAAAGCCTTTACTTTTATGTAAGGGACTTGAGTATCATCATCTGTGTCTCTGCGCACTGTCTATGGAAAGCTCTCAAATCAATTTCCAGGAAAACTATAGACAATAATACAGCAGCATCTTTTTCCTCCACTCCTCTCTTGACTGATTTAAAATGCAACTGTGTGAAACAATATGTTTATAGTTTGTGGAGAAACAACGGGCAGAAATATGAGTCCCAGGAGATGGAAAAAAGATGCTGACACCGGTCAGATGCAGGAGGAAGGCCTCCCTGATGTGTGGTGAGCGGTCTCTCACTGATGTGCTGCCTTCCAGGGGGGGCTGGAAATGTCCAGTACGTAGCTCTGATGATGGCTCTGTGGCTTGGAGAGTGCACTAAGCCCATCGAATTGTGCAGCATAAAGGGTGCATCGTTATGACGCATGGCGAAGCTGTTAAGAATGAGATTTCAACGTTTATAAAGTAAGAAGGGAAGCCGCCGAACGAAAGATAATTACGTTAGTTATGGTTGAGGGGGAAGTGGTTTACAGATGATGAGAAGAACTTCCACAAACAGGTCATTACAGGAGCCCAGCTATGAGGAGAGAGTACCAACCACAGCTGTAGCCCATAAAGACAAGAGACGGTCTTCATTCATAATTGGAAGCATAATACTAGGTCCCAGTGAAATACTTCCATAGCCACCAGACAGGTTAATCCAAGCACCTCTGACAACCCCAAGCCTCAACATAGATTTAGTCCCCTGAGAAATCACAAGGAGACCCACAGAGGAATTACAGGGTAGAGGTGCCCGCTGGGCAAGTCAGGAGATCTGGGTTAGAGCCCCAGAATCGAAGGGGAGCCATGACCCAGAAAGCTGTCCTCTGGTCTCTACATGCATCTAATGATATATACCTAGCGCCCCTGTGAGCACATGCTTGCATTGCTGTAAACCCCTGCTCTGAGGTCCACACGTATGCACCGATGAATATGCCCTCCACACACGGCAGGTGCATCTGTAATGACAACACATGCCTAAATAAAGCAAGCAAACAAACAAACAACAGAGGAAATGCACTTTTTGGTAGATAATTTGGCATTATCTAGTAAAGCTCACCTTGCACGTGTTATGAGTCAGCAAGCTTGCTCCTCTGTCTACTTTAAGGCAGTGCAATCCAAATTCAGCAGCGACCAGCAAGTGAACCACTGAAATGTAAACGATTTCAAAGATATCATACTGGGAAAAGATGATGTAAAATAACCCATTAATAACTTTTATATTGCTTACAGGCTGACATTATAATGCTTTAAACATACTAGATTTTTTAAGTGTTATTAAATTGATTTCATATTTATACCTTTTATGTGGTTACCAGAAAATTTATTATTTATGTAGCTTCCTGTTGAACACTACAGATGTGATGGTTAACATTAGATTTCGACTTGACAGATGGGAATAAACTCTCTGGGAAGGAGTTTCTAGCTGAATAATGGAGGCAGAAAGACTCACCCTGGCTGTGAAAGGCGCCATTGGGCTGGGGTCCCTAACTGAAGAAAAAGGAGATTTGAGAGTCAGCATGCATCTTTTGTCTTCCTGACTGTTTATGTAATGTGAGCAGCTGCCTCACACTGAACTTCCCCCAAACCTGTGAGCAAAGCCAAGCCTCCACTCCTTCTTTCCAGGTTGCTTTTGCTGGATACTTTGTCACAACAATAAGAAAAGTAACTAAATCAATTCCTCAGAGAAACCTTGGACAAGAATAGCTAAGACACAGAAACCCATGTCCATCAGCCTTGATCACAGGAGCCAAAGAAAACCTGAACCATTAAAACAGACAACGCAGCTGCCCTTAGCAATGGGGTGAACAGCAGTTTCCAACTATTTAAACAACAGAAACATGTATCAAAGTGTCAGGGAGAGATCTGTAACTGTGCATCCTTGTAGAAGAATCTTAAAAACAATTGCAAGTGAGGTTCTCACTGGGTAGTAATGGTGTGATCTTTTTTAAGTAATTATTTTGAAACTTCGCATGCATCACTTCATTCTCCTCTGAGAGTCAACCGTGAGTGCTCATCCCTAGAGGGATATCTCTATCAATCTGTCCAAGGTCAGGGAATGTCACAGAGAGTAGGTGGAAAGAAGACAAGTGCTAGGGAAAGGGGAGGGTGCTGGGAAACAGCATCTTCTCCATGTGACATGGTTTTGTCTTCACAAACTCACAGCAGCCACGGCTACTCACTCAAGGCGAGCTTATCAGCATTTCACCATAGGCAGAAGAGGGTCTCATGAAGATCCGACCCCTGGAAGCTTTTGACAATCCGTGATTGGTGGGAAACACACAAGCAATGTTAATTAATCTCAGGGACACACATGTGCAACACTCACACACACACACACACACACACACACACACGTGAAACTAGACAGGTTTGCTGGAAAGAAGTTATTCAAAGGGAATGGGGGGGTAAGAGAGGTTAATGGGGTGTCTATGGAAATGACCAAAACCGTTTCATACCTGTGTCGAATTGTCAGTAAATAAAAATAATTAAAAAGAAGGGAACAGCTGAATAAAATACATTCAAAGAAGCCAGAGAAGAGAAATTAATGGGGTAAAGCAAAGAGTTACTTCATTTTTAAAAAGTAGTGAAAAAATTTATTTTGGTTGGAAAAAAATTCCAAACTTCTTGTTACTAAGTTTCTAAGCCGGTACATGTGGAGTTGATAGGCCCGGTAGAGATGACTAGGAGGCACCAGCATGAGTTCTGAGGACTTGCTGGGCATTTCTGGACTTTTGGGTTTTGACTACTTCCAGATTAAAGGCAGCACAGCTTGGCTCTTGGCGATTCTAAAGCAGAGAGTGTTCTGCTTTGTAAAGCCAGGAGCAAACTTCCCGGGGAATTATTCCAGATCTGGGTCGGTGCAACCCAGATAAGTGTACATCAGTTAATCCTGCCCTCCAAGTCCTCCGTGACCACTCTGACCTGGAGACTCAACCTCTCTGTGGGAGTTAATTTTACCTGAGTTCTTTGACAGCGTGAGAAATATTTGAAAGGCTTTACATTTTAATGATACCTTAAAGTCTGTTTCAGTTTTCGCTTTGCTTGTTAAAACAAAAGCTTGGCTTGCTTCTTTTGTTGGCATCTGGGTCCCAGGGAAACCAGGTTCAAGGTGAGGTGAAACTGGCTTTCTGTAGGCTGAGGTTAAGTAGCTTTAGGTTATTCACTAGCGTGAGTGACCTCAAACTAAGCTCTCAAATTCTGGGCACAATTGTTTATATTTACTATAGGTCCACAATCCATGGTGAAGGGGTGTGGGCTCATTCTTTCTCCATTTTCTAACCTCCCCCCTCCAACCCACAGGCTCTTGTTCAACAGTAGGATTAAAAACAGAAACTCAACTGTAAGTCACCCACTCCTTAAAGCTAGGGATGCTAGGAAAGAAAAAGACCCTGGCTCAGCATTAATGGTTGTCCTGCTGCTTGTTAGAAAAGTTTCTTTACAGGTGAGTGACCCAGCTATGGTGAGAGTAATTTACCTCCTAGTAGTACCTTAGGTATTACAGGCAAAGTGGAACAACCTCTGTCCTTACTTTGTTCAGGGGGAATGTAGCTGGCCGCTCTGGAGATAGCACTTTTCTATCCATGTGGACTTCCATTATGGTCGAAGCCCCACCAGGCTATGGGAACAGGGAGGTAAGCAAACGGAGCAACAGTTCTCAGGCACTATTTTTATAGGATATGTATGCTTTGAAGCTAAATACATATTTTTTTATAGAAAAGTGTATCTTTTGAGGATAAAACTGATCATAATATCACAATCAGAGTCATCTTTTGCAAAAATGAAGACCAAATCCAGGCCTTGTTCAAGCTAGGCAAATGCCTCCCATCAATCTCCATCCCTAGCCAAGAGCTACTTCAGGTTTCCTTGAAAAGGTGGCATTTAAGTCGAGACCACCATGACAGTAAAATCCAGGGGCAGAGCCCCTGAGAAAGGGAGAAAAGTATATGAAAGGCCCAAAGAAGACAAGTAGAATGCACAAGAAACGAGAGATGGCCAGTGCACTCGGACAGATTGCAAGAGCCCACGGGTAGGCTAAATAAACCCCCAACCTCCAACCTCTGGGATAGAACCTGTATCACTGTCAGACACTTAAGGGTCTGCTCAGACTGCTTGGGACCTCTGGGTACTTAGTCTGAAGTACATGAGTGGAATGGATAGCCATCAGGTCATAGCAGGACCACATAATCCCCGAGCAACCCTTCCAGCAGATGACTAGCATCACCAGCAAACCCGGCATTGTAAGCAGCTGAAATGTACTTCAGGTGAATGTGGTGCAGGGATAGAATTAAGGACTCCTTGGGGATATGTCGTCTTTCCTCACAGACTTACCTCAGTAACTCCCCTCTCCTATGCTCAAGACACAGCTACCCTGAGTTCCTGCTGTGTGTGCCACGGGTCTCAAATGTATAGATGTTATCTTGTGCAATTATGCTAAGACCTGGGTGCCACTTTTATTTTAAGACCTGGGTGCCATTTCTATCCTAAGACCTGGGTGCCATTTCTATCCTAAGACCTGGGTACCATTTCTATCCGATCAAGCTGAGAAACAGGTAAGTAGAGAGAACATAAATTGCCCACAACTAAAAAGGGGCAAAAGCAAGATCTGAACTGAGTAGTACTGAAATACTTTTAGTGTATGTGTGCATATGTGTATATGTGTGTGTGTATGATGTGTGTATGTGTGTGAGTATGTGCGTATGTGTGTGAGTATGTTCGTGCATGAGTATGCTCGTGTATATGTGTATGTATGTATGTGTGTGTGTATGTGTGTGTGTGCACATGTGTGTCTGTATGCATGTGAGTATATAACTGTGAGTGTGTATTTCACCCCTGAGGTATTGGTATCACCTAGGAACTGGGCAGGGTAAACGGTGGGAAGAGAAATCTAGATCTTCTTTCCAGTGGATATGTTTCAAGGACTTAGCGTCTTCAAACAAATAAGGCCAGCTCTCGTGCTGGTCCAGAATCTTCTGGGTGTGGAGTATGCACAGGCTGGTGTGGTGGGCTAGGGCTGGGAAACCTATGGGGCGGGTTGGCAGAGTTTGCAGCAGCTTCTGAGTCCGGATATGCCAGGGTCATTGACTCACATTCAACCTTCCGACCACAGACTTGTATCGGACCAGACCCAGGCCAGGGACGTGCCAGGTAGGCTGGGCAGAGACTGCAGAGGGCAGGGGACACCACTAGTCACACATTCCAGACATCTCCCATGCAATTAATGGGCTGGAAACGTGCTGTTTGCAATCAGCAGTATCAAAGAGAGAGCTTTGCACTCCACAGGTGCTCCACGCGGGCACCATCTGTCACCGCTGGCCTCTCTTCTCGGGAGCACAGTGTTCCAACGGGAAGAGCCACGTGGAAGACGAGGGGTGAAATTAGACTTGGAGTGTGTTTACTGAGCAGCGCAGGCATAGGTAAGGTCAAAGAGAGCTATGGAGGTGTTGGGGCGTGAGCCGGTGCGAGGGCCAGTCATGTTCCTTGGTTATCCCTAGCAATCGGACGCTGGGATAGAGGAAAGAGTAGGAGTTAAGCCAGCCCTCCCTAGGCACCACCCTCAATCTCTGCTCTCTTAAATCCACCATGGACAGATTTGGATACTCGGCCCCACTCTTTCACAGCCTTCCCTTCTCTCAGACACCAAGTATCTCACATCATCTACCCACACTCGGGAGTCAGACTGGGCTGGATGTGACCATGGGTTTGGATGGACCGAGCCCTTAGCTGCTGTGGCTGTGGCAATAATGGCATGGAGTCAGCCCAGTGAACCAACCCATCTTCTGGTATCCCTACCATTTCCCACACTCCAATCTTCACTAGGCAGGACTGAGGGCTGGGGAGCATTGTATGTGGATCCTTCTTATCAGACTCATGGACTCATAGTACTAGGTCAAAGGCCACCTACTGTGCTGGCATTTTTTTCTAGGCTCCACCCCACAGTTACCTGGCAACAGCCAGGTGTGCCTGACTCACTATAAAAAAGGCTGTTTTTCTCCCTCCTCATCTCTTCCTCCTCTCTCTGCCCCTTTTCTCCCCATTTCCCTCCCCCTTTCTCTTCACATGTTCATGGCCAGCCTCTATTCCTCTCTTCCCTCCCTTCCTTTCTCCCTCCCCCTCCTCTGCCTTTCTTAGCCTCAACTACCCCCTCAACTCCCCTAACCATGCCCTAAATAAATTCTATTTCATACTATATTCATCATATGGCTGGTACCTCAGGGGAAAGAGATGCCTTAGCATGGGCCCCCAGAGGCAGCCTCTTTCCCCACACCATACCCCATCTCCACCAAACATATCCCTGGCTTCTCTTCCCTTGTTTAATAAAGCTCAACATACTGCTTACTTGAGGAAATCATAGTTTTTCCACACCAAGGATGGTTATATGCTTTACCCAAAGTTAATTCCATCCAAAGAACACCTTCACAGAAGCACCTTCTAGAACAATGTCTGAACAGATGTTTGATCACATGGCTCAAAAAAAGTGGTACATGAACAGAGACCCCAGCTTTGTCACTCATGATGGAGCGACAGAGAACCACAAACAGAATCACACCAACCCCTGGGAATACCGAAATGAAGACTTGGTCCGCACCCTCCAGAAGACCACAGAAAGGAAATGGAGACACGGCACACACTTCATAGCGAGATCACGTGGAATACACGGGAGAAAACTGTGCTTTGGGAAACCAGCGACATGCTTGGAATAAGCCCTGCCAGAGAGTCACCTCCATGTTAAGACCCCAAGCCAACAGCACCAGGTGGCCTCCTTCTAGATGATGGGGAAGCCTCAGAGCAGTTCCACATGCCAAGCCTCTGCCGTAGCTGTCTCCTGGTACACTGTAAGAATCCCTCACCCAGAAGAGAGATTTACTGCCATAAAAAATACTGCCCTGCTGGCCAGGAGAGCTACGGAGCCCGCAGTACCCATCGGAGGCCTGCTGCCCCCAGCCACACACACCAATCTAAGCAGGATTATTAAAGCATAAATTCCCATCGCCTGTCTCGCTCTCATTGGGCCGAAGCATCACCGTGTTCATTAGCGGGAAATGTGAGGTTATATAATCTAATTTTTATAACTCTCCAAGGAGAGTGTGGGTCATACATTAGCCTGAGATTTCAACCTTTAAAGATAAGGGGAATGTCATTTTTATTAAAAAGGACCACAAAGTATAATGAGAATTATTACCCCAAATAGGCAAAACAACCCAGAATGCACAGAAAGGATTGCTCGTAATTCTCTCTCGTCTGTGGCCTCTAAAGCAGGAGTGTTGATGGAACAGCTCAGAGGCACTCCCCACTCTTCCCAAAGCATGCCTGTGCTCTGAGCGGGGGCTCAGGTAGGCAAGAGTGAGCACTGTAAATCTTGGCGGTTGGCTAGCTAGAGGCTGCCAGGTCCTGTCAGCCTTCAGAACATAGACCGGGCAAGAGGTCAACCCAGGCCAGCTCTGGCTCCCCTAATGCTGGAAACACCACTCAGGTCACAGAAACATCCAAATACAAGAGGCTGCTTGGCTACCTTCGTCAGCGTGCGTGAGTGAAGTTCTGTGCCAGCTCCATCCTCCGAGGGCAAATGATTGTCTATCCTTTCTGCTCCACATCCTCTCTCTGACCTCCAGGGGCTTCAAGTGCAGAGGCAGTGCTCTCGGGGGCAGGTGAACATGATGATGAACAGTCAGAAGTTACCCAGACGGTGACTCTGCGGCGTCCTCGGAGGGTGTCAATGTTTTGTCTGCCCGTGTGCCTCAGACACTCTTCAATGTTACCAATGCTCTGTCTGCCCATGAGCCTAAGAGACTTCCCAATGTTACCAATGTTGTCTGCCCATGTGCCCAAGAGAGCCCTCAACGTTACCAATGTTGTCTGCCCATGCACCCAAGAGAGCCCTCAATGTTACCAATGCTCTGTCTGCACATGCGCCTCAGAGACTCCTCAATGTTACCAATGCTCTGTCTGCACATGCACCTGAGACTCCTCAATGTTACCAATGCTCTGTCTGCACATGCGCCTCAGAGACTCCTCAATGCTACCAATGCTCTGTCTGCACATGCGCCTCAGAGACTCCTCAATGTTACCAATGCTCTGTCTGCACATGCGCCTCAGAGACTCCTCAATGTTACCAATGCTCTGTCTGCACATGCGCCTCAGAGACTCCTCAATGTTACCAATGCTCTGTCTGCATATGCGCCTCAGAGACTCCTCAATGTTACCAATGCTCTGTCTGCACATGCGCCTCAGAGACTCCTCAATGTTACCAATGCTCTGTCTGCACATGCGCCTCAGAGACTCCTCAATGTTACCAATGCTCTGTCTGCACATGCGCCCAAGAGAGCCCTCAGCTGTTTTCATGGCAGTGTTAGTGGTGTTCAGAACTGGCTGTGGCTGCTAAAGTATTGTGGGCTGAAACAGTTCCAAAACATACTAGAACTATCAAAGAAGGAACAGTTCTACCTGCTGGCACATTGTGTGGGCTCCCCTGGTGCTCCAGTCACCGAGTAGGTCCATGGGAGCAGCCTGACAGGTGACCATGTATAAGTGTTCCTTGTGCCCCCTCTCCCGCTCCATCTCCTGAGCCCCAGCCTTGTAACCGGAAGTGGAAGGTTTAAGTTATATCTGGCCCTCACCCATCCCTTCCACTGTACTGATCATTCTTTGCTTCCTGCTTACCTCCTCACTTTGACACTGTTCAATCCATGGGCGGGATCTTTTCCTGGGTCTCCATGCCCACTTCCTTCTCTCTGAATAGTCTGTGGCATGAGGTAGCTGGGCTGCCGAGGGCTTATTCACCCGATGACTCCATCAGAACCCCATCTAAACTGCTGTGGGAATTCATAAATGGCAAGTGGGGTAGGAAGACAAACTCCATTAAATGAAGAATCTCACATGTCCAAGGATGCTGGAGACAGTATTGACCCCTCTACTTTAAGCTCAGAGAGAAGTTTAAGGCCAAAGATGAGACAGAAGTCTAGCCCAGAGCCCATCCCAACCCCTCGCGGTTCCAGCCCAGAGCTACCCGGCAGGAAGTACTGACTCAGCAAATCTAAATCTTTCTTGTTTCTGTTTGAGCCAATTTCCTGGGCAGTGTGATGTACATTTCATCAAGGACACACGGGTGGCAATTATGTTTCAGAGTGGCTATTATGGGCAGGCTCAGCGGATAACAGCCTTTTAACTTTTCAGAAGTGTCTTTGTCTTTATTCCTTGCCATATGGACTTCCTGCTCTGTTCTGCATATTTTTTTTTTTAAAAAAAGTCTTCTTTCTTATCTGTTTGAAATACATTTAATCCGTCCGAGTAGTCAGGACATCAAGCAAAACCATGACTGCAGCTACTGATCGATATTTCACCTGGGAGATGTGCTTAAGCAAGGTTGGCTTACACTCCAATCTCAGGGTGAAGCTGAGCAGGGCTCACTTAAGAATGTTCCAGACCTTCACTTCTTTAATTCCCTTAAATCCTGAACCCCTGTGACTGCCGACGAAACACAGAAACAAATGTTTATAACTAGGTTAGCCCAACTTGGAAAGCTTGTTTCCTTGAGCTACTATGTGCATGTATACTCTGAGGTATACAACACAAATGTCCATCCTAAGACAATGGCTGTCGCTGGGTTTCTGGGATCCTTCGACACAAAGAGCTTCAGGCACGGAAACCAGACTCTGTGGAAATAAATATTAATGGAGACATGGGTGTTAAGTAAAACCTCATGTTGTGTTTGCAAAAGACCCAGAGTAAAAGCAGGCACTGAAATAAGAAAACGGATTTGCTGTTTCCAAACAGCATGGAAGGAGGGTTGGCATGGTGCTCAGACATGACTCTTTTACCTCTGGGTGGTCTGAGTGGGATGACATAATTTTTCGTATTACATATTAACTTCATACATGTGAATGTGTCTTTCATAAAAGGACTGTTCTCTCTTCTCATAATATTCCTATTTCTATCAGTGCTGGGCCACGGTGAGATGTTCGGGTTTCAAGAGTCCCTTTGAGGCATGTGGGACAGATAGCTCTTTGCTGATTCTTCACAGGTCTCTGGTTGAGTCAAAGACAGGAAAAGGTTGACATTTTAAAATAGCCTTGGGGAGTTGGTTAAGGCAGACTTCTGGCCTGCAGGTGTCATCCTGATGACTCCTCTTGGGTAAGCAAGCTTACCGCCATCTGTGGTACAAATAGGAATGTTCCTCTGAGCAAGTGAAAGTCAGCTTGGGGTCATGGAGTCCCGGAGATGGGAAAGGACTGGCCTTTGAGCCTTAATCTTAGGATCAGTGGGATACAGAATATTCCTGAATGAGGAGCTAGATTACCTGTAACTTCTGTTTGCCTTTTAAGTTTTCTGGGAGCCACCTGCCCATGGAGCATTAGCCCCAAGAAGGCTGATCCTGGACAAGCCCACTGTGAGTCTCAAAGGAAGTGGGAACAGAAGGGAAATCTTATTTTCCTAAGGGGAAAGTATTTTTTAATCCATCTATGATGGCTAAAACAGGCATCCCAATTGTTATTTTAGAAAAGCCATAAATCTAAAGAGCCATCGGTATCCTGAGAGACACTGTCACCAAGTTCAGATCTGAACAAACTGGCTCGGTCTTTCTCAGTTCAAGTAGATCTCTGCTTAATTTTAGTCACACATTTTGAAAAATGGTTACTGTCCTGGTTTTCCTTTTAATTTTCAACCCATTTTTTATTTTCTCTTCTGAATGAGCAGCAATTCTGCAGATACTACACTCAAAGATTTCTCTTGGAAAAAAGAAAACACTTGATAGCTAAATGCATTTGAGTTGTGTCAAGTTTCTAATAAGCAGATCCACCCATTAGTACAAGTAGAAAAATATTAAAATCAGAATCCTTTCATGCTAGAATATTCCATTATTTCCTCTCAGTCTCAACCCCTTTTATTCCACTTTATTGTCTTTATTATAATAAGCACAAGAAGCTATAAGATGTGGAAGCAAGAAATCCCAGCTCCAGGGAGGCGATTGCACCCCCAGGCAGAAGAATTGATCATCGACTCTTCCTATTCATGCTGTTCAGACTCATGTTGGTCTTTCTAATTTTAACAGCAAATGTCGGCTTGGGAAAGAGTGATTTTGTGCAAATTTTCACAATATGTTAACAAGCCCCACTGTGAGGAGTCAACAGTCATCGCACACACGTCATTGTCAGGGGGACTGCATTAAGAGGAGATGATTGTGAACGGAACATACATATTATTTGCCTCTAATTGCAGCTCTGGTTGACAAGAGGAGGGCCTCGCTTGCTTGAGGAACACATGTGTGGTAAATTGAGTTCTCATTTGGAATACTAATAGATCCATGGCAGCTGAAAGAGACCCTCACTCTTGTCTCTCGTGGGAAACAGGCCCTCCAAGTCCTTCTGGGGCTCTGGTCCCTCTGTAGAGGACAGACTGAGGAACAGCAGACTGTGGTGTGGTTGAGGTGTGGTTTCACCCAGCTCTTAACAATGGAGTCTCTCACCCTTAAAAACCAACTTTCCCACCAGATTCTCAGGCTTGTGTCTCCAGCAAAAGATATTTGTGTCCCAAAGGTGGCAGGCAAGATGTTTTAGATGAGACAGATGTGGGTTGTATTTAATTACTACACAGTTCCTTTCTTGAGTGTTATTAACCATTCACTTAGCACATGTGTGGGTTTCAGAGGGAGGATTACTTACAATGAAGCAAAGAAAACGAGAGAGTAGCCCATTAAAGATATGCAAAGGCTGACAGTAAGTTAGGTAAGGAATTGCTGAGACTGGAGAAAGCGAAGATGACTGAGACTTGCCTCCTTCTAGACAGGCAGGGACAAGCCCTGCCTCCTCCTGTTTGGATAGAGGGCTGGAATGAGGGGGAAAGATTTTATTGCTTGGGCCCCACATTTCCAATTGAATTCAGATATGTCATTGTATCTGGGGGTCTTAGAAAAAACACAAGTTAGCATTCCTGGGTTGTCAACACATGGGCCTCAAAATTACATTCCGGACTTCAGTGTTTGAAAAACAGAAACGGAGTAAGTGCCAAAGCTCAACAGTGTATGTGCCTTTGGACTCCTTGCCTTGGAAGGCTCCCAAGGCCCTGCTTCCAAACGCCCATTGTCTCTGACCCAGAGATTCAAAACACAGAGACTGTGAGATCTGAAATGGTGGAAGGCCAGGTTCCATTCTCAGTGCTTTGACATGAGGGTCCAACCCGTGCACAGAGCATCCATTTTCAAGGTGAAGAAATGAAGATACAGAGTCATTCCAGCCGTCCCCGGGTGAGTTGATAACTGCCACACGCCACACACAGTACATGGCACTGACGTCATCTCTCCCCTTTGCTTACCTGTCATCAAAAGCCCCAAACTGCTGAGAGTCACAGTGAGGCCCAGGTCCACACACCCCGGTCTCAGTATCTCACAGTGAGTTTAAGCATCAGCATCCTTTTCTCCAAAGAAAATTGTCTCCTCAAGATCATGCTCCCAGCTGATCAGTCATCGTCTTGAAAGGAGTGAAGCTGTCAATCAAAAGTGATGTGCCCATAGGAGCCTGATAGGTAATTGTTTTCTATCATTTTCATTTAAATTTCTTTTACAAAAGAATTTTAATGCCAGGAGGTTGCATGGTAGGAGAAGGCCGAATCACCTTGATCAGGGAAGTGAGATGTCTCTGGGTGTTTTTCTTTCTTTTCCACCCTCCCCTACCCCCACTGAACCTGATCATCTCCCACACGCTCCATCGTTTCAAGATCGGATATGCCTTATGAAAAAACATGATTGAAGATGGTCTACACATCATTTCTCAGCTCTCCCTGGCTTTTCCCAAAGAGGGTGCCTGTTAGGATGCACAGAGGTGATTTTTCAAATCTGCAGTCTAAATTGTCTGTGAGAGCAGGCCTCTTCTCAAGGTCAAATTAGTCTTTAAAGAATATTTTGTATCACTGAAGGCAAATTATTTTTATTCATCCTAGTGCCGGCAATAATACCATGTTAAAGTTATAATGAGGATTAGCTCAGTGCTCCCGGATAATGAGAACAGTTATTATGTAAAGAGACAGGCACTTCTTGAGACGGGCAGGTGTGAGGGATCAGGATAGTTCTGCTTTGGCATCGAGGCTGGTGGATGACCACATTTTCATATGCATGGGAAGGTGCTCAGTCATTGGCCCTGGGTGTTTGCAGGTTCCAATAAAGCTGTTCCACTGGGCTAGAGGGCACGTGCTTCTACTTGCCTTGGGGACAAGGCAGCCAACAGTCACAAAGAAGCAGGAGATTCCTCCAAAATGGCCTCATTTCGATGCTCAGGGGAGCAAAAAATATGGCTCAGCCAGTAAAGCAACAAACCCATGCAAACGTCAGCTGCGGTTGTATGTATGTGTAACCTTAGTGCCAAGGGGCAGCAGCAGAATTGTAGGCAGATCCCTGCAGCTTCCTTCCCAGTCTATCCAGTCAATTGGCAAGCTCTGAACTCAGTGAGAGATGCTGTCACAGTAGATCCAGTGGAGAAAGATGGTGGGAACACACACACACACACACACACACACACAGAGGCACCATGTGCACGCTTGCTCATGCTCATACTTGCTTACACACACGTGTGTATATATAACACAATGGAGAGGGGGAACCTCTAAATGATCAGACTGTTCAGCTCAAATAATCTAGCAGAGGCTTTTTCCAAAACCAAGCAGGTTAAATATCCAACAAAGCCACTGTACTGGCTGACTTTGTATGTCAATCTGACACAAGCTGGAGTTATCACAGGGAAAGGAGCCTCCATTGAGGAAATGCCTCCATGAGATCCAGCTGTAAGGCATTTTCTCAACTAGTGATCAAGGGGGGAGGGCCCCGCCCATTGTGGGTGGAGCCATCCCTGGGCTGGTAGACCTGGGTTCTATAAGAAAACAAGCTGAGCAAGCCAGGGGAAGCAAGCCAGTAAGTAACATCCCTCCATGGCCTCTGCATCAGCTCCTGCTTCCTGACCTGCTTGAGTTCCAGTCCTGACTTCCTATGGTGATGAACAGTGATATGGAAGTGTAAGCTGAATAGCTTTTTGATCACAATGTTTTGTGAAGGAGTAGAAACCACGACTAAGGCAGCCATGTCTAACTTGGGCACGTTTTTCTGCATCTTCTTTGTGTCTGATAGAAATCAATGCAAACTAAAACCAGTTGACATAAATCCAGGGCCACCACCTCTGAAGCTTGAGGTTTGAGGGTTGACCAGAAGGACAGGTCTGAGTCAAAGGCATGACCAAGTCAAGGTTAACGGCTCTGAGGATCATTATTAGTGTTGCCTAGAGATATAGCGAGTACTGGAATTAAAAGCCCACCTCATTCAGGTTGAAATTTGCAGGCTGATAACGGCCCCTGACATTTTTGCAGCACCACCATTTGCCTTTCTGTGATAACTAACACAGCATCAAGTGCCAGCCAGTGCCAGCCAGTGCCAGCCAGTGCCAGCCAGTGCCAGCCAGTGCCAGCCAGCAACTCTGCTGCACCTTACACGGCTCAACAACAAAATGCTCATTCGGCAGGAGGGTAAAGTGTTTTGGAATTTGTTTGCATAGAGTGCTGAGATTTTTAAAGACACCCAGCCTAGGGATTTAAATTTTGCTTTCGGTGTCTTTGCAGAAGCTGTCCTTAATAAGACTAATGAAACCCGGAGTCAGGTTTTATTTTCATGCACACACGGAGGAGCGTTGAGATCAAGAGACGTTAGCTCTGGTGGGTCTAGCCTGTAACCATGCAGCACAGATTCCAGAGCAGGTGTCTGGATCATGGCTATTTCAACTTCAGCTGCAAGTGTGTCCCTGAGGCTGGTTCCCATAACCTTCTCTGAAAGTCCTTTAGGAGGGACCCACAAGGGCAAGGTTGTTCTTAAAAAGTGTACTTTTCCACTAAGGAATGAATGCAGGAGCATCCCCGTGAACCAGACATGGCCCTGGACATTAGACACCACAGTCAACCTGAGAGGAAAACTGCTAAGTGACAGATCGTGTGGGAGGCAGGTGTGACAGACTACTAAGTTCATGTGCTCAGCGCTTACCATTAAGCATGGGGTGGGGTTGGGGGGACTGGTGGGCTTTCATACACAAATGGTCAAGAACTATCTCAGAAGGAACGTGAGTGACATGGTTGGGCTTTTGAGCTGCTTGATTTTAGGAAGTGAAGGTTGATAGAAGAATGCAGAAAGCTTAGACCAGAGGACTCCAGATGCTAAGCCCAGACAGGTGCTGCAGAGAGCAGGGGTGGATAAGTATCAACAGTGGTGTCCAACCATCAGAGGAGGAGGACCATGGTCAAAGGTGAGAGGGCAGTGGCTGCCTGCTCACACAGGATACCTAACTGCTCTGAGGTGTAGAGACTGGAAGAAAAGCAATCCCAGCTTTCAAGAAGGTAATCTCACTGATAACTCAAGGTACAGGAGAAGTTACAAGGAGGACCAGAGAGAATTGCTGCAAATAAGTTATAATGGAAGATAAAGTAATCAAGAACGAGTCCTACAGCCTGTCATCATCTGAGACGATCCATTAAGTGGATGGCTGGACTCCAATAAGAGAATACATTTGTTTGTACGCAGCATGATGCCCGGAGTACAGAGGCCACACGGCTAACCCTGGTAGTGCACAGAAGTTAATCAATGACTGGAAAAATGATAAAAAAAAAAATAGACCAGGATTGGGAGATGGCTCCAGGAGTGACGTGCTTATAGTACAAGCATGAAGACCTGAGTTCAACTCCCCAGGACCCACATGGACAGCTGCAACTCAGCGCTGGAAGCAGGGAGGAGGTCAAACCCTGGGTCTTGCTGGTCAACCAGCATAACCCAAGTTCAGTGCTGAGAAACTCTGCAGCAAAAAGTAAGGTGGAAAATGATAAAGACACTAGCACACAACACATACACACACACACACACACACACACACGCACAAATGCATGCATCAATTGTAAGTTTTATTAAAGTCACGTATTAAGAAAGGTGAATAGCACCCTGCAGAATTTTCTAGAAAATCAGACTCTTTTCAGTTTGCTTAACTCTAGAATGATTATCAACACACTATAAATCACAATCTTTTCATCACAATCAAACATTATTGAATATCTTGCACCGGACAGTAAGTACAGAAGTCCACATTTTCCTCCACCAGCTTTGGCACAAACATGCTTAATACGCCTGGCTTAGAACCCACGATGGAGCTGAACTTTCCACCGAGCGCCAGAAGTCCAGGCAAGATGCAGACCTTGTGAAGGAGAGCCTAAAAACCCCACAGGCATTTGCTTCAGTAGCCCCAGATTCCTGGTAATATTTGAGATGTATGCTAACTGGTTTGGGGAAAATTGCTGCCATGTTTCAGCTGCACTGCGCCAAAGCCCTCGGAGGAGAGTAGTAAAGTAGTAAAGCAGAGTTCTGAGAACCAGTAGAACAAAAGGGAGAAAATCTGAAAAAAAAGGTAGGGATGTCAGAAGTCAGTTCGGCTCAAGACAGGAGTTAATTTCCCTGTATTGCGTGCTATTGCTCCTGATTGAGTGTGTAAGCACGTGAATTTGAGTCACTAAAAGACTCTGAACTATTGCAGGTAAAACAATAATAATAATTTGCTTATTTGACCTACCAATTTCTCTAACCACAGGAGGCAATTTCTGAACCCTAAGAGGTGATTCACAACGATCGTCACTTAGCCCAGTTGCCGGATTAGTTTTTGAATTGGTTACTCATGATGTTAACTTCTGAGAGAATGGGCAGGTTTCACAACGTAAGCTTTGCAGTATGAATGATAATGAAAAACATATTAGTCAGCTTTCGGTTACTTTAACAAAATTCCCCAAACAATCAATTTCTAAAGAGGGGTTTTGTCTAAGCTCACAGTTTGGGAGTCTTTGATCTGTGGCAGTTGGCTCCTAGCACCTGTGCCAAGTTATCGTATCTTGGCCAGGAGCACATGGAAGAAAATTGTTCGTGTGATGGTCCAGGCATGAAGGACAGAGGTGAGGAAGATACCAGTGTCCCACTGTCTTCCTCAACTGCACATCCTCAAAGACTACACAAAACCTCTCACAAGCCCTGCCCCTAAAGCGTTCTACCATTTCCAATAGGGCCAATGGAAGGGTGATGCTTCTGAGACATAAGCTTTTGAGAGACATCCAAACTATAGGAATAATCCAAAGAGACAAGGCAGGAAGGGTATCAATCCACCGCTCTGCCCGACCTGAGCTCGCCCACTCTGTTCCGCCTGAGCCCTGTGCGTGTCATTGCAAAGGCTTTGGTGTGACATGTGATGAACTGCAGATTCTCTCACCCCTGACTTTATTTCTGAGACACCTCCTCACAGGCCATCAATCAGAGAGCGAGGACTTCTTATAGGCCGTTCCGTCCCACTCCAATGCATCCACCATAGCAAGAGGGATGGTGCAGGAAACGTCCTAGAGCCGGAGGAATGCTTGGCTTGCTGGGGAGGATGAAACAGTGCCTATTTCTTAAGCACATAAAAGGCTAACACATGGACACCTCACCATTCCTCCTGCGGTAATGACTCAAGTCCGGGCCCTGGAGAGACAAGCAAGATGGATTTCTAGGAGATCAGAGCCAGGGCTGCCATGATCCATTCCCCAGAACTACAGCTGTGGGGTGGACCTGGCCATATTTCCTGTGCTCTGATGAGGTCTTTATCTTCACAGGACCAGGAGGAGGAAGAAAAGCTCGACTGATCTTTGTGATGGCAGCAATTATTAAACCTTTCTCTTGCCATCCCATCTTTCTGTCTACAGACCGTTTCTATTGGGTGGTGAAGGCAGAGCCTCCTTGCTTAAGCTTATGATCCATTGCCCCAATTCAGTATTCGGTTTGTTCTAAAATGTATCTCCTGCCCAGCCCCTCTGGCAATATGTTGAAAGTACAGATGGGGAAAATATGACTCTTATCAGCATAAGCGCTCAGTTTGAAAAATAGCTCAAAGCCTTATCGAGCAGAAAGTACCAGGCGTTATATGAATGTGCTGGATCAACGGAAAGAGGTCAGAAAGTGGGAATGTGGCTGGAAAGGGACTTCCTTTCCAGGACACACAGGAGGTCCAAGTGCTGAAGGTATCAAACTGAAGGCAGAGTAGACCTCAGGTAGGACTGGCTCCCTCTCCTAATTATCTCTCATTGGTGTATTTGGCTCATTTTCATGCCAACTTTGAGGAATAATTAAGACTCTGAACGGTATGAGGGTGCTCGAAACTTGTATTTAAACAGATCCAACTCATTTATCATCTTCTCCCCAGAGAAAAGGGCTTGACTGATGTGCAGGTCTTTACACAGAACAGGTGTGTTCCTTACACAGAACAGGTGTGTTGCTTTTGCTTTTCACAGAACAGGAACATGCATTTCCGTGGCTGACCCCTGGAGTCTGAGGAAAGACAGACAGTGAAAGCCCAGGTCTATTTTTTTCACAGTGAAAACGAAAACTTAGAAATGTGTGATTTTATTTCCCCACTCAGTTCAACTGAACTTCTGGTGACCCCAGAGAGAGAAAGGCAGTGACTGGGGGGTCATCATAAAACATCCAGGTCTAAGGAAACCATGATCTTCTAGGGCAGGGATGAGGAAATGAAACTGAAGACCCAGAACTCCTGGGGGCCATTAGGTTTCTGCTTAGCATCAGCTCTGACAAGTTGGTCTCAAGTTCCTAACCACGATGGTGGGAGGGAAATGAAAACAGAGCTCAATGTCTTCCAACACCCTACTCCCCCTCAGTTGTCATAGAACTAGGCATACAGAAGTTTTCATGGGTGAAGGGTACTTTTCCCTAATTACCGTTTGACAAAGAACAAAAGAAGCACTTTCCCCAAGGCCCTTTCTGGTCCTAAAACAGCCATATTTATAGTTTTGCTTTTGTTCTTAGCAGAATGGCTAACTACTCACGTTATGTTAGGATTTAAGAAGCATGCGTTAGCCAAGAAGAGGAGGAGGATAGTTTTGGAAAAATTAAAAGCTATTCTAGATTTAAGGCACGTCTCTGAGCCCAGTTAAAGGGAGGGGAGAGAGAGACAGAGAGACAGATACTTAGATGCAAAGACACACAAAGCAGAGGCAGAGGCAGAGACAAGGGGTGGGGGGAGAAGAAGAAAGAGAGAGAAAGAAGAGAGAGAGAGAGAGAGAGAGAGAGAGAGAGAGAAAGGAGAGAGAGAGAAAGGAGAGAGAGAGAAAGGAGAGAGAGAGAAAGGAGAGAGAGAGAAAGGAGAGAGAGAGAGAAAGGAGAGAGAGAGAGAGAGAGAGAGAGAGAGAGAGAGAGAGAGAGAGATTCAGGGGGAGGAAAAGAAAGCAAAGGTTGGCCTCATACCTGAAGTTCTAAATGTGGTTGTTTAGGGAAAAGTAGGATGGGGGGGGGGGTTAGGAGGAAGAGAAATATGCATTCCATTGTATAAGTCTACAATAGGTTGTAGAAGTCCATGTAAAATATTAAATGACATCTCATTGGTTTGGAACATTAACCTGGGGTCTCAGATAGAAAGCGTTTTCTCTGGGCAGTTGAGAATGGGTGGGGTGAGCCTGAGAACAGAAGTTCCCTGGCCTTACCCCTGGAGTTCTAGAAACTAAGTCCTTCAGAGGAAAAGCACATCAGCACCTCTTCATAGACTTGGTGCATGCAAGACATGGAGGAGGTCCTCAGTCCCCTCTCTTGAGTCAGGGTGGATGCCGAGTCCTCCTGATCCACAGAAGACCAGGGAAGTAATGCTGACCCATTTGCAGGTCTAGGCCTTAGAAGACTAACCTCTGAAACGTCTAGATTTAAGGCAACTTTGTGAGCCCAGTTAAAGGGAAAGGAATAAAAGAGAGACATAGACAGAGACTCAAGCAGAAACTCAGAGGCAGAGACACAGATACAGAGCAGAAACAGACAGAGACAGAGGGGGGAAAAGAGGAGAAAGAAAATGAGGGAGATTCAGGGGAGGAAAGAAAGAAACGGTTGGCCTCATACCAGTAGTTCTAAATGTAGTGGTTTGGGGCAAAATAAGATTTAACAGAAAGAGAGAGAGAGATGCTCGTCTCCAGATGACACATCTCATGGCAACCATGTGCATGACCTTAGTAGGACCAGCAAAAAAACTTGCACGTAAATTCAGTGACACTACCCAACTCTGAAGCATAATAAATCACCATTTAAAGACTGATTACACTTGGGAGTAAATTGTTACACAATGGGAAGCTAAAACAAAGAGGCATCTGAACTTCCGTTTAATGCTCGTTTTAACAAAAACTTACTGGGAGTCTGCAATATACCAGATAGGTGGCCACTGAGAATCAGTTGAAACATCACCTGGTTTCCTTACATTAGATCTTTCAGCTCAGAATCAGAGAGACATTGTCGTAGACAAGCAGCCACAGGGCAGCCATGGAAAGAGCACATAGTATCTATCACTAAACAAAGAAAAGAAAACAATGTCTAGCCTCCAATAAAACAAATGCTAAGTAGCAGCCACTTACACGGAGAAGGAAGGACAGCAGGCAGAGTAAAGGGGATACAGCTGAAAGTCAAGGACATTAAAGAGGATGGAATTACATCCCCCAACCAAGAGCTATGGATTGTGGGAAGACCCAAGCCAAGCTTCTTGAGATGATGGTCACAGTGAGAATGGAGACATGCTGGTCAGAATCAACAGCAGACTACATAGCACTGCCATTGGCTAATGTCAGGAGGGAACAATAGGAAATCTCAATGAAAAAGCACCAAAAAGGGCAAAGACAACATAGAACACAGTGGCTGTGCAGGAAATCAAATTCTCCAAGGTGAGAAACACACAAAATATTTGAAGCAATGATAGTTAACATCCTCCAAATAAGATGAAAAATATAAAATATATAAAATATAAAATACATTGGCATCAGGTCCAACAAGTAAATACTTATGTATATTGTGTGTAATGCGCCAATAGAGTCAGGATACTGTCATAATCAAGTTCTTAAAGCAGTGACTTCAAAAAGAATCATAAAACCAGGTATATTATTCAAGGTTCTAAGAGCACAGAATAGGTAGAATGAAATATATTAAAATAGGATTTATTTTTAGATTTGCATACATAATGTGGCTAGTGTTCACTTTACAGAGGCTGGGAAGACTGGATGCCTCAGAAGACCCAGTCAGGTGCTGCAGGTCTAGAAGACTCCTGGAGAAACAGTGTCCACCTTGAACAGCAAAGGAAGCTGGATTCTGCTGTCAGCAAAGGGAGGCCATTGCATCTGGAAATGAACTCATGGTACACTGTGCACAGAGTTATCAGTACATCAAAGGCAAAAATTAAAAAGGCAAAGCTGCAGCCTGAAGGTGCCACCACAGCTAGGATGTGTCTTCCAACTTCAAACAACCTGATCAAGAAAATCCCTTCCTTGGCCCAGTGGCTTATGGTATGTGATTCCAGGTCCAGTCAAGTTGCTAAGCAAGATTAACCATCACATTAGCTGAACTGGCTACTTATTTACTGCTGTGATAAAATACTCTGACAAAAACAACTAGGGAAGAAAGTTTGTTTTGGCTTTGCATTTCAGAGAGACTTCATGGTGGGGATGGTATAAAAGCAAGACCCTGAGACAGCCTTGCATCCAGAAACAGAGGAGTCAAATTTCATTCATACACTTGGGACAGAGAGGTCCCATTTCGCCCCACACAGGAATCAGAGTGGTCACATTTTACTCCTCACAGGAAGCAAAAAGGTCATATTTCACCCACACAGGAAATAGGTCATATTTCACACCACACTGGAAGCAGAGAGATCACATTTCACCCCAAACAGGAAGCAGAGAGCGGAAGAGAAAAACTGCTACACTAGAAAACTTCAAAATTGCTTCTCCAACCCTTACACCCCACCTACCCTCACTCCTCCCCTGCCTGTAAGGTACTTCCACCAGCAAGGCTGTACCTCCAAACAAAGGTTACAATGTAGGTTTCTTGTTTAGTGTCTTGAGAGTTCTCAGCATCAATTCTGTAGCCACCAAAAACAGCATTCAAAAACTAAAAGGCGAGATGCTAAATCAGCCTCTCATGTCACATCTTCTAAATCCTCAGTTGTTTTGTTTCCCGGGATGAATACATTGTTTCTAAACCTTACACGGAAAAGCAGAGGGCCTAAAATGATCAAAACAACTTAGAAAAAGAATAAAGACGATGGAAATTATTTCAGAGTTTATAAAGGGAAGTTATTACTGCTCATATGAGCAGCCCCAAATAGACACATCCCGCCACAACAGAAGACATAATGGTTATGGAGGGGGGTTGCTGTGAAGAGAAGATAAAGGTGAATGACCAAAGTGCTTAATGTATCGAATGCTTAATTGCGAAAGAATGAATAAATAAAATAGAAGTAGAGCATAGTCTTCTAGTGATGCATCCCGAAGCCTCTACAATGCATGCTATGAAATAGCCACTATACATTTATAAAACCGAGAAGATTAAAGTAATGATCACAGTGTGATAAGCCCAGAAGGCAGATACAGAGCCAGTGCGCCGGGCCACACTCCAGGAATAGACCTACTTGGCTCCACTTAATCCTGACAGAAGTATCAAAGCAATTCAGTCTTTACTAAGGAACTGAAATAACTTCACAGTCACTCGAGAACATAAAGACTCCCTCCCTTACCTAACATGATATAAAACCCCAGAGCAGTGTGCATAGAGCTAAAGGTGATCACCAAAGTAACTGCACACATTGTAGAAGAAAAGACAGGAGAAAAATCTTAGCGCTGTTGACGTTTATGAAGAGTTCTTCAACAGGCTGCAAACTCCAAAACGCTGAAAAGGAAGCGATGGACAGGGTCGTATGAAATTGGAAGGTTTAAACACTGTTATAAAAACCAAGGTGGAACTCCAGCGCTAGGAAATGTTAGCAAGAAATGTAGGTTGCTTATAACAATGAACACAAGTCTGTAACAAGGCCAAAAAAGCCAAGCATAGTGTCGTCAGAGGAAATAGCAGGTGGCAAAGAGGCTTATGAAAAGATGTTCAGCACCAGTACTTATTAGCAAGACACAAATTCAAGTCACACTGATATGACTGAAATTCATAAAATTGTAAAGCCTGACGACAGGCAAACGAATCAATTAGAATTCTCTCTCTCTCTGTCTCTCTCTCTCTGTCTGTTTCTCTCTCTCTTTCTCTCTCTCTGTTTCTCTCTCTGTCTCTCTGTCTCTCTCGGTCTCTCTGTCTCTTTCTGTTTCTCTCTGTGTCTCTCTATGTGTCTCTGTCTCTTTCTGTTTCTCTCTGTGTCTCCCTGTGTGTCTCTGTCTCTGTCTCTCTCAGTCTCTCAGTCTCTCTGTCTCCCTGTCTCTCTCTGTGTCTCTGTGTCTTTGTCTCTCTGTCTCTGTCTCTCTGTCTCTCTCTCTTTCTCTCTCTCACATACACACACACACACACACACACATGCTACTCCCGTGGACACAAAATATTGCAACTACTTTGGGGAGCAATTTGACAACTTTTTAAAAAGAAAATTGGAAACCACGAGACCCATTCCTTTTAATTCTATTAATACAAAAAGATGGAAGTACATATTTTCATTAAGACATAGATAAATGTTTATGGCTGCTTTGTTATAATAACCCAGAGGTACAAATACATGTTGGAGCAGGGCCTGGTGGGATCTGTAATCTTAGCTACTTGCAGAGCTGAGAGAGAAGTCCCTTGAGGCCACAAACCCAAATCCTGAGCAACATAACACAGCAAGTCTGTGTCTCAGGATAAAGAAAAAAAAATGTTAAGATGTACAGCAAAGCAGAATGTATCTTTGCAAGGAATTCTGCCAGAAACCAAAGAAAAGACTGTTGACATAAGCAAGTATGTCTCCAAAAGGCTAAGTGAGCAAAAGAGGCAAACTCGTACACCGTGTAATCAAGCCACACGGAATTCCACAGAGTGTATCATTGGAACAGCCCAGCAAGTTGAAACTGTACCAGGGTTAATTTGGAAAGTCCAGAGATGGGAACATATCTATGTAAAAAAAAAAGCTAGTGTGCAAATGACCTAAATCTTAAAACATACAAGGGGTGTGGTATACTTGCCTAAAAGCAATTTACAGGCGATGGAAGAAGATACTTGGTGTCCCAATGGAATCACAGTAAGAAGCCACTTTGTTCCCACCTGGATGGCAATAGCCATTGTAGGAAGAAGGGAAAGTGGGGTGTTCCTGTTCCTGTTGGCAGGAATGTGGGATGAAGCATGGCAGATCAGCAAACAAATAAATCTGAAATATCCATATGAACCAACAATTCCATATCTGGGTGTAGGTTAAGAGAAATGAAAGCAGGAACTAAAAGAAAGTGTGTGCATAGGTGTCCATGGCAGCAGCATCCCTGTTAGCTAAAAGATGGGAGCAGTCAAGCACTCATAGACACATGATGATTTCCAAGACGCAAATGCAGTGGAATACATTCAACATAGAAGAGGAGGGAGAGGGGTTAGTGAGATGGCTCAGCAGGTGAGGGTGCTGCTGCCAAACCTGGTGACCTTAGCTCACTCCCCAGAACCAAGCCATGGAAGAGGCAGACTGACCCTAGCAGCTTGCCTTCTGCCACACTCAGGTACACCAGCGTCACGGCATGTGTGCCCTGGAAGCATATGTGTGTGTTTGAACAGATACACACGCACACACACTCACATATGCCCACACGCAAACACATATGCGCAAGCAGATAAGTATAAAAACTTAAGGTGAAATCTAAGCCATGCTATAACACAGAAGAACCGTAAGAACGTTATGCTAACTGCAATGATACAATTACGAAAGGAGAAACTCCGTACGATGTCACAGATATGACAGGCCTACAACAGGTAGGATTCACGGAGAGTAAAGTACTAAGAGGGAGAGAGTGAGCTTACTTAATGGGGTTTTTGTGTGGAAGAAAGTTCCAGAAATAGGTCAGAATGATTACATAATCATTTGGATATATTACATGCTACTGGAATGCATTTAAAAATTATCTAAGTGGTCTGTTTTACATTGCGTATTTTGTACTATAATTACAAAGGGAAAAGTATAAGATATTCTCTCCAATCTCATGCGTTCAGAAAAGGAAAAAAAAAAAAAAAAAAAGAAAAAGCAGAAACAACTTAAGTACCTGTGAATTGAAGCTGTTAAAAGCTTATAGCACATTTAAACATTGTACCCATTAAAAATAATTAGATTTTTCTCTTTGCACAGCAATGATCTCCAAAGCACGTGTGTGAAACAAAAATAAGAAATGTGCAGAACTGTGGTTGTTCCAAATATGTAAATGAAGATGGGTGGTGGTTTGCAATCATACACGTACCGCATACACACAACACATAAACACACACATATACCACACAAACACACAGCACAGCACACACACATACAAACCACACCATACACATACCACACACACATACAAACCACACCATACACATACCACACACACATACAAACCACACTAGACAGGCGCACACACACATATACCACACCACACACACACACAAATCACACCAGACATACACATACACCACATCATACACACATGCAAACCACACCATACATACACACCCCCAACACACACACACACCATACCCCCCTACACACACCACACCACATACACACGACACCACACATCTCTCTCTCTCTGTCTCTCTGTCTCTCTCTCTCTCACACACATACACAAAATCTGCATATGCATATTGTATTCCTGGGAGAATGCATCAAGAATCAGCACCAAGGACTGAAGAGGTGGCTCAGCCATAAGAGCATCTGCTCCTCCAAATGATCTGAGGACAGTTCCCAGCACCCTTATCAGATGGCTCGCGGGCACCTCGAACACTAGCTCCAGGGGAATCTTATGCCTCTGGCCTCCAGAACACCTGCACCCACCCCCACACACACATGCATGTATGCATACACACATATGCATAATTTAAGACATATGCATTTTCAAAAGAATTGGCACTAGTGGTTGCCACAGAGAATGGGTGAGAGATCTTTTGGTTCTCTGAAGTTTCACCCTAAGTGAGCAGAGTGGTATCAGAGCCCCACTGGCCACCGTCATCCTTGTACGGCTTGGGGGGACTCCACTCCCACACTGTCCTCTCCTTTGCAACCCCACCCCCATTTGCCCCTCATGGAATAGAGTCTCTTCCTAGCCCCTGCTCAGAATCTGTGACCTCCCCTGATTCCTTCTCAATCCTTTCTCTTCTTCACAAGGCTTCTGCAAGGACAATGGCGCCCTCTGCTCCCACTTCCTCCCTGGACCTCACCTGGCTCCGCCTCCTCATCCCCCCTCGCCCCCCACATCGCCATCATTCCAAGCCCTGGACCTGACTGTCGCCTGCTTGCCAAGCCCTAACATATCACACTTTTCATCGCTGTACCCTGGAGTGCTTGGTGCTACTGGCCCTTTTCCCGGGACCTGTGTTCTGTCTTCTTTCTACCCTGGTGCATTAGCAGCAGGAATCTGAGAGCCACTCTGGTTTTGATCACTGTTGTCTTGGCTTTAGTACCTGGCATGCAGAAAGGGCTCTGGAAAAATTGCAAAAGGAAACAAGCCCCCCACCTCCCGCCTCTTTCTACCTCCTCTTTTTCTCCTGCGGATGCACAGCCCGTGGCGGTTTCTCATGCTCTCTGCCTCACCTGTCTGTCCTTGTCAGCCCGTCCATGCCATAACTCCCAACACAGCCGTCACAGGCTGATCCCACGGGTCAGATCTTCTCCAACTCTGTGTCTAATACTTGTTGGAATTCCTTGTGTGGTTTACCATCAGTGCCAAACTGAGAGTTGCCTGGTCCAAGCAGTTACCCCCTGACTACTCAGAGGTCCATTTGTGTGATGGGGACTTCCCTTTCTTCCCCTTCCTCCTCCTCTTCCCACTCCCCCCTTTCTTTCTCCATCCCTGGAACAAGCATGCTCCTGCAAGCCTGGTGACCTACAGTAGACCTCCACCTCTCCCTGTCTCCTTTACCTCTCACACAGACAATGGAACTAATTTTTTTTTATTCTTTCTCCACCACAAGGTGTCAAACTAATCACTTCAAAATGGCTAACTTTATGTTCTATGAATTTCACTTTAATATTAAAGAGTCAATTACTGAACGGGTTGTAACATCTTGCTGGTCCTTTCATTAATTAATGAGTTAAATAAAATCTTGAACATGTGTTCATCAAGGAAGCCAAGCGCTTCACCCTTTTGTAACCTGCTTAGCCACTTTAAATGCGTCCCCTAGATTCTCTCAAAGAGTCTCCAGTCCTCCGTATGACACCTGCATCCGAGGCTGCACACTTAAATTTTCTGTGGTCTTAGGGATGCTCTTGAACCATCCAACAAGGTATTCACCAGACACAATATCCTGCAATGTGACTCTCATGACCAAGGATCTCAATGCTTGGTGTAGTCATTGTTGTCCATAGATTTACTTTAATTTAATATCTTATGTGTGACTCTTCCCTTTGAGAAGACAGGAACTCATGTAGCCGAGGCTAGCTCTGAGCTCTATCTCAGTGCAGCTGAGAATGAACGAGCACTCCCTGCCTCCACCGGAGCGTTGCTGAGATTACAGGCGCACACCACCACACCCCTTTTATCTGCAAGTGCTTTCCCACCCCTATACTGGGTGTGCTCTGTAATGGCCGTGGACCCACTTGCTCCAAAGGTTGCTGTGCTTTCTCTGTTGACACGACCGGTTTGGTCACTCTCACCTTTGGTTGTCACTTTCCTCTAATGGCCTCTTCTGCTCTGCCCACTTTGCCCCAGGCTGCCCATCACATGTCTAACCCTCCCTTCACCATTTTTCAGGAACAATGTCTTGTGGAACCTGACTGTAGACTGAGCTGTGTCTGGCTCCTTTTCCTGTCACCATGACCACAACCCATTCAGTATCAGTACAAATGGTATCTGTCTTAGTCAGGGTTTCTATTCCTGCACAAACATCATGACGAAGAAGCAAGTTGGGGAGGAAAGGGTTTATTCAGCTTACACTTCCACACTGCTGTTCATCACCAGAGGCTAAGGCAGGACTGGAACCCAAGCAGGTCAGGAAGCAGGAGCTGATGCAGAGGCCATGGAGGGATGTTACTTACTAGTTTGCTTCCCCTGGCTTGCTCAGCCTGCTTTCTTATAGGACCCAGGTCTACCAGCCCAGGGATGGCACCACCCACAATGGACTGGGTCCTCCCCCTTGATCACTAGTTGAGAAAATGCCTTACAGCTGGATCTCATGGAGGCATTTTCTCAACTGAGGCTCCTTTCTCTGTGATAACTCCAGCTGTGTCAGGTTGACACAAAACCAGCCAGTACAGTAGCTGATAGGTGACAAGGGTGTGACCATTTACTCTGAACACTGCTGTGGACTTGGTTGTGCAGTGTTGGTGTGAGAGAACTCCTGGGTTTCTGAACGCTGCTGTGGACTCGGTTGTGCAGTGCTGGTGTGAGAGAACTCCCTGGGTTCCATATTTAACAGCAAACATGCCAAGCAGCACATCACAGGCCTTCACAGTTTTGTTCAAAAAAATTGTTTTTCTTGCTTTTGACTCTGGAGGTGACTCAGCATGTCCCAGAAATCACAGAACTGGGAAAGGTGAAGAATTCCGTGGGAACCCACAGGAGTAGCTTAAGAAAAGCACGCAGTAGTGTGTGTGTTTGGAAGAAGGTGAAGTTCCTGAGTGGCAGAATTCACAAGCCTGCCTAATTTTGAACAGATTCAAAAGCATAGGCTGATGCGAAATTCTTCAGACAATCACACAAAACACAAGTTCCACATGGGACCATGAAAACAGAATAATAGCCTCGGAGAAGCCTAGAACTCAATGGAGATGAAAAAAACAAAACAAAACAAAAAACAAAACAAAACAAAAACAAAAACAAAGCAAAACAAACAAAAAACCCCACCATGGTGTCTCTTTTCATCTTTGCCTTTTTTTTTTTTTGAAAGGTGTACTAGTTATTTAAAAATTAACTAGAATGAGTTAGAGCCTCAACCAATGCTGTTACCGGGAATAGCCATACTACTGATAAAGACATGGAGAAGAAGGGGCCAGCAAGATGGCTTAGCAGCTAAAGGGGCTTGTCACCAAGTTTCATCCCTAGAATTGCAGTGATGAGAAGGACTGACTTTTGAAAATTATCCTTGCTTACTGGCAGGAACCTGATATAAATGCCTCCTCAGAGGCTTTGCCAGAGTCATACTGATACAGTTGAGGATGCTTGCAGCTAACCATCGGACTGAACACGAGGACCCTAATGACAGAGCTAGAGAAAGGACTGAAGGAGCTGAAAGCATTTGCAACCTCATAGGAAGAACAACAATATCAACCAACCAAACCCTCCACAGCTCCCAGGGACTAAAACACCAACCAATGAGCACACATGGAGGGACCCATGGCTCCAGCTGCATATGCAGCAGAGGATGGCAGTGTCTGGCATCAATGGGAGGAGAGGCCTTTGGTCCAGCTCATTTTCCCAGTGTAGGGGAATGCCAAGGCACTGAGGTGGGAGAGGGTGGTTGGGAGAGAGAGCACCTCCATGGAAGCAAGGGGAGAAAGAGAGAGGATGGGATTGGGGGGGAGGATAACATTTGAAATGCAAATACTGAGAATATCCAATAAAAGAAAGAAAGGAAAGAAAGGAAGTTAAGAAATTATCCTATGACTGCCACACAAACACCATGGCATTCCTATGCCCTGGCAAGCACAATAAATTTAAAATATGACTTATAAAGAGATATGGAAGAAGGAGGAGAAGGCGGAGGAGGGGCCTGTGACTTAGTGTTGTTAACATCTGGTCGCCAGGGGCACCCAGCTCCTGGCAGGCCCGTGAGAGGTTGTGTATGTCAGCTTACCCTCTGCTGGCCTGGGAGGGACTATCTTGAAGAAGCTGAAGTTCCAGCATCTACTGTAAAGTTAGGCAGCACCATTTCATGAGCTCAGAGGAGGAAGCTGGAGTATTCCTTCCATAGAGCCCCTCCCCTCTCTCGGGAATTTTCACTTCCCCTCAATAAATCCATATTCACTCCAGAAAAAACAATAGAGAAAAAGAAGGTTTGTGAACGTGGGTACTCATCCTCTTCGTCTAACTATGGCTGCAGGTGACGGCTGCCTCGGGCTCCAGCCTTCACGCTGTCTGCACCATGACCACAGTAACCGCTCACCCCTTATGAGGCTGCTGTACAGGTCTTTTACTTCCGGCTGCAATGGGAAAATCCCACATTAAAGAAGGGAGAGAGGAAGGAGAAAGGAGGAAGAATATTAAGAATGGCCGTTGTATAAAAGATCACATGTCTGTGGTAGAGTGTGTACGCTTTCCTCGTCGGAGTGTCCATTGTTCACAATTAATGTGCTGGGCTGCCTTTGTGCAGCCTCCAGTGAAAGAATGTTTTAGCTTGCTCTTACAGATAAGTATCGGGACTGAGCAACCCTGTCTGACTTTGCCATCAAAGTTATAGTGCCCAGCGCAGACAAACACAGGCAGGCAGTCAATTCCCTAGCAGAATTGCGTCTCTCTGGGTGACCGTAACTCAGAGGTGTAGTGGGGTCCTGCAGTTCACGGTGTATAGCTCTTCCACAGAAGTCTGGAACAGACATATCTTCTTTCCGGAGCAGCTGTGACTTGGGGAGAGAAAATGCACACAGCCACTTGGCACCTGGCAAAAGCTTAAGGAACACAAGGAATGACACTGACAAGGGAGTGGGTGGACTAAGGGAGTGGGTGGGGCCAAGGGAGCGAGAGGGGCTTGTGAGCAGGAGGGGCCATGTGAGCGGGAGGGGTTAAGAAAGTGGGAGGGGCTACGTGAGTGGAAGGGGCTAAGGAGTGGGCGGGGTTAGAGAAGTGGGAGGGGCTATGTGAGTGTGAGGGACTATGGGAGTGGAAAGGTCTAGTGAAAGTAGCCCATGCATGAGAGGGTTCTGCCCACTCACCTCCTTCAGGGGGACTGCAGATAAAGGCATGAGATTGACTCGAGCTTGTAACAGAGACTCACCAGTGAACACCTAAAGAAATAAGAAACGTGGGTACTGTGAGAGTTACTCAAGGCCCCACAGGCTCAGCTCTGTCTTAGATCCCCACATGCCCATCCATATAAGGTTCGAATCCTCGCCTCCTTCTAAGGAGAACACATCTCTCTAGCTTATGGATTTCTGCCTGTCAAAGGAAGGAGCAGAACTGTGTGCTCACACAGGGATAAAACATACTTGTCTAGGCAGAATAAAGCCATGTATCGTATCAGCTGACCTGTTTGTCCAACCCGGATGCCCGTGGTCTGGCTTCCTCCTCCAAAGACTCCAAAATGTCTGACCCACATAGAATCACATGCTGGGCCAACCCGTACAGTGGAAACCAACATAAAACAGAGTTCTGGGCACCACGGAAGAGCTACAGTGTGGAGATGCAGGCCATCTCAACCAATCCCCATCCCATATCTGCCCTCCCCCTCCCCTTTGCTTGTATAATGGTGCTCCGCTACCCACCCACACTCTCTCTCCCTGTGCTGGGGCATCAAACCTCCCTTCCCGTTGCTGTCAGGCAAAGCCATCCTCTGCTGCATTTGTATCTGGAGCCATGGATCCATCCAGGTACAATACGTGGTTGGCATTTTCTTAGTTGAGGGTCCCTCTGTCCCCAATGACCTTAGCTTGTGTCAAGTTAAAAACCAACCAAAGAGCTAAGCAGTAGAACCCGGACTGGGGCCCATTAGTTATCCTGAGCTGGGTCGTCACAGGTGTCTCTGAGGCCCGTGACAGCGGACAGGCTGCCCCCAGGCCATGCCTTGTAGGCTAACCTTCTCCCTGAGCTGCTCATGTGCAAGACGAAGCCCTGCCTCGGTTTCTCTGCTCCTGAAAATTCTGATGCTGCCAGCCTAGTTTGTAATTCCTGCTGTCCTTGGCTAACCCATGTCATCTTCTGTGTCCTGGCTCCTCTGCGAACCTTTCTTGGTGACACCATTCTTAAACCACCATTGTCCAATCCATTCCTCTAGCAATTTAGTAGAGAAACACTAGGAACAGCTCATCTAAATCCCAATCGGAGTCAGCAGTACCCTTCCCAGTCCTTCACACGTCTGTCCCTGACCTGACTGATGATAGGCCCGGCTAGTTCAGATTACAACGTCCAATATGGTAGGCCCCTAGTATGGGGCCACTGAGCACTGTGGTGGTAATATATCTTATTAATAACTCATGTTTATTCTGCCTTGAAGTGATATTATTTGGAAAATATTTTCTTATATAAAATGTATTATTAAAACAATCTTGCTGATTTATTTTTACATTTTTTATGTAGCTATGAACAAATTATAATTTCATACGTAGTTCACACTAATTTCCAACTGGACAGCCGTGAGTTTGGCCTGGGTGTTTTACCACTACTATGCTCTGATAACTAAGGGGAGTGAGGTAAGGGCCTATTCCACTCTTGAATTGGAGGGGTAGCGTTTAACACAGGGTTAAACAACAGGAGGGGAAATACACCCAAGGTCTGTTTGTTTGTTTACAAACTTTGCCTCCAAAGGAATTTTAAATAATGAACAAGGGAAATAAAAATTCATTGAAAAAAAATAACTTCTCAGGGCCATCAAACAAAGGAAATTTGTGAGAAGACATTACTGTAGTTTCGGGGCTACTAGGGAGCATGAGTTGGTGAGGGGACTCTGAAAGCCATTTCCTCTGCTTCCCCTCAAGTTAAGCACCTCAGAATGCCTCAGTGTTTAGCTCTGCAGCTGACAGCAAGCATGTCAGGGGGAAAGCAAGATAAATGGAGGAGCACACTGGATGGAGCCCCTAGCAACCGGAGCAGCTCCATCCCTGGGGCTGTGATTAACACCACGGCGGTTTAGAAGCCTTACGTTGTTATTCTGGCAGCAGGACAACAGCCAGGGCCAGTGACATGGAACCTGTTGTCAGCTGCCCGAAAAGACAGGGAGGTTTTAATTGGGATTTAAGTCAAAAGGGAAAGAGGAATTTTGCTACCGTTATTTTTTATCCTCTCCAGTGGGCTACATCCCTTCTCAGGCCCAGAACCTCAGATGCACACGCTCAGGTTCCATTCATTTTTGCTATGGGTGGAAAACAAAGGAAAATTGTTTATTTATGTTCTTTACCAGGGGACCCGGCCAGCAGCACACTTATAAACATTTGTTCTTGCAGGGAAAGGGAGAAACCTAATTTCCTCTGTGATGCTTGTACAAACCCACCGAGTTTCAACACTAGGAATAAAAGCTTCATCTTCAAATCCTTTTTTTTTTTTTTTCTGTTTCTAGAAATAAATGTACTCTCAAAAAACACTTTAGAAAATGCTCACAAATTCTACATGGGGACTCTGTTCTCCCTCTTCCACCTGCCCAACCTTCTTGGGTAAATTACTAATTTCCTGTCAGATCCCAAACCACAGATATATAATATTGCTTCTCCAGCCTCCAGGGAGACAGAGATGCATTTTATTAAAGGCTGATAAATAGGGATGACAAGGTGGAAGGTCCTGGTGGGATTCATGAGTGCCAGCGTCCCTGGCTTGGGCTGTTCTATCTACACCAGTTCTGACCTCTATCCGCCCTTCAGAATGTATCAGACTCGTCCCCTCACTAATCAGTCAACTGCAATAGAGTAGCAACTCTGCTCTTCCAGGTGCCAAGCAATGCAGATGTATGGGTAAGCCGAGGAGAGTGTGCAGGCTCAGGCCCAGCGTTGAACTTGAATACTCAAGGAGTGGTGAGCTTTTATGATCTGGTCTGAGACGTAAACTCTCTCCTCTAAACCAACGGTGGGCTCTGATCCCTTGTTTGGAATTAAAGTACACAGAGCAAGTTGTAAATTTGAGAGACAGTAAAACAGATTGTTCCCATGTATCTGTAAAGTCTAGAGCCAGACAGACCTGGGGTCAAACGACTGTTCGTCTACTAACAACCACGTGACACTTGAGTCGTGTGTTAGCCTCTGTGAGCACAACTGCCCTCACCTGAGAGCCAACAGTAACGGCACCTGCAGGGTTTTTGAACACTATTGCACTAAAGGGACATATCGAGAGCCACAAACGTTAGCCACACTTATACTGTTAAGTCTGCTAGTGATGGTATTTTATAAGACACAGAGAAAATGGGTACAATTCAGTTTTGTTTTACAACGCAAAGGCTAAATAGAGAAGTCTTTAATCTCAGTATTCTCCTGGCTATTTAGAGCACATTTCAACTCAGTATAACTCAGTATAGCTATGCACACCACACATGGCTGGACAGCACAGACCTGTGCAAAACATGGGGGAGAGAGAGAGAGAAAGAGAGAGGGGGGGGGAGGGAGGGAGCTTAGCAAGTGCCCATCACCAGGACTCAGAACGGCAAGTCTGCTCAGGAACGTGGGACAGAGGAAGCCAGGGGGAGAGCTCTACCCTGGGGAAGCAAAGCTACCACCCTGCCTCTGAGGAACTTAGAGTGAGAGTGACCCAGCCATTGAAATGAAAGCAAATGTTGACAGGCAGAGTCAGTGATCTCTATGAAGCAGTCTGCTAGTGCTTGGTCAGAGACTGGACGGAGAGAACCGAGGGAGAAGCAGTACTTGCTGCCAACACTTTATCCCCAGATGTGAGGGCTGGAGGGAGATACTTGTGTTTCCTCCATTAAGCCATTGTTACAGGTGTATCCCCAAGAGCTCCTCAATACCTGAGAATGTAGTCCACTCAGTGGGCAAGAGTCTCTTCAAACCTGTCAGCCCTTGGTGAGCCCAGTGGCATCCTGTGCCAATGTAATTCTGGCCGTGGCTCTGTCTGAGAGTAAGATGTCAGGAGACCCTTCAGTCCTGTCCTGCGTTCTGCGACTCTGACTGGACACCAAGTGGTTTCCCATTCTCTGAGACTATTTTCTCTTGAATGTATCTAAGCTGCAGAACAGATGTTGGTGACAAAGTAAGGACCAGCTAACAGATACTTTCCAGTGGAAACAGGCAGACAACTGAACTCAAGCAAAGCAGCCACCACAAGACCAGCTCACTAAAGGGCATCAGGACCACTTGCCTACTCAGAAAACCTGGGAGCCCTTATGGATACAGCACCTTATAAATCACAAACATTTCCTTTCAGCCCTACACACACTATGCACAACAAGACAGTACCACAGAGACCCATCACTTCTGGTTCTTCAAGTTTTAGAATGAGTTAAACACGAATCAAAATCAGATTTTATTTAAAATAACAAAAATGCCTATGAAAACATCTTAGGAGAGGAGGAATTTATTTTGAATCATTGTGTTCTCTGGGTTTTTCACTTCACAGTCTTACGGCTCCACTGTCTCTGTTTTGTGTGTGACAAGGCTCGTGGTAAGGAATACGTGTGGCATGAAAGCTGTTCATCTGACGGACCGAAGGCAGAGTTGGTGGGCACACCTCTGTGATCTGCTTCCTGCAGGTGGGCCTGTCTTCTAACTAAAAACGCCATCATCTTATGAACTGATCAATGGATTTATCCATTGATTAGATCCAAATCCTCATCACTCAATCATTTCTCAAAGTCTCTTCTCTGACCATGTGATTAAGGACCAAGTCTGGAATGTAAACTTTCAAGGGGACTTATCATGCAAACCACAACACCTTCCAAATTTTACAACTATACATATGAATAAACAATCACTTAAAAGAATGAGTATAGGGACAGGAGAGATGCTCAGCAGTTAAGAGCACTTGTTCTTGCAGAGGACCAGTTTTTATTCCTAGCACCCACATATTGGCTCATAACTATCTATAACCCCGTTCCAGGAAAACAGGTCTCAGAGGGCTCTAGGCATACTTGCAAGCTAAACACTCGTTCGCATAAAAATAAAAATTAGAAAATTTAAAAAATAAGGCTGATATGTAATCAGGACTGTTTTCAGTATGTTGGCTGAATGGCTTTCCTCCGGTGTCAGAGATATGGAAGTATGAATATCGGTTCTTCAAGGTGATCTATCCAGAGATGGGTGGATCTGTTAAAACTGTCCTCCTAAGCCTGTTTCCAGACAACCATTTATAGTCAGGGGCAGCCCATGGTCTGGAGGCAGGAGTCTTTAGAAGTTAGCAAACCAAGAAACCCTTTGTACTGGTTGCTGAGCCTGTCTGATTACTCCCTGTCTACTTTTCCTTCCGTTTGGTGTTTCAAGGAAAGAGACTATAGGGAGAAGCAAGACTCACCTATCCTCCTGGGTCCTAAGGTGAGCTCTTTCACTGGATCTAGGAACACAACTAGGATGTCTCCCCCCCCAATAAATTATTCACCTCATGGAAGTTTTAGCTTTACTACTCTTTACAAAATGGTCACTTTAAGCTTTTAAAGGCAAATTGGATTTTCTTAGCTACCTTTTGCCTTTAACTTTGTAAGACTTCCAAGGTTTTAAGATTCAACGTTTCTGCTTAGGGACTTTAAAATATCAGTGCAAGTTTATTTCATAAGTTCCAGTGATTGAACACTCATGAATATAATGAAGTCAGACAACGAGACTAAAGAGAATTTTCTGATGAACATTAAACTCTGAAATCTGGGATGAAGGGTGAAAACTGCAGTCTTCCATCACCCCCAGCATGGGATGCTGGTTCTGATTTAGGTTACACAAAGTGGAAAAGACTAGACCCACCCTGGTAAACCTGTTTAGTGGTTCCTGCTGCAATCTCAGAACTGTTTTCTGCCTGGCAGCTACAGCCCATGTGTTATTGAGAGAATTGGTCTGGTAGTACCAGTTAACGCACTAGGGGTTGGCAATGTGTTAAAATTTACTGTAAACCAAATTTATGTGTGCCGGTGTAATCACATTACTGTTTAAAATATGTAATTTGGGAAATTAAATTTAAATTATTTACAGAACTCCTGAAGTGCTTCTGCCGAGCCCTAGGGTTCTTTGGCAGAGCATAATTAGAAAATCCCTGACCTACTCAGCCAGGTTGCAGCTTGTCTGTACTTCACTTTCCCTTCATCTTTACTCCCTATTGCTTCCCCAACATGTGCTTCCAGCTTCACCTTAGCTGACTTCTCAGGGCCCCTGGATCACGCTCATGTTACACTTTTCAGGGTTCTGTTTATGCTAAACAACTGACCTGTGTACCAGCCTCTTTCCACACTTGAGACTGGCTGTATTTCAAGTGTAGGCCATCATCCATCCACCCATCTGTTTATCCATCTGTCCGTTCATTTATCCATCCATCCATCCATCCATTCATTCTTCCTTCTTTCCATTCATCTATTCTTTTATCCATTCATCCATTGATCCATCCATTCATTGATCCATCCATCCATCATTCATCTATTCATGCATTCATCTTTCCATTCATCCTTTCTTCCTTCCATCCACACTTCCATCTATCTATCCATCCATCCATCATCCATCAATTGATCGATTAATCCATCCCTCCATTCATTTATCCATCCATTTACCTATCTTTCCCTCTTTCCATCCATTCTTCTATCTATCCATCCATCCTCATCCATCCATTATCCATCCATCCATCCATTTTCCATCCATCCTCAACCATCCATTATCCATCCATCCATCCATTATCCATCCATTTATCCATCATCCATCATCCATCCATCCATCATCCATCCATCCATCATTCATCATCCATCCATCCATCATCCATTCATCATTCATTCATCCATCATCCATCCATCCATCATCCATCCATCCATCATCCATCCATCATCCATCCATCATCCATATATTATTCATCATCCATCCATCCATCATCCATTCATCATTCATTCATCCATCATCCACACGCATCCATCAATCCATCCATTATCCATCCATCCATTATCCATCCAACCATCATCCATCCATCCATCCACCATCCATCCATTTATCCATCCATCCATCCATTATCCATCCATCCTCATCCATCCATCCTCATCCATCCATCCTCATCCATCCTCATTCATCCATCCATTCATTATCCATCCACCCATCCAACCATCCATCCATCCATCCATCCATCCATCCATCCATCCATCCATCATCCATTCATCCATTCACTCAATCTTTTACCTGTCAAGCTTGGTGGGTGTCAGATTTCTGTTTAAAACTGATGTACAGAGTGGCAACAAAAACAAGCAGATCACAGACTTGGGCTGTGGCGCTCCCAGGGAAGCTGAGGGAGACTCAGGTATGAGTGAAAAGCTAAGGTCCAGCAATGCTATAAAGGCAGAGACGGAGGTACACAGGTCCCATCACAGATGAGCAGGGATCTAACTTCAAAGGAGCCAGGCTGTGGTCTCCATGTTGGCCCCCAGCTTTTTACTTTGCTGTTTGTGGATCTGTTCACTTTGGTTCTGTCCCTTCACTTCTACCCTGCTTATGGGGAAGATCTTCAAATATCTTTGCATGCCCATCAGTGCCAGGCAAAACCATATACACAAAGTGTTCTAGAAATGCTTGTTGTTTGATATCACCAACCAATGGGGTAAGGCTGGTTGATGTTGCCAACCAATGGGGTAAGTGAGGAGATTCATGTAGGTGGTGTCAGAGGAGCATTGCAAACTATAAGCTGCCAGTGAGTGACCAGAAAAATCTGAGGTCACAGTACAGGTCACACTGGTCTTCCTAGCATGGTATCCTATAAGGACAGTATATCATATATACCATTAGGACAGTTGGTTGCACCTTATTCTGTGACTCATTCTAAAGTCCCTCCCCCCACATTACATGCCCTTAAACCTAAAGTAAATCACATCCCCTGAACATGGTAACAGGTCTGCCCACCCACAGCCAGTTGGGCTAGTACACAATGCACAAAGCCATGATCTGTGAGATTTTCCAACTGCTGTGGTGTAAACATCCTGCTGTGGTTAATTTCAAACTAGCAGTACGGCTTCACTGACCAGAGAGCTGAGAAACTGCCCCATACAAGATACCTGTGTGTGTTAACCAAACACAACACTGTTTAAGTAAGCTTCCCATAGGATGGCTCTCATTCAAGAAAGCTTCTATAATCAAAGAGGACATTCTGCCTTTGATTGATTTCAATTGGGCTGTCAAAGATAGAATAGGTATGAGCTGGTTCTCAGTAGGAGACAGGGAGGCAGCCGAATGCCTCTCCTGAGGGCTGGCTCTGATGAGTAGAGAATGTCCGACAGGCTTCCCGAGACGGTAAATTAAAACTGAGAGCAAGATGCTGCTTCCAGGGCTGGGCTTCCAAGATCCTCGTTGTGCCTGCGCTCCAGAAGCAGAACTTATTTTTGGAATCTCCCTTGCTTCTGGAAATGAGCCCTGAAGACCCGAAGCTTGTGGAGTAGTGAAACTTCAGACAGTCTCAGCCCAGTTCTACCCCAGACCGCGGTGCAGTAAACATGCGCCCTATACATGACCCTGAAGTGCAAGACATCCCGTTCTACTGAGGGATTCGTGGTCGAGAGGTAAAAGTGTCCAGGCAATGTTCAGGTGATGCGGAAATGTGGACAAGCCACGTACAGAACATAGAATGTAACGAGAAAGCTACAGCTGTTTCTTTTCTCTCACCCACCCTCCATATACCCTCAGCCTCCCTATTCTTATTTCAGGATACTTCCTGCTCGGAGGACAGCTGATCAGCCTTCCAAGCACCAGAGGTCTGGGCTTGCATTTTGTGGCCTTGCATTTTGGAGCAAAGACCCCCACATCCTCAGTCAAGGATACACTCAGTCAATCTCCCCCTCGATTCTTTGGATGATCACAAAGACCTGACTTCAAATATCAGCAATTTCCAGAGGTGTGTGTTACTTTGATGAAAGCCTGCCTATCAGAGTGTCCTCCTGGGAAAACCTGCAATTCTGAAGCCCAGCATCCCACCTTCTACAAGGTCAGTGTAGCTGTTTTACTGGTTTCTTCTTTCCCCTTCTCAAGGTCTCTGGAGCCCATTCTCTGGGTGTAACCTAATGGGCTGGAATGAGTTCACAGGGTCTGGGACCCAGGGCTGTACTCTCAGCTTTATGATGACAGTTGTTGCTTTGACCGATGAGCCAACCTCTGAGAGTAATTCGCCAGCATGACTTCTATGAGATGAAATCTGTGCTTCAACTTCTCTTTCAACCTCTGAGCCAAGCCTGCTGCAACTTTGAAATACAGACACCAGGCGTAATAGTTCTGCATTTATACACACTCCTTTAAAAAGCATGGTGGGTTTGCTTTTCCATCCATGAAAGAAGAAACAATCCTCAGAAATACATTCATTTAAAGCCCATCTGTTGACACCCTCCCCTGACAGGCACGGCGGTGGAGACACTCCTGATTTGTCGCTGCCTCCTCGGATGCAGGGGCCCAAATTCATGAATGGAATTCTTCCTATATATCCTGTAATTAATCTCTGTCTCATTGGGAGAAAAGCATGGTTAGCAACAACGCAGTCCATGAGCTCTAAGTAGCAGACACCGCACCTATCAGGAGTGCATGCCCCAAGTTCGTTCGCCCACCATTAACTCCCCTGGGTGTCTAAATAGACAGGTGGGAGAGAAGATAAATGAACCTTTGTGTGGGACTATTTGCTGTGCACAGAGGAGGATACATGGTGCATCAGCCACTCCAGGGAGCTCTTCCCTCCTTTGAGTGCATCTATAGCCCAGTGGCGCAGGACTGGGGAGCAGCCTTCCTCCACAGACAGGCCTCCACAGCGCCCTTCTGTGTGTAATGGCCTCTTTGGTTTTGTCTCCAGGTTGACAATTAACGTGGTTGCCATACTGGATTATAGGAAGTGCCATTTTCCTTAAGTGGGCTCCATCTGTGAACTTTGCTGAGCCCTGGAACCCTCTGCGGGAGGCGGAGATCGTGCACAGCTTAGCCATTAACTTGCTTGTTGGTAATTTCCATTCTCGCCTCGTCTGGAGGAGACTCCATCTGTGATGGGAAGTGTGGGCATGCAGTACTGTTCCAGAATACAGCCCTTGCTAGCTTGGACATTTGCTACCAGAGGCTATGGGTGGTGTCACCTGCTTTTGATGCACTGAAGACTGTAATTTGCCCTGCAGAACTGAGAAAAAGGAGAACAGACGGAGCTTAGATGGAAGGAGAGGAGAAAGGGACCTTTTAGAATCTGCACGAGCGTTAAAATCGTCTTTAGACAAAGTGTTCTACTTCGAATTTCTTGGTGTTTCCCTTGCCTGATGTAAGTGATCTCTGCTCTCTCTGTTCCTCGAGGGACACCTGAACTGCCTGAGCACGGCCTTAGGAGGTACAGCTTTGAGGAAGTCATTGAGTCCGAGGGGTCCATCCTTGTGAATGGAATTAGCAGCTATGAAAGGAGCTGAAGGGAGCACGGTGCCCCTTCTGTGGGATGAGGGTGCAGCCGGAAGCTGCTGTCCTTGAGGCAGAGTGAGCCAACTAGACGGGGATTCTATTGGCACCTGGATCTTGGACTTCAGAGTCCCCAGAATGATGAGCAGCACATCTCTGTTCATCAGTTGTCCGAAGTGTTATTGATTTTGCTTTCTTTTATTGCTTTGGCAGAATAACTGGCGAAGATCAATCAGCTCTGCTGAGGAGGACTCATTCAGGACCCAATCCTTGCTGATGTTGTGGGTCTTCTTAGTTAAATCTTTCTGAAAAGCCCAGACATGCTCATCTTGGTGATGATTCCAGATCCAGCCAAGCTGACAGTAAAGACTGAACTTCACACCCAGTCTGAGGCATTTTATTATAGCTCCCGGTTGAACCAAGACAGCCCAGTCTGGGTCTCGCCCACAGTCAACTCTATGGCTCCTCTCAGTGACTCACCCACCCATCCCTTCAGCACAGACAGATGGATTTCTGGACATTTATGCCCTTTCCCCAGATGATCCATTCGAAATAGTCATGCTACGTCACTCCCCTTGCTGTTGACTAGTTCAAGACCAGGTTTGAAAGAACCTCTTTCCCACACACATTAGAGCTTGCAAATCCCCACCCAAGAAACCATGGTGTTCTCATTAAGGAATCAACTCTCAAATGTACATTCTCATAGTCAGCTTCTCTCCGGGGCACCACTCCCTACAGGAAGCTGCCTGCAGAATCCTGGATCTGAGCTGTGGGGATCGCCGGTCTGGCACACGGGGGATGCTGTCCTGTAGGAAACACTTTATTGGATTGTTGCACAAGACTAACGTAGATAGAACTCGATTTTTACAACCTGGTTTGATTCCTTCCTCAGTGCTCTCGGGTGTTCCACTGCCTGCCAGCCCTGCTGGTTCTTGTCCTCACCACCCCTACTTTTCTTACTCAGATTCACATTCAATTCTGCATCTTTTTCATTCTATACAGAGCACAAGTTACCCAGCCAGTATTCTTCCTCATAATTCAGCCATGTTCCTGTCGACTCTGCCAAAAAGGAACTTTATAATAGCACAGATGTGTGGGTTTGCAGAATTGCCTCTCTCTGAACAGATCCAACACGTGGAACCCAAACAACTTTTTTCTTTTAAACCAATTTTATTCACCAACAATTTTATCTTATCAATGAGCCACTCCCAGATCTAAATCCTCAAGCAGGTGGCTCAGAAACCGCACTGGACCAAAAACAAACAAACAAACAATAAAATACTCATGATCAAGGTCAAACACAATGATAAAGGTCACAGAGAAAAAACACTAGCAATATTAAAGAGTTAATCTCACAGAAAATGGTTGTTCTGCTGGTATATATAAGTCTGTAATTACGCCTTGGGAAAGGAGGCAAGAAGTCAGTGCCACACTGTGCTCTGTACTAAGTTGATCGCTAGCCTGAAGTATACACCACCTTTGAGGGGGGGGCTGCTAAAAGAATTGGAATCACGGGCTTCAGCCAGAGATAAACCTCTGTGGGGTGTGGCCCTGCAGGTTCTAGTGGAGCTTAGCTGGGGACTCAGCATCTGGCATACCATTTCTGCCCAATATGGTCTGTTCTGGCACCCAGATATTCAAATACGAACTCTGAGGTTTCTGGAATGCATCCACCAACTTGGTGAGTTTGGTGCAGTCAGGAGTCTGAAAGGGAAGGGCAGTTGGGGGAGTTGGCGGAAGCAGCTTTTGTGCTACATGTTGGAGTGGCCCATGGGGAAGGAGGATCAGCAACTGCGCTTACAGCCGGTTGAGGACTTGGGGTGGGTGGGTGCTTCCAGCTTGGTGGCTGGCAGCAGAGGGCTTTGTGGGAAGGAGAAGAGGTATCATCCCGGGCAGTCTGCTGCAGCCTGGACTAGGGAGGGCACATCTCCTGCTCCAAGGAAGGCTGGATAAACCAAGCCTCAACTTGCTCCTCCTTTAGTTTGAGTCTGGTGGCCATGTTCTTTTGAGCCTAGAGGTCTGGGTACGGTTCCATCTTGAAGTGTTGTTCCAGCTCCCAAAGGTGCTCTCAGCTACTTCTTCTGATCAAGGGGACCCAGGGTACAGGAGGTCAGAGAACGTGGAAATATGGTCTATAGCTCACTTCAGGTATGATTGAAGGTATTTTGTATCCCCATACAACTTCTGAAAGCGCTGTTCTACCTCATTTTCCTCTGTCAGAAACAGGGACATGCAGTGCTTTTAAAATAATTGCCAAGATTTGGCTAAATGTTTATGAGTTTGAATGATCCAGTACTGTTAAATTCCCAACATGATTATTTTATTTCCCCCCAAACCTGTGACTACCCAGAACTTTGGAATGTGACTTCATTGGAGAACTGAGTGTTTGTGAATATAATTGGGTAAATTAAGATGAGGTCATACTGGATTAATAGGCCTGATCTAATGGCTGATGTCCATAGAAAGCCACGCGGGAATCATAAATACACACAGAGCAAAACAGCAGTATGAATACGGCATCAGAAATGAATATGGCATCAGAAACCAGTTACAATCCATAGGCCAAGGATTCCAAGGAGCGTTAGAAGCCACCAGACATCCAGGTAACGGAGTTACCTCACATAACATTCAGAAAGCCGGTAGCTCTGTTAACCAACTCAGTTTCAGATAGTTAGGCCCCAGAACTGCCAGCTTGGTGTTCTAGGCAAATTTTCTCTCATTTTAAGAGAGCTAATGCCTGGTAATTTGTCATGCAGCCCCAGGAGACCAGCTGTTACCGACTATGCACTGCCTGTGCCAGCTCATGGTCCCGAGACGCCCATCCCTCTTGGTCCTGATACCTGGGTAGCTCTTAGAGCTCAATCAGCGCAGAGTCCAGTGTACCTAGAACCGCTTCTCTGCCCATTCCTGCTGTCGGCTTTATGTCATGGATTTCCAAACTGTTCCCTCTAGAATGAGACCTATGTGTGCCCTGCCCCGTTCTTACCTGTTTGTGGAGATCATTTAATGTGATTGGCACATACATATTCTGGGGGGCTTTCTGGTCATAAGAGAGGACAGAGCTAGGCGTGTGCTATCACACATAACACTTAAGAGGCAGAGGCAGGAGGATTGCAAGTTTGAGGCCAGCCTCGCATACCTTGTCTCAAATACCACTTTCACAAAAAAAGAGAAAGGATGGGTGAATGAAATCTCCCCTTTTATAGAAATAGGCTTCAGGCTTGCTTTAGTGAAAAAGAGGTGCCTGGAAGAAATATGACCAACTTGGAAGGACTGTGTCCACTTACCTTCTTCAGATAAACTTCAGCTTACTCAAGCCCATTAAAAATACATATGGACACTACAAAATTCCCATATTTATATTAGTCATTTAAATTTCTTTTTAGGGTTGTGTGTGGTGGTGCACACCTTTAATTCCAGCACTCAGGAGGCAGAGGGAAGCAGAGCCTTGTGACTCTGAGGCCAACCTAGTCTACATGGTGAATGTTAGGTTAGCCATGGTTAAACAGTAAGATATCACACACACACATACACACACACACACACACACACACACACACAATTATAGAACAAGCATTTTTTTATTAAACATTTTAGACAGCCTTATCAAAGTATAATTGTTGGATAATAAAATGCATGCTTAAATTACACAAATTAGTGTTTTATACTTGTATAAACCCTGGGAGTTGGTCTCCCCATAATCAACATAATGAATGTACTTAGTAGTTTCAAACGTTTCTTTGTGTTCTGTCTTAAAACGATGCTAAAATTTGTATAAAGGTGTCTGTGCTAACCACGCTAAGTGAACGGTGCAGGAGCATTAAGTATATTCCTAACACTGTAACTCTCTCCACCGAGGCTAGACCGTAACGTGGCGGAGCCCACCCTTCTAACACCCACAACTTAGCAATCACACTCCTCACACAAGGGAACCAGGCAACGATGACTGACTGGTTTATCTCTGCATATGAGAGAGTCACGGATGCTGTCTCATTTCAGAATTTTTCTCTTTAAAACAATGGTTTAGTTTTTAATTATGTGTATGTACTGGCTGGTTTTGTATCAACTTGACACAAGCTGGAGTTATCACAGAGAAAGGAGCCTCCGTTGAGAAAATGCCTCCATGAGATCCAGCTGTAAGGCATTTTCTCAACTAGTGATCAAGGGGGGAGGGCCCAGCTCACTGTGGGTGGTGCCATCCCTGGGCTGGTAGACCTGGGTTCTATAAGAAAGCAGGCTGAGCAAGCCAGGGGAAGCAAGCCGGTAAGTAACATCCCTCCATGGCCTCTGCATCAGCTCCTGCTTCCTGACCTGCTTGAGTTCCAGTCCTGACTTCCTTTGGTGATGAACAGCACTGTGGAAGTGTAAGCTGAATAAACCCTTTCCTCCCCAACTTGCTTCTTGGTTATGATGTTTGTGCAGGAATAGAAACCCTGACTAAGACAGTGTATATGTGTGCATACTCTTGTGCACATAAGTGCAGATGCCCCAGGAGACCAGAAGGTGTCAGATCCCCTGAAAATGGAGTTGTGAGTCACCAGACCTGGGGTCTGGGAATGAAGTCTGGGTCCTTTGGAAGAAGAGCAAGTGCTAACTGCTGAGCCATCTTTCCGCCTCCAGAATTGATTATTTTTTCGTTGCAAGGGATGGTATTCCACTGTATAAAATATTCAATGTGACATTCTTCCAATGTTAGGCAGCAGGAGAGAGCCTCAGGTCCTCCTCAAACAAGCAAGTCTAAAGTGTTGATAAGCTATGGTATCTGGTGTTTTAATGCATTTCTGAGAGAACACGTTTCAGTTTACAGTGGGTCTCCCCACATGTAACCTCACTGGATGGAGAAAATGTAAATTGATCTGATTACTTTTCAGATATTAAATCAACTTGACCCGTGACGGAGAATCTTCAGCACATTGTTTAATTCTGTTTTATAGATTATTATTGACATGTGTGCTTGTATGGGTTATTGTCTATGTCGCTGTGATGAAATCCTCTGATGAAACCAACTTAAGAAGGTATAACATCTATATCATGACAGGGACATTTTAGTGTCAGGAGCAAGAGGCAGGTTATCCCTGTGTCCACAGACCGGAAGCAGAGATACAAAAGAAGGGCTCAGCTGTCTTGGGCCTTTGTACTCAGTCAGCCTAGGATCCCAACCTAGGAATGGTCCCACATGAAGTTAAAGTGGGCCTTCCAACCCTAAGATTTAGATCACCCTCATGGTCACCCTCCTGTCTGAGCTGTCTAGGTCACCCTCATGGTCACCCTCCCATCTGAGCTGTCTAGGTCATCCTCACAGGTCTGTCTGAGAACAGTAGTTTCCCTGACTGAGTTCTCAGGATCTTTGAAGGCCAGCTTGTCCAAGCCGAGTTGTGTTCTTGTTCCCATTTCATATCCTTGCTGGTTTTCTGGTTGGTTTTTTTTTTTTTCACTTATTTCTTTATTTTACTTTTCTCTACCAGTTCCTGAGAGCAGGACAATGATGTCCCTGACTGTGGTTCTCGTGTCTCTACTGGTCCCCGATGTCCCCCGAAACGTGGGAGGAGAGAGGCAGGCGGCTTGACAGATGATACACAGGCCCTCTGTGGGAGGTCAGGATAGAGCCCTGTGGTGATGGGTGGGGAAGGGAAGAGATAAAAACAGGGAGGCATTTCTGGGAGACAGTGTCGTGGGTGCTGAAAGCTGCCCTTTCACCCCTGCTCCATGCCTGTGCCTGGACCGTGGCCCTCTCCCCAGTAAGTTCCCATGCCTCCTGTGATGCTCAGCTTCCCTCATTTCTCACACACGCTCAGTTGTCAAGTTGCTCCTGAAGCCTCTGACACGCCCCTGTCCCATTAGGACACCTCACACTGCATCTACCTCTGGTCCCCGGAAGAAAGACTCTCTGTGAAGCTCACCACGGACTCCGGTGGCGCTCTGATTATCTGCTGCACAAATAATTTATAATTCCTCAAAGTTGGAGTGGTCACACAGAACCTCTCCCGAGCATTCCGTACATTTTCAGAACTGGATATGAATTTTAATGCTGACATTTAAGATGCTGTCAAATGGAGCCAGGGTCCCCGGAGACCACATCCTGCTTGAGTGTTAGAGTCGGGTGAGACATATGCAGACCGGGCGTGAAGGTTTACCACGATCTCACACAGGCCGTCTCCCTTTGGAGTCTCTCCCTGCCTGCACTCATTACATGCCACAGGGTACTGCGGCTCTCTCTCAGAGGGCTCACTGTCACTGTCACCCCTTGCGGGCATCGTCTGTTCTTTGCAGGCAGCAGCTGCCAGGCCTCAAGATGAATACTCAGGTGCCGTCTTGACGGGTAGCTGCCCCCAACAAATTGGCTCATGATCTGCAGAGATCTTCCTTGGAAGTGTGACACATGGTGACAGGTGTGAATGGTGGGCGGCACTCCTGTTTTCAGGTACACCAGCTCTGGGAAACTTTTTCAGCAGACAAAAAGCAGTTCACCATGGAAGCTCCGAAGGAGGTTGGGATCACTCGGTTCCAGGGAAAATGAACAGAGGAGTAAACCGTCCCCCATTCTCATGCACACACCGAGACTAGAAGAGCTTAAATTCCAATTCTAGATCACATGGTATTCTGGGGACAGAGCCAGGCTGTGATGTCGTAAAATATACATCTTGTGTTCCTCCTGTTCCCTGGCATACCCTTCCTATAGCCCTTGGCGACTTTGAACTGGTGATGTCACTTTGCATGGGTTGGCTGACAACTCCTAGGTCACTTAGAGGTGGAAGCTTGTTCCTGGGAAGGTCAAGATCAAGAAGATGTTCTGTTCTATTTTCCAACGTCACAGAGGGCAGAGTGGCTGAAGGTTGAGTGTGCATGTGCGAGTGTGTAAGCTTGTGTGTCCTGTGTACACGTCCTTATTTCTCAGTGGTGCTTCATGAGATCACAGGAATGTTCTGCACTGACACTGTGGTGTGAAACCAGAGGACATGGCTACCTCCAGTCCTCAGAGTCTTCTCCGGTGCCCTGCAGTCACTAACAAGACGGCACCATAGTTTACTCGGCCACAAGAGTAAACTGGAGGCAGTGGAGCTAAGAGCTGCTGTGAGGCTGCGGGCAAGGGATAGGGTTCTGCTTGGAGGGGAGACTTAAATAGAGTGTTGTTTGTTTGTTCTTAAATCTCAGGTGCTCAGACATGACATCACCCAGCAAGCTCTAGGTGTGTAGCAGGTGGGTGGTCTCCGCTCTGTGCCTTTAATGTGGCACGCATCCGGGCTTTCTCTTAATGGAATGAGGCCTCGAGGAAGCAGCTTGTCCACTCTAGGACTGAAAAGACAGTGTGCTGTAGAGAAGGAGCTAAGGCCATGTACCGGCCTCAGGCCAATTAAGCCTGAAACAAATTTCAAGCTGCCAGAGCTCCGATTATACTTGGAGTGCTGTGTGCTTTACCCCACGGGGTAAAGCCTGCTGGACCTGCCCCAGTAATTGGGCTGAAGCTTTGGCTCTTCACCCATGGCTTCCTAATGATCAATGGTGCTGAGCTATTTGCTTAGAAGCATTTAAAAAGCAAAAGGGATAGAAAATGCAGACAGGGAGCCCACCAGCCTGCCTGCCCGCATTGAAAGCATCTCCTGGAGGCACACTCTGGATTTTTCCACCAACCCATGTGGCATAAATAGGGGAACAGAAAGGAAAGGTCAGGGAAGCCGGAGTTATTAAAGTGAACACTGAGAAGTCTCCCCATGTGAATAGCAGCTTCAACTCATGTGGGAGAAAAAAAAAATCATGGATTTTCTTTTCATCAAAAAACCACAAGCTCAGCATCAGAGAGGAAACAATTATTCATAAGGTCCAAAGCTTGGAGAGCCTGACCCGCCGTCCCAGCAGGGAGAGAGCGCAAGTGGCTGATAACGTGTGGTGATTAATTTGGGCAAGATTAGCTTTGTGTACTCAGTGGGGCCACACAGCTTCCAGGTTGGCTAATTGTTTGCTACCCCTAGTGTGTGCTCACAACCACTGGGAACGAGGAAACAGGACTTAAGGAGGTAACGCCTCTTCTGCATCCCACAGAAGTCTCTTGGTGTGAGCCACGGGGTGGTGTGCCATGGGGTGGTGTGCCACGGGGTGGTGAGCCACGGGGTGGTGAGCCACAGGGTGGTGTGCCATGGGGTGGTGTGCCACGGGGTGGTGAGCCACGGGGTGGTGAGCCACGGGGTGGTGTGCCACGGGGTGGTGAGCCACGTCCTTACCTTGGAAGAAATGAGGCTCTGCAATGTTGTGATGCTGTCAGTGTCTGAAACAGAAGGGACCCTACATCATTACTGTCGACGTTTGGTCTCCACCGATGGATGCGTGGAGCATAGCCCCTAGGAAATTTGAGGCTGAGCCGGGCACCACGTCATTACAAAACTCCCTTGGTGATTCTCTCAGATGCCAGCTTAGCACTGTCCTTCCACTACCCAGAAGAGAAATTGAGGCTCAGACTAAAAAAGGGACATGGGCTATGACAATTACTGCAACCTGCTGGGAAGTGTTCACTATTCACAGCCCTCAGCACCTCTGCCAACATTTTCCCGTATACCTTCTGGCTGCTGACCAATGTAAAGCAGATTATAGTAGCCACAGACCTGAGCCCTGGCAGGGGCCCTGGACAGTTCTTCCCGGGCAGTTCTGGGGAAGTTGTTGGCCGGAGGATCTGAATGGGGCCTGGGCACGCGGACAGCGCTCGTAACGAGGTTCTCACTGCTGACACCTGCCTGCTGCCCTGCCCCAGCCTCTATCTGAAGCCCCATTGCGTCCCACCTGACACCTGTGCTGACTGACTGGCTGCCCTCTTCTCCCTCCTGTTCTGAGTAGAGACAAACAACCTCCTCCAAACAGAAGCATCTTCCAGAAACAGAAGGAAAGAGCAGCCACTCAGCTGGAAAGCAGGCAAAAACTTGATCAGAGAGATCCAGAAAGAAAAATGGCCCAAGTGTCAAGCTGCATCAGAGAAAAAGGACACCCCCTCCCCTCACCCTGTTGTGGATAGCCCTGGAGCTGTTTGTATTTAATACTAACTTCACCTCCCCAAGATGGACTGCCTAAGTGAATTGATTTCCTATGAACCTTCCCTTAATGAATAAAGATTTCTAGGAACTAATGACTGGGTGAGGAGTAGGCAGGACTTCCAGATCATAGAGAGGAAGAGGCAAGGCTGCAAAGAGGTGACTTGCTTTTGGATTGGGATAGCTAAGGAGAGGACCCTGGTTTAGACGGCAGATCCACCAGGATTTGACACCAGAGGAGTTGTATTTAGAATAGCTTACAAAATTGGACGGTAGTTGCTGTGCCTAACTATTGAGTTACCTGTTGATTCTAAACTAAGTCTGTGTGGTGTTTTCATTCACACAGCGACGCAATCGAGTTCCAGAGAAAGGCTGGGTAGCAGGCCATTCCAGCTAGTCACAGGAATTTGGAAGGGTAGGGCTGTTGTGGCAGTGACCCGCCATGGGAACTTGGTGAGCCAGGCGGAGAGATTTCAGAACTCTGGGATCAGAGTCTGTCTGACTGCCGGCGCCACACCAGCAGTAGTGTGGGATTGTCATTTTTTAAATTATTATTATTTTATGAAACACCCGCCTCTTTCCCAAAAGCTAGAAAAACCCTGAAACCAGCGGGGGCGGTTGCAGAATTCACAGCAGGACATTCATATATATGTACAAAAGAACACACTCTATGAACACACAACCCACGAGCCATCTAGGAAAACTGTGACATGGCCACATCTATGTTTAATGACAATTTAGCGACCCCACATTGGAGTTTGTTTCCTTCAGATAACCAACCACACACACACCGTTTACAAAGTTGTGTAAGTGCAGTCAAGGTTGGCTTAGTCACGAGAGACTGAGAGCAGCTTAGGGGACAACTGACCCATAAGTAAAGACTAGCACACGGGTGCTAACAGCGACTAAAGAATCTGAGTTGGCACGCAGAGCCTTCCGGGATGTATTTTAAGAAGAAAGAATTAAACTACGGAATGTTAGAAACAGAGCAGAAAGTCTGACAGTTTTGCATAATGAAGAAGGAAAGTAATGCCTGTGTGGATTTGTTTGTGTTTTTGTGAGCAAACTGCAAGAATTCAGCCCACGGCAGGGAGGTGCACGTGAGTGTGCAGGTAAGTTGGGACAGGAGAGGGGGAGGGAGAGGTTAGCCGGTGCACATTTTCCTATCTCCTTTTGAGTTTTGACCCCATGTGGCTCCATAACTGTCTCTTACGAAGTAAGTTTAAGGGCTGGAGAGATGGCAGGGTATCTGTTGCTCTGCAGAGGCCCTGGATTTGGTGACCAGCACCCACACGGCAGCACATAACCATCTGATACTTCAGTTACAGGGGATACAATGCCGTCTTCTATCCTCTATGGGCATTAGGTATGTATGTGGTGCACAAACACGCATGCAGGCATTCACACATATATGTGAGGTTGGTTGTTTTATTCTTTTGAGTAAAAGCCTGAGTGTATTTCATGACCTAGATTTCTGGTTCCACCTATCTCTGAGTCTGGCCCTGTTTGCAATGTCCCTTTGTCCCTTTGTTAGGTCCCTTTTCAAAGTTTTTCTGCCTCTTCCTCTTAAGCAGTCCAAAACAGGCTGCTTTCCAGTGTGTCTCTGGTTTCTCTCTCTGGGCCTCTACTTCCTGTAAAGACAGTGGGTTTTGAGTCTTCACTGCCTGCTCCAACCTGGATTACAGTTTCCTCTATTGACTTCTCTGTCCCCAGACAGACAATCCAAGCTGTTACCCCATTTGCTCCTTTTTTTTTTTTTTTTTTTTTTTTGCTGTTTTCTATTTTTTTTTTCAAACCCCCAAAACCTCCTCACGCATGATCCATCTCCAATAGAGGGGAGAGACATAGGAGAGCAAAGAACATGACCTCATCCAGCTACTTCCTGTGGCAGATGGGGAGAGAAGGAAGTGACCTCATCCAGCTACTTCCTGTGGCAGATGGGGAGAGAAGGAAGTGACCTCATTCAGCTACTTCCTGTGGCAGATAGGCAAAAGGAAGTGACCTTATCCAGCTACTTCCTGTGGCAGAGGGGGGAGAGAAGGAAGTGACCTCATCCAGCCACTTCCTGTGGCAGATGAAAGACTAACTGGGGGCCACCGCTGCTCCGTGAATTTCATCTTTCCTGTATTGATGTTACCGTAATGGAGGAAAGCCCCTACTGAGGGTTCCTGCAGACTTGGGCTGGGGGTTGAATTCTTTAGATGACCTGTGGAGCCTACAGTCGGACTGCAGTACAAACTGCAGTTTTGTTTGTTTGTTTCCTGAAACAGCCTCACTCTGTAGCTCCCGCTGTCCTTTGTAGACCTGGCTGGCCTTGAGTTTACAGAGGTCTGCCTGCCTCTGCCTCTTGAGTGTTGGGATTAAAACTAAGCACCACCATGACTGCTTGAGACATTATATGTGTCTCGGAGCCACGGAGTGCAGACAGAGTTTGTTGCTTCTTTCTCTCTCCCATTTTCGTTACTTACCCAAATGGTTCAGGACATGTTGGAACAAGAGCTGAGCCTAAAAGGATGATTGAAGAACAGGGACTGTTAGAGTCTGAATTGCAAAACCAGCTGTAGACTCATGTGAACAGAGAACCCAGAGACAGGGTCTGCTTCAAGAGGAAAAGAGGAAAAAAAAAAAAAAACCCAAGCTGCATTTATTAGAATTCATAAAAAGGGCTGGAGTGGAGTTGGGACAGCTGCCAGAAATAAACAGGCTGCTTCTTTTTCTTTTTTCTTTAAAAAAAAAAATAATAAAGGGCTCACCACTTGCCAAGCGTGCAGAGCTCAATGCCTGATTGCCGTCCATGGGGATTTTTTAAATCAGGGGGAAAATAATGCAGGTAGGAAAAAGTGCTGAGTCAGGGAATCTCAGAGGCGGCTCTGGGACTAAGGCGGCCATTACTGAGGCAATGTGGGTGGAAGGTGTCGGGATCAGAATATCATTTGAGAGGCCCTGGGGAACCCAAGAGGGAAAGATGCTGCACAGTCCTTCCATTTGCACAAGCTCCTGTCAGAGGGCTTTGCCAACCTACAGTGTGAGGCGAGGGTGCGTGTTCCTTAGTTCTACCATGATTTGCCATGGCGTCTTGCTAGTTCAACGGAAGTGGGGGGTGTTTACGGTTCTTAGGAACCCTCGGCTGGAATCGGAGGTGGCCCTTCACGCTGGGCAGGTGAAGAAACAGTGGGAGGTGCCTGCGCAACCGCTGAGCATTTCCGGAATTTAATATCTATCATTTATTTATTTATTCCTTGACACTCAGCCATCTCGGAGAGTGTCCTACCTAATTACCAAACGAGGTTTAAGTTGAAGAGCAAACTAACCAGGTAGAAATCAGCCAAACCTCACCCAGTTCTCCTTTACACAGCCAAAGGACTCAGGCAAAGAATGTAGCCACTTTGAACATCATTCAGCCCTGTTCTCTGCCTCCCAGCCTGAACACAAAACAACATACTCATGTGTGTCCTTGGGGTAACGGGTGCCCTTGTTTCTAGGTACTGCCAGATGCAGTTCTTACGCAGTTCAGATAAACTGGAAGGCAGAGTAAGAAGCTTTGCTGCTTTCCTGAAGACCATGATGAGGGGTAACTGTGCCCACGATCCACCGCTCAGGGTTTCCCAGTATACACCCAACACTTGGGAAGGCAGCAGTAACACCAAATACTGGGTGATTTCACAACGGACAGGGCTAATTGATCATATTGCAAAGGGTCAGAGCTGCTTCAAGTGTCGCCTTCAAGTCCTCAAGGATGTTAAGTAGGTGTCCTGGGGTGAGCTCAGTGGATATTCTGAGTGACTTCTGATTGAACAACCATCAGACATGGCTGAAAATAAAGCTGACATCCTCACATGAGGAAGTGAGCCCCACAGGCCCTGAGTCTGGGCGTAGGCACTGAGATTATGGTCTGCAACCATCTCCTTAGTGTTTGGTTTATTGGGTACAAGGTCACCCAGATGCCATCTCTGGGCTAACCTCTCTTGCTTCCTGTTGCAGTAAATATTAAAAAGGTGGAAGGGCTTATCTCTTTATCGGCCCCATAGTCTAACTCCTCGGGCACTGCTTCTAGTATGGAGCCCGCGTATGGACTCTGTCGCTTGGTCCAAGTTGCCCTGATCTCACTCCACCTGCATGGTTCTCTTCAACCCAGGAAAATCACAGTCCTGCCCAGCACAAACATGACTCTAAGGCCCGATAGTTTTTCATACAGGTTTATATATCAAACTTTCAATCCACAAACCCTCTACACAATAAGATTACATCAAATAGACAAAGATACAAACTGCCCTTCTATAGAAGATAAAAGACCTCTAAAATCATTAAAATGTTTATAGCTACCCAATGCCAATTAAGCCCACCTGGATTCAGTTCATCCTTCCCGATGTCCATCTTGGAGCTTTATCTTGGTCTTCCCCTGTCCTCTGACCACTGACCCTCTCTCTCCACCGCCCTTCCCTTGCCCAATCCCTGGGTCTCCCCTTTATTTTACTAATTAAAATGGGAAGGTTATGATAAAGTCCTGAGTATTTGACTAGGCAGCACTTCTTGGGGAAGTGGAATTAACATCAAATACAAGGTTATAGGACCTTCTACAGCTTACCCCTAAGCCTAGGAGTCCCAAGCTCTCCTAGGTCTGAGCTGCTTTTGCTAGGCTGGGTTCACTTTCTGAATGTTGGCTTCTGGGGGGGCCTTTGAGCAATGATACGGGCAGGGCATCTTCTAACAAAGCCTTTACAGAAATCCTTTCCCCCAGGAGAGGCACAGCCAGAGCTACGTTTCTGACCAGAGCCATTTAAGACAGAGAGACATTTGGTCTTAACGAGCCAGTTTTCTCCCAGTGCACTTGCAGATCACATGAAAGGTTCTGGCTGCCGAAGAGTTTCCTGTACTCCTTCTCCCTGTGGGCTACATTCCTCCACGCTGCATTCTAGTCTTTTCCTGGGAAAGAACTAGAACTTTACCTAGAATCCCCTGAGCCATTCCAAAGACATGAAGCCTCTCCCCATGCAGGGTAGGGGTGGGCTGATCAGACAGGTGAGGAAGCAGGAAGCCAGGAGGTAGTTGAGGCTGGATTGGAAAGGAGGCAGTCTGGCTGGAAGCTTTGAGGCTTCCCAGAGGTTCAGGCCTTCCATGCCTGGACAATACCTGAGACTGAAAAACAAACCAAAACAAATAGGTTAACCAAGGGTAAGAGTAAAACAAGGGCAGGAGTTCCTGTAGTCAGTCAACAAACATCATGCCAGAGCACACAACATTCCAGGTGCTATCCAGGCACAAGGATATAAAACACGGAGATTCTGACTCCATGGAAAAAGAAAGTAAATGCGGAAGTGAGAGCAAGCTGGGTCTGTTTGTGCAGATGCATAAAAACAAGGGCTTCTGTCTGCCACCAATGCTCATGCTCAGCGGGGGTGCAGAGGAGGCTCCAGGGTGCTCTGACTGTAGGTGGTACCAATTGGTGGTGTGAGTTTAACTTTTCCTGGCTATGACTGTTAGGAGATAGAAGCTGCCCAGGGGTGGAGGGTAGTTTGTGTTATGTACGGCTTGACCATTGTGCAGTTGTATGCCTAGTCCCTGTGGCCAAGGTGAGAGGCCGCCCTGCACCAGTTAGAATGACTAGCGAGCAAAGCAAGAAACAGACCTGCAGAGACTGGATCACCAGCAGAAACATGAACCCATGTGATTACTCCGGCGGGCATAGCAGAACTTGGCGATCCAGGGAACCTACTCGGTCATGGGCGGTCCCCAGTGTCTCGCTTCACATTTACCAAAACTAGAAAAAAAAAAAAAACCCAAAAGCCAAGAATTTCCATAAAGAACGGATATGTGACTAGAGAAAAGAGGGTGGTATCACTGCCCAGTGGGAGGACTCCTGAATTCATGGTCTGGAGTGACAGCGGGAAGACCTGGGCTCTGTGATCTTCATCTGTGATATTCTTGATAGGGCAGAGGGACGAATTTGGAAAAGGTGTTGGTGGCTGTCATGAAACAAGTGGACGTGGACTGTTGGGAGACAATAGACTTGGGGTGATGCCTTGATTATATTGATAATTACAGAGTCCGAGATATTGGTCAAACGCAGAAGAAAAAGGCTCTTTAAAAGAATGAAGTTTGTCCTATTGTCAGAATCACATAAAACGAAAACATATAATTATGGGAAATAATAATCGCCATGGAGAATTTAAGCAAATAAAAAGAGAAATGTATTTCCAGACAGTTGGCCAGAGGACAGCTGGTAAACATTGTAGAAATGTAGGTGGAGGAGATATTCCCAGACTCCTTGGAGCGGCCATTAGACATCTGAGACATGGAGATTCTACAGTGTGTATAATAGTCACTCTCACATTTCTGTGACTGGCATACCTGACAATTAGAAGGAAAGAATTTCCTCCAGATCTCGCTCCATTATGGCGGAGAATGCATGGCTGACAGAAAGGTCTGCATCATGCTGGACCGGGAAGCAGAGAGAAGCCAGTGGGGACTCCCCACAGGATTCCTCCTTTCTCCAATTTGAGTCCATATATGTGGGCCACAGCCCATCAGAAAGTGTCAGCCACATTTAAGATGGCTCTTTCTGCCTTAATAAATCCTGGAAACACCCTCATAGATTCAGCCAAAGGTACACCTCACTAGTCTCCTAGGTGATTCTAAATCCACCCAGATTGGGAAGAGGAGGTCGGCGTGGCTTGACTAATAACTAGGAGGTGCTAGCAGGCCCAGAGAGTAATCAATGGCTCCTCTGCAAAGACCTCTAGGGAAGAACCAAGCTGCCCAGCAGAAATGGGCAGAGGAACAGTGCAGCAGGTGTGGACCTGGGTAAAATGTCCTGCAGGACCACTCCCAACAGCAGAGCTCACCAGGAGGGTGCTTTTTAACAACTGTCTTTAATACCTGAGTATGTCCTCATTTTTTGGCACTTCTGTCCTATCTAGGATTTCAAGTCCCACTGAATGCCACACTTTGCTGCTCTTCAGCCAGAGCGCAGCAGAGGGTGGCAGCATCTCCCGTGGAGCACAGCCACACTGAGCCCATTGGGCTGTGACAGGGTGTGATGGGCCCCGCTGATCTGGCCACTCCAGTGGCCAGGTTTTTTGCTCTTTCACAGCATCACTGACTATATAAACTCCTTAATCCAAAAGAAGGTAGGAGAAAGCCACACCGAGCTCAAGGAGAAAAGGCTGTTTGCCATTTCATTGGAGCTGGGGCAGAGGCTTCTTTCGTGGGAAGTTGGTGGGCTGTGGGAGCCTCCACTCTGATTTATTTTAGGGAGAAAGAGTTCAGCGGGCATCAGTTATTCTAATCATTAGTAGATTTAGTCCAAACGCGCTGTTGTTGTTGGCAGTCAAGTGGTGTGGGCTATTTACTTGAAGGATCCTTGATAAGCCATTTGTTTATTGATTTAGTTAAGCAGGTGTGTGTAACACTGTTTACTGGGAAGAAAAGGAGACTTTGTATTCAGTGAAATAGAAACACTTGGTGGGTTAAAGGAGCCACATTAACATTTGAAAAAGAAAGATACTGAAACAGTAACAGAAGCAAGTGCAGCTAAGGTCTGGTCATTACTCCTGGCTTGAGAGCTGGTAGATAGCTCAGTGGTTACAGCATTTGCCATCCAAGCAAGAGGTTTCCAGGTGGCCTGCAGCTTGTCTGCATCTCCTGTCCAAGGAGGTAGAAACGGAATCCCGGAGCAAGCCTGAGAGGGAGGTAAGCTACACTGGCAAACTCTGGGTTTGACTGAGACCTGGCTTCACAAAAATAGAAAGTAGTATGTGGCAGAACCTTCCCCTAAGGAATAAAATATTCAAGGGACCAATCACAGGGTGAGAAGGAGGCGTGACTTCCAGGTCAGAGAGAGAAAGAGGGGAGTCAGGAGAAAGACACCTCCCTTTTGGATGGGAGGGAACATGGAGGTGCAATGTGGGTAGCGGAGGCTCCCATTCAGGTGGTGGATCCGGGATCTGCTCCTGGAGAATATATAACTTAGAATAGCTTACAAAATGAGGATGCTAGTTTCTGTGCCTAGCGGCCGTGTTACCTGTTGTTTCTAAACTAAGATTGTGTGGTGCTTTCCTTCACGTGGCAACTCAACTGGGTTCCAGAGAAAGTTACGGCAGCAGGGCAACCAGACAGGAGAATTTGCAAGTGTGGGGCATGCGTGGAAACAGCCCGCCATGGGAGCTTAGCGAGCTGAGTGGAGAGATTTTGGAGGTCTGAGCCAGAGAGTCTGCCAGGCTGAGAATAGGCCAGCCTGTGCACAGTGCCATACAGGCGCTAGTGTGGGATTCCTGTGTAATATTTAACACAACACAGGACTTCACTCTTTGGCCTACACACAGACACACACACACACACACACACACACACAAACACACACACTCATGCACACACATGCGTATAGCACTCACACATACATAGCCACACACATTTGAACATGCATGGAACATGCATCACGTACAGATTAAAAGAGGAGGAGGAAATGGTATCTTGTAGAGATGAGAGCTCATAAAATTCAGAGAAGAGGAGACATAATACACGTGCCTGCAAGAGGTTGGTGGGGAGCCAACAGGAACCCCCATTCTTGCTTGCTGCCCGAATACCTGCCTTCCTGTAGGAAGATGGGGGCGGGTCTGCAGGTGTGACCGAAGACAGTCCATACTCAGCTGAGTGTGTGACAAGGAGGGAGGGTGCTTGTCGAAAAGAAACAACTTGATATATAAACTCAGGCATTTTAGAAGACACAGTATTATTGATCGCATAAAAAACAGCCTTAGCACACAGAGAGCTACACATGGACGGAGCTGTCAGCTCCTTTCAGGCATAAGAAAAATCTCTTACAAACAAATCTTTGTGATGTTGATGGGTGGTCCCTGCAGAGAACCTGGTCATCTTTTAGGAGGAAATCTTTAATAACTCCTCTCTGGCCCTGCTTTACTCTGTGGCTCTGTCTGTCCAGGTACCAGGGAGGGATGCTCATAGCTGGTGCTGGGTGTAGGTGTCATGTGCAATGTCATGAATGGTCCCCAAACCCCAGGGGAGCAAAGTCGACAGTCCTGACAATGTTCTCTGACCCTTCTGCACCAGGTGATGGCTCCTTAGTCTCAAGCAATGCCTGAAAAACCACAGGCCTCCGAGGGGGGGCTTTTCCAGTATAGCCCCATCTGGCCACCATTTAGCATCCAGAATGTTCTACTTCTGGTCCAACCAGCCTCCTCCCCATGTTCATCCAGTAAGCTTCTCACTCACATCCTTGTGTCTGCTCTTGTCTCTGGCCTTCCATGGGTCCTGTATTACTACTCAGCTCACTAAGTCAGAGCAGCTCTTTACGACACACATGGCAGAGCTAAAGCTGACTGGTGTACCTCAGACGTCTGTCTTCGGAGGTGTGCTCATGTTTCCCGTGTCGGGATGTCCATGGCCTCATCGTGAGGAAAGGTAGCAAGGGGGCCATTAACTGCACAACGGAGAAATCCCACTAGTCCCTCCTCTGCAAGACGCAGCAGCACAGAGAAAAAGCTCTCAGAGCACAGAGAGCTGAGCAAACGAACCAGACACTTCTAGTAGCCCATCCACTTGAGTTGTGCATGTGTGTGTGTGTGTGTGTGTGTGTGTGTGTGTGTGTGTGTGTGTGCATGTGTGTGGTGTACATGAATTCCTGTGTGTGCACATGTATGCATGCACATTTTCATGTGGAGGTCGGAGGACAACCTCATGTGTCATTCCTCAGGAGCTGTCTCCTTTACTTACTGGGATAAAGTCTCTCATTACCCTGGGATTGACTGATTAGACCAGGCTGGCCAGCCTGTAAGCCTCAGGAATCAGGTTGGAAACAGCTCTCCAGTATTGGAAGTTACAAGTATGCACTGCCAATCTTCACCTTTTAAAGGAAAAAATGTGGGTTCTGGGGATCAAACTCAGGTCTTCAGTTTGCAAAGCAAATGTGCCACCAACTGAGCGATGTCCCCAGAGATGACACACAGTTCTCAAGTAGGACGAATTAATTTATAGGTGGAAATCAAGAGGGTTGTTAATGTTAGATGTTTGGGGAGCAGGAAAAAGACCAGCTGGGGGGTGGGGGTGCTGGAGTGCCAGGGTTCTTGATCTGGGCTGATCTGGAGAAGCAGGCTTACATTAATAGATGTCCTGCTGACTGGAAAATTCCACCGTACTCTGCTCTTCCCGTCCACGCGCTCTTATATGCCATCCTTCAGTAAAGTGTGTAACCTTTTAGATAATTGCACAAGGAAGACTGGAAATAGATGGAAATGTGAACTGTGAGAGCGTCCTTTACTTCAGCAGCTCTGAGGAGGACTGGGAGCCACCCTGGAGTGCCTTGTGCCCATTATGTAGGTACGTTGGTTTCAGTCGGCTTCAGGGCTGGTAAAGGGACCCTCCACTGACATTCTACACCAGGTTTGCCAAACCACATGCTTCACTGGCATTTTTTAATGTAGAGTTTGGGATTTGGTTTCTTGAGATTCACTTTGTAGCTCAGGCCGCCCTAAAACTTACCACAGGCTCAAGCGCTGGAATCACAGGAATGCTCCTACTATGTAGAAGGTAGAAGGACTCAGGGTTAACTAGCCATCAGGTCTGAGACCTACTGAGAGTGACGAATAAGGCCAGTTTCTGATATCTTAACCCGGCATCACAGATGGCATCAGCAGGTTTCAAAGCCATGCTCAGAACCTATGTCCCTCCTTTCACCTAGCACCAGACACTTACATGGTGTCACCAAGGCCACGAGGCCTTGTTGGTGGGGACTCTGTCGTTTCCCTATTTTGTTAGGGTTCAGACATGGCAGCCTTCAGAAATCAGGCACGGCCTGCCTCAAGTCCTTTGCACAACTTTTTCTTGCTCCTGGGATACTATGTTTTAAAATATTTTTCTTTAATTTCTGATATCGGGGCTGGAGGGATGACTCAGTGGTTAAGAGCACCAACTGCTCTTCCAGAGGTCCTGAGTTCAACTCCCAGCAACCACATGGTGGCTCACAACTATCTGTAATGGGATCTGTTGTCCTCTTCTGGTGTGTCTGAAGACAGCAGCAGTGTACTTATATATAATAAATAAATCAATAAATCTAAAAAAATAAATAAAATAAAACACTAATTTCTGATATCTACCTATATCTCTATCTACCCATCAATCAATCTATCACCTATATCATCTATATATCTATCTACTTCTATCTAATCTGTTTCTACATATCTATCTATATCAATCAGTATCTATCATCTATATTTGTACCTGCCTGTCTGTTAGTATATCTGTCTGCCTGTCTATCTATCTATCTATCTATCCATCCATCCATCCATTCATCCATCTATCATCCATCCATCCATCCATCCATCTATCATCCATCTATCTATCTATCTATCTATCTATCTATCTATCTATCTATCCATCTATCTCTCTCTCTCCTCCATTCCCTTCCCTGAGCCCACCCCTACCCCTGCTGTCCCCCTTATTCCCCATCACTTTCTGCTCTACTTTCTCATTTTCCATTCAGGTCCTGGGTGTCCTCTCACAGCTCCTGTGTTCACATTTAAATGGGCCATGCCATATCTATTTAAATGAAGATTTAAAGCACCCTCTCTTGCTTAGTCTCTTTGATTCTTGTCTTGTGTCCTAGCTCATCAGATCCTTTCCTCACCACCAGCTTCGACATCCTCTCTGCCTTGTCTCTCCCTGGCCTGATCCTCTGTGCTGCATTACGTCACCTATTTGTGTTTGCCTCTTGCCTCTTCTCTTCTAGAACTCGGAGGGAAGCATTTTCCATGGGCTGGCTTCACTGACTGTATCTTGTCCATCTTTCTCCACTTCCTGGCGTTGGTCTCTGGATAACCTTATTCCTTTGGGGTTTTCATTTCCTTTGTTGCAGAGTTGGCTGACAGCAGCATGGGCCATAGAGGTACCAGATTCCTCTGTGGGAGTGGCCATTGCTCTTGCCCAGGCAATGATTGACAGCCTTGATGCCATCAGCCTGAGGGTCAGCTTGGTGACCTAGAAGATGCCTCAGTCCTCGGAAATCTGACGAGTCTTCTTCCGGTGGTTCAATCAAAGCAAATATGGTCTTGACATTCCTTATTTCCAAACATGCAAAAAGGGAGTAGGGGGTGCCATTGCAGACCTCTGTGATTCAAGGAATCATTTCACACCGCCAGGAATTGCTGAGTAGCAAGGAAAGTCACTTGTGAGTTAGGTGGAAATGGATCCTTGATGGGTGACTGGTTACTGGGTAATTCCAGACTGAAGTGGAAATTTAAGGGTTCTTTGGGAAGTTGGTTGTGTTGGACAGTGTTTTGCTGGGAAAAACAAATGAAGGAATGTTTGCCCAAAGTGGAATGGAAAACTGAGGCAGACTTGTGAAGGCACCTTTAGCTGAAGCAGTCACAGGAAAAAGGATGTTCTGCTAAAGCAAGCACGTGAGAGGATATATGATGTGATGAAGAATTCTTTGCTAGCAACACACATGTATTGGTCTGACTTAAACTGCATCGTTGAGCTGCATCTGTCAGGACTCCATAGAGAGAGACAGACCAAACTCTTCTGGGGGTATGCTGCAGTTTCCTGCCGCTTCTCAGACTCAGGCTCATTGGCAGAATGATGTCAGCTGAGACAGACACATGTGCTGAGGCAGGACCTGTAGAGGACACGTGCTATTTGGAGAGTATGAACAGGACTAGATGGACAATGATAGAGACTAAGCTCGCTTACAGAGAAAGATGTGCAACTCTTGTTGGTCTCAACATGTTGCTGATCTTCCCTTCACTGACAGAGGCACAGCTGAGAACTTCTGGTGTTCCTCCTGGTTCCTCCTGCTGCCTGACTCACGCCGAGGCTGAGGCCTGGCTGTCTCTGTTAAATTGTGCCACCGCAGCTGATTCGTGTTTTCTGTCCCAACTCTACTGGACTGGGCTGCAGGTGCATCCATGAAGTGTTAGAGAGTGGATCAAGCTACAGCTGCTGAGCCTTGAACTGAACTGCTAATTTCCAAAGAACCTTTCTAAGCAGGTCCACTTCCCCTATCCTTTCTTTTCCACTACCTCTGGTGGGTGGTGGGCTAGTAGGGAGGTGAAAGTGTTTAAGAACCATCATTAAAATAAGATTTGAAATAAAATTTACAGCAGACAGTGTTGTTGTCTGCTCCAGGGATGAAGTAGTTCAGGTCTGGCTCTCAAGGTCTCAGAACGGACTCCATCCGATTCCCTACCATAGCAAGTTAATGGCTTGTGCTCTAAGAGAAAGAGACAGAGACAAAAGGAAAATAATGTCAAAGTGCATATGGGAGCTGAAGAAACCCAAATAAAGGTCAGGCAGGTCTAGTAGCCCACCTGGCACTAGCTAGTCAGAGCCAAGGTCTTCCCAGGGCAAGCTGGCTGGCTAGAATGGCTGGAGTCCACAGGTGCTGGCTTTCAGTAAGGGTCCTGCTTCAGCAAATAGAGTAGAGAAATTCAGGAAGAACCCTGCTTTCAACCTCAGGCATCCACATGAACACACATGTGCACCTCCACATATATGCCTACACAAGTGTAAACACGCATATACACATGCACACATATACTACATACACACATCCAGAGGGTTAACTATGTTCCCAGGAAGTATTTTCTACCTTCTGACTCCTGTTGCTCATGAAGTCAGGATACTGCCCATTTGACAGAGCAGCTCAGAGCAGAATCGGGCAGGCAACAAACCTGTCCCCTCCTCTGTGCATGGAGAATGCTCATGTCTCCATCAGAAGTCACTTGTGGAGAATGGATTGGGTAAGACACAGCACATCACAAAGCTAGAACTCTATAGTAAAATCAGGGTCATTGCTGACCCTTCTTGGATGTAAAGTCATTTGCATTGTGAGCCACGTGAAACGTGTTTGTGAGCGAAATGAGAATATTCCCGAGGAACGATCTCTTACAAGGCAGGCCCAGCTCTGCTGGGAAAAACGGAGAAAGAGAGTAGATGGGGCATCCGATGGAGACTCCTCCACACAGGGAGCTGACATCCAAAGGCTGTGCTTTATTTTTAGCTCATGGCAGGCGACATAAACTTGGCATCTTGGATATAAAATGTACAAGTCATATGGCCCAGGTGCGGGAAAAATTCTCCTCTAGGGAAATCAATTTTTTTCCCCATCATTCATTCTGACTGCAGCCTAATTCTAGGCAAGTCAAAAAAACTCAGACACATGAAGGTGTCTTGTAGGGTGTTCAGTGATGTTCGCCCCTTTCTTCTGAGAGCACATCTGTGTTCTTGTTTGGCAAAGTGATGGGAACATGGTGGATGTGCCTCCACATACATGGGAAAGAGGTTCTATGTCACATCTATGACAGTCTGGTAATGACCACCCTGTTGTTTTCCCCCCAACCAAATCATTGGTCATTGATCTATGGGCTGCTTCTGGGGACAAGACCCTTAGCTCCCCAACATGCATGTGAGTGTGAACATGATGTCATGTGTATGAGCACATAAGGCATCATGTGTGTGAGTACAAACAATGTCATGTGTGTGAGTACACATTCTCTTTGTTCCTGGTCCAAGGAGTTGGGTGAGTTAGCAGGGCCTTAGCTCCTCTGTCTCCCATGCGGCTCTCTACTGTCCCTTCTTTCTGTGGGTGGGGAGGGGTGTTTATGTGAAATGTGAGATGTTTCCCCCATAAATGGATGGGTTTGAACTATTGGTCCTTTGATGTCTGGGAGGATTGTGGAGCAGTGACAGGTAACATCTAGCGGCAGAGGTAGGTTACTGGAGGCAAGACTGAAGGGCAGATCACCTCTGATTTTTCACTAGATCTGTGTCTCTTGCCAGGATGCCAAGAAGTGACGCTGTACCATATACTTTTATAGCAACGCCTTCCTCTACCATAATGACCTGAAATCCAGACACCATGGGCCAAAACAAATCCATCCTCCAAATTGGGTTATCTCTGCTGGTCATGAGTTCACAGTGCTAACACAGCAGGGAGACTGTCAGATCAAACTTCAACCAAATCGACAGCTTGTGCTAAGACCTGGGTCTTAATAAGCTCACATTCTGGGATTAAACATTTCTAACCCTATATCTCACTTCCTTTTTAATTTTTACTTAGTCTTTGGGGCATTTCGACAAAGTGTGTGTGTGTGTGTGTGTGTGTGTGTGTGTGTGTGTGTGTGTGTGTGTGTGTGTTTGCATGCAGTGGTGCATGCATCCCAAAATTGACACTAGGAGTCATCCTTGATAACTCTTCTACATGATTCAGTGAGGCAAGATCTCTCAGTTGGAGCCAGAGATTGTTCATATGGCTAGTCTTATCAGTCACCGTGCTCTGGGGACTCTTTTGTGTCCACTGCCCAAGGCCAAAGTTACAGGTAGAACTCTACACCCAGTCAGCATTTATATGAGTTCTGGAGAATCCAATCTCTGGTCCTCTGCTTTAACAATGGAGCCATCGCCCCAGCTAGAAATGAGTCTTAAAGTCAGCAGAACAAACACCCCAAAGGCTGCAGCAGAGGACAAAGTCAGGAAGGTGTGGCCTCTCAGTCCATCCACATCAGGTGACACTGTAAGGCCCTTGTGTGGTCTCCAGGGAGCTGAGGACTGAAGGGTAACTCTCTTAAAGCATCTGAGGTCCAGGGACATGAGAGTGCTCAGGAGAACTGGAGGCGGGGTTAAATGTGTCCAGGAGCCTCTGCTTGCCTGGGTGGACGAGCGGTGTGGGTAGGCTGCCTGGAGTGGCTGATGTGTAGAGGAACATGGCTCAGAGGCAGACTTGAGGTCTGCGAGTGCATTTCTGAGAAGAAGCTGTGCTTGCAAGATTGTGACAGCTTCTTCCCCCTCCTTCCCAGCAGAGAAAACAATTACTCTTCACATTAGTCTTCCTCGCTTCAGACTCTCATCCATCTCCATCCAAATGGCCAGAGAGGAGCAGTGTCCAAAGAGCTCCCTGAAAAGCCCCCATCAGCATAAACTCGCCAACGCCAGGGTGGCTCCTCTGCTGGCTGGGGGTCAGGCCTTCCGGGCTATAGAGATCTGCGCAGCCTCAGGCAGGAGCTGTGGCCTCTGCCCACCTGCTTCTGTTGTTACTTTGCCTGGGACCTTGCCAGTCCCACTCACTGTGCTCTGGAGCCATTCATCGTCCCTCCAGGGTTGCTAATGATGACCCTTTATTCCTCCTGGAAGCTTGGTCAATCTCCCCAGAGTGCGGCCTTTGACCTTTTCCATCTTTATGGTCCTGTCAATGGCTCTGAAGAAGAAAAATACAATTTATCCAGCCCAAGACAGAGGGAGCCCGGAACCACATCTTGTTTTTTATCTCTTTATCTCAGGAACAACAGGAATGAAAGCAAGGTGGGGGTGGGTAAAGATGGCAAGTTTCCACTGCCACCCACCCCATGTGCCATGGGGCAAGATGCTGCCACTGCCTGGGACTGCAAGCCTAAGGAGACTCTAGTCCAAGCTTCCGAGAGTCTGATTTTTGTCATAATGGAAGAGAGTTTTATTTTAACCATTTGAAGAGGCCTTGAGAAAAATTCCATCTGTGAATTTCATTAAAATCAGCAAGAGCTAACAATGTTGGCTTTAAACTTGTGTCTTAGAAGGTCAGGAACTACTATTTAAAGTTATTAGATTCTAGTGATCATTGCAACCCATCACTGCCCACCAAATTTATGGTTTTTCACAACAGATATGAATTCTTCTTTGACATCAAAGGCCACAGTGTAGTAAGACCCAAGGGGCGTGCTGTTTGGGAAGTCAAGTTTTTTCTGGAGGTGTTAGGGAAGGATCTAGGTACCTTGAGGACGTGCCCTGTGGGAATGACAAAGGAATGAAGAAAGAACAGACAGACAGACAGACAGACAGATACACACACACACAGAAACACTGGGGTCATGTGACTCATGCCCACTGATAGAGTGGCTTGCACAGCTTCAGTGTGTTTATTATGGGGTTGGCTTTGCTCAGCAGGAGGTCTCTGTAGGCAGGCATCTTAGGCTGTAAGCATCGGGCTGTAAGATTGCCACGGCTGTACATAGTGCCCACTGGAAGGCTTTCCTATCCCTGAGTCTGACACACACAGAGAAGGCTTTACCATCTGTGGATATGACACAGTGGTTCTCAGACATGGCTGCTCCCATGTCAACAGTACATAGTCTCTCAGGGTTTCCTCAGGTGCCTGGGAGCTTCCAGTAGTAGGAAGCACCCTTTGTCTTACCAAAGCACTTCTCAGCCTCTGGGTTGAGACCCTTTGCTGGTCGAACAACCCTTTCATGGGGTCGCCTAAGACCATCTGCATATCAGGTACTTAAATTATGGTTCATAACAGTAGCAAAATCTTGCAAGTAGCAAGAAGTAGCAATGAAAATAACTTTATGGCTGGGGGTCACATGGACACGGGGAACTGTAGTAAAGGGTCACAGCATCAGGAAGTTTGAAAACCACTAATCTAAAGAAAAGGCCAGATGGCCTCTTCCTTTATCTATTTGTATAAAATTGTGTGAGCAGGTGAAGTCTGGCACCATGGCAGCCATCTTGTGAGCAAGGACAAACACGAGAATCTAAGCTGATCCAGCAAGGATGAGAAACAGAGTCATGATAACCCTGGGACTCCTTATGGCAGAATTTAAAAAACTTACACTGGTGTGTGTGTGTGTGTGTGTGTGTGTGTGTGTGTGTGTGAGAGAGAGAGAGAGAGAGAGAGAGAGAGAGAGAGAGAGAGAGAGAGAGAGAGACATTCAAGAGTTGGTCTTCCTTTCTGTTTTATATATCCTGAGGATTGAACTCAAAAGAGTCAGGCTTGATGAAACCATCTTTATCCACTGAGACATTTCAACAGTTCGTTCGTTCGTTTGTTTGTTTATTGATGCTGTTGTCAAATGAACTCAAAACTCCTTATGGTTATTCCTCTGTTGCTCAGTATGTCCAGTGTTGACAGGCAAACACACGCTAAATGATAAAACAGGAAAGGGGTGAGGGGCAGGCAGCTGTAGTGTAGGTGAGGACCCACCAGCCTTCCCAGCGAGCAGATGCCCACCGGCTTCACTGCTGTGCACGTGTGTCAGAAGCCGGGAGGCAGGGCAGGCAGTAAGATGAACACAGGAAAACAAAAGAAAACAAAACCAGGGACCTCACCCACCTGGCTTCATGTAACACACAGAGCACTCTGGAGAGTTGTGAGCAGTGAGTGGAGGGGACACAGGTGCGTGGTGAATGACATACATGTGTACAAACATGTGTCACGTGTCTGCACCCATTCGCACGAGCGTCTTTCTCTTTTGTAATAAACTGGTTTTGTTTCTATTACCTTCTAGGCGCCCCTGGTACAATCTTTGGAGACCCCAGAACCTGAAAATTTTGGAGGCCCCACACGACCCCGATCTGTGCTCATAGCAGTAATGGGCCTGCACTTTTCATCCCTGGCTTTGTGACAGCCGCAAATGTTCTCCTTTATCATCCATAGACCCAAGACTCTAAATCCTCCCACAGTGATTGTATCCAATTGCTGTCGTTGGGGTGCTGGGGCACGTAGCTCAGGTGTGAAGTCTCTGCTCTGAGAGACACACGTGGTCCCCCCTTGCACCAAGCTTCCTTCATGCCTGTTCTATACCACAGCTCTCAAGGAACCCTGCAAAGTGGATGGGGCTCCTTGGCTCCCTGTGCCGCTGCCGTCACCCTCACGATTAATGATTCCTCTGTGTGACTTTAGCTGGTTCTAAAGAAAATCCCAGGCACACAGAATGCGCCTATTTTTCTTCTAGAACTGTTTGTTTGAATTCCCTCACTCATATCAGACTTAATTATGCAATATCTTAGAGATACCCAGACATCTGCCATTTCTGAGTGCATTTGAAAGGCAAAAATTGCAACACCTCCTGTGGTCTCAGGAGCAGCGGGTGGGGGGGTCTTCTCCAGGCCAATGGGTGCTGTAGGGAAGATAAAAAAGGGGATGGGGGCACCGTGTAGATAATAGAGAATTCAAAGTATGTCAAATGGCTGAAGGTAAGATCTTGGCTCATTTCATAATCTACACTTTGAGGACTAGGCTGATTTTCACTTAAATAAATCTTGAAGAAGTCACTTCCCGTTGGGACGTGGTTACAGGATACCAGCACACTGCTCAGCTCTCTGACTTTTAATCTGGATGGCTACTAATTTGTCTGACAACTCTCCTACCAGCCTGGCTGCTCTCCTGTCCTCTGAGTCAGCACACTGGCTGTTGGCAGAGCCTACTTCATACAGAACCGTCACCACTATCAAACAGCAGGCCCTCAGGGCTCTGAGCTCATCTGTAAAGCAATAAGCACTTGTTGGAGTGTTAGCGAGGCCCCGTGCAGCACCGGTAAATTAATTTTAGAGATGTATCTAGGTCAATGTATCTGCGCCCCGCATACAAACACATCAGCCAGTTACCTGTGTTTGCGCATTTGTAAAAGGTTAAAGCCTTGCCTGGTAGTGACTTACCCTTTATCTGAGTCCCAGATGGAAAAACGGTTACATTCTGCTTCATAGTATTAACTGCAAGACCTCCCCCCACCCCGCATTGCTTCTGAGAGCTGGACACCACAGACATAGTCAGTAATAGTTTTAGAAGACAGAGTTAAAAAGGCATTAGCACTCAGCCCCACATCCCGTATAACTAGCAGTTCTGATTCAGGATCTTTGATGACCAATAAACCATGAATCTTCCTACGTCTAATTTTCTACTCTGAGTAAAGAATGTACTTTACAAGGTTCCTTTAGAGTTGAAACTAGGCAGTGAAGCAATGTTATCCTGACAGCTAAAGTTAAGCCTCGCTGAGAAATAAAGCGAGAGCCCAGGATTTGGGGAGTTGCAAATGAAATAGATTTGACTGTGTTTATGAAGTGAAATTCCTCTGTGAGGAAGGAAGGCAGCAACTCGGGGCATCATCTGCTTCTCCCTCTATCAGTGTGCTGTGTGGCCTGCCTCGGTGCCCCTGAGATGGTCCAAAGTCCAGACTGAAACCTTGGGAATGTGGCAGTGTCTTCAGCTGAAGTGAGCTGACAGGTTTTACTCAGCTGATGACAGCTACTTTCTGTTGATATGGGAGGCCAAGTCAGACAAGCACAATACCATTACCTCCAGGAACAGAACCAGAACACGAAGCCACTACACCCTGAAAGCTACATTGAGATAAGCCAGGCCTGGTGACAAGGGCCAGTCATCCTAGAGCTGGGAATATCAGCCAAGCAGGGCTGTGTGCTCACCGGCCAGCTAGCCTAGCCTACTTGTCGAGTTCCAGTGAGAAGCCAGTATGGCTCTGTCTGCAAAAAAAATGTGGAAGACACCCAAAGTTGGCCTCTAGCATTCATATACATGAGCACATGCTTATACACACATGCACACACACACATAGAGACAGAGAAAGAGACAGACATACACACACACACACTGAGACAGAGATAAACACACACACACACAGAGAGAGAGACAGACAGGGAGACAGAGACAGAGAGACAGAGAGAGCAAGCGCTGACTAGTCCCAGGAACACACTTTACATTAGAACTGGTGTGTGTCACTTTCTAGCATCATGGGATCTGCCTAAAGAACAGGAACTCAGATAATGTTTGTGCTGCCTTGCTAGGAATCCAGAAGGCAGACAGTACCTACGTAACGTAGGCTGAGTAGTAAAGCAGACGGAGGGTCTCCACAACAGCCCCATCCCTGGTGAACTTTACACTGCACTGAGCTCTGAGTCTAGAGATGTGTAAGTCCACACCAAGCAGGATACGGACAGTGTGACCACATCCCGTTAACGTGGAACATGTAATTGCTAGAGTCGCTTTCTGTTCTTTCTCTTGCCCTTTGTGGCTCAGTGATTTAACATGACTAGATCTGACCTTACCGATGATACCACTGTGGTGAGACATCCTAGGGCTGCTCAGAGCCGAGGAATTGAGTTTGTTCCCTTGTTATGAGGAGCCAGGACTAGGGAAAAAGACTGAAAATGGCCTCCACAGGCACATATGTTTGGATGCTTGGTCCCCAGTTAGTAGAACTGCTTGGGAAGGATTGGAATGTTTGGCTTGTTCCAAGAGACATGTCATTGGGTGGACTTGAAAGTTTTGAAAGCAGATGCCATCCCCAATTAGTTCCCCTTTCCCCTCCCCTCCTCCTCCCCCTCTCCTTCCCCCCTCTTCTCTCTCTCTCTCTCTCTCTCTCTCTCTCTCTCTCTCTCTCTCTCCCTCCCTCCCTCCCTCCCTCCCTCCCTCCCTCCCTCTCTCTCTCTCTCTCTCTCTCTCTCTCTGCTTCCAGCTCCTGCTCCAGTGCCATGCCTGCCTCCTACTGTATTCCCCGCCATGATGATTGTGCACATACCCTCTGAAACTGTAATTAAGCTCCCAGTTAAATGCTTTCCTTTATAAGCTGCTTTGGTCATGGTCTCTTTACAGCAATAGAAAAGTAACAAAAACATTATTTATTAGGTATGGAAAAGGCCGACTTTGATTGAAGCTGTCCATCATTGGGAAGTCATCTACTTAGAAGACAGCGGCCAAAGCTGATGACATTTTCTTTCCGTGGAGTGAAGAGGGTTTGTTTGGTAAGCATCTCATACCTGCCCCATAGTTGCCATGCAAGCTTAGGCAGGCCAGTATGCAGTGAGAATTTTGATTTCTTTACAAACAAAAAATAGTATAGCAATGTGTTATCATTTTAAACCCAGATATGGGGTATGAAGCTGCTTCAAGTTGTCCATAGCAGCTCACTCTGATTTGCCTCGCGCTCTAGCAGGGGTGTGGTTTTGCCAGCCAGTTGCAGATAGTTTCTGAGTTCGTGTGATGTTTGGGATTCTGAGGACTTTTCAAGGTGTATATAAATGCTAGAACCCCAATAGTGGGAACTGGTTGGCTAGTTGGTGACTGGTTGCAGTTGGTGGTGGTTTGTTAGGTAGTCATGCACAAAGAAGAAACAAAAAGAAGTTAGATATCTTCATGGTGAAGATCAAACTTGCCCAAGGAACTTGGTGCTCCTAATCAACAGGAAGTAGCCTGATGATAAAGATGCCCCATTCCACTCTCTCCTTTTTTTCCTCTCCTACGAGTGTTAGTGGGTTGAGAGGGCGGAGAAGGGTGGAGGAGAAAAGAACCCACAAGTACCCCAAAGTGGCCACAGGTTAGAAGACCACAGCATCTACCAGGACAAAAGCAAGTCCTGACTGGACTTATCCCAGGCAGTGTAGTAACTACACAGCTGAGAGCTACCAGAGCCAGCTCATGTCCCCCAAGGCCATTATGTCACATGTCCAGGAATGGGGGTGAAGCCCATTAGTTGCGTCATGAATGGACTCCCATTTTCGGAAGATCAACCTGGATGAAGGGAACTCCCGGGTCCCTAGGTAGAGTTCTCCAAGGTAGTTCCTTGTCCCTTTGGAGAAGAGGACTTTGTGGTCATGCCTCTGCCATTTGCCGGCTGCCCATACATGTATGTAAGCAAATGGGCCCTTGTTAGTGTGTGTAGTTGATGCTTCAGGCTGGTCAGGTAGCACAGTGAGATGTTTCTATATTCAGGAAAAGGAGATGGGGGAGGGTATACGGGCAGGGGAAGATGGGGGGAGGGGAACCACCTCACTTTCACGTGAGTGACTGACTTATGCAAAGTCACTTTGAGTGGAGAACAATGAGACCAAACCTGGTCATTTGCTAAGAAAGGCTGTGGCTGTAAATTTATCAGGTTGGATATTCTCCATCTGAAGGCAAAGTCACCTGATGATGTCGCCTGTTTAGTAGGAGGCAGCATCTAATCCCCCTGTGACACAATCAGTAGCTCTTGAATGTTTCTGTGTGTGTTGTGTAATCTGGCTTCAGCTCCTGGAGTCATGAGCTGTCGCTTGGTGACAGAGTCCTCGGGATGGGAAGAATGTCTTAAATTTCATCTCAAATGTATTCTCTGCCAGATTATATGTAAATATATGAAATGACACCATTTTGTTGTATACAATAAAAGAGCATTAGATGTATTATAAATACTTTTTTATTTTTTTAATTTTAAAACAGGCTTTTACATGGAGAAAATTAAGGCCCATTGTGCACATGCAGACGCCCAAGAGGTGAGCTGCGCGGCTCAACAAACCATTCTATCATCTCTCATTGGTTTCTAAAGCCCAAAGGACACATTTCAATGGAGGAGACCTGAAGGCTCCTGATGGAGAGCATTTCAGTCTCGTCCACTTGATTAAAAATTCCTAGTTCCTCTTCAGTGAATTGTTCTGAGTTTGTGAGCAGCCTCTGCCCTGATTAACACAAATTAGCATCAAAGATCCCCTGTTGAATGAGAAGTCATTAATTGAGAAACAAGCAACGCTCCTTAATTACCTTTAGAACAGAAAGAGAACAAATCCTGGAGGTTCCAGGGGGGCCGCCTGCCCTGCCACAGGCTCCTTCCCCAGAGCTGTCAGAATAAAGCTCAAGCTGCAGACACTGCGAGGACCAGCCGTGCAGGCGTTGGTGAACACTGGAGATTGTTTAACCAAGAAAAATGGCTACTGGGTTACTACCAACGGAAGTGAGCCAAGCATGTTTGCTTTCTTACTTGGCTGATGCTTTTAAAAGTGTTTTGCCTATGTCCCTGTCGATAGAGAAGTCATGAACTCTATTGTTTCAGGCACAAATGGCACGTTTTTTTTTTTTTTTTTTTTTTTTTTTTTTTTGCTTTTTTTTTTGGAAAGCACTTCACTTACAAAATTCCAAGTGAGATTCTAGAAGCTTCCGAACAGGTGAGAAAATTCATTTTTAGTTGGACATAAAGTGTTGAGCTTCAAAAATATCCATCTTCAGATGAAAATGTTTATACACACACACACACACACACACACACACACACACATATGTATATATTAATATAGGGTCTCACTCTTCAGGTTTTTTGGGGGGTTTACATATTTTGAGACAGGGTCTCACTAAGGAGACTGAGTTGGCCAGGAGCTCATTATAGTAGCCCAGGCTAGCCTAGAACTTATGATGATTCTCCTGCCTAAATTCTCTGAGAGCTGGAGTTCTGAGTAAATTGTGACAAGGCATCTTGTCGTAAAGTCCTTCACAACAGTCCTCAAACTGAGGTGGAAGGCAGCCCCCTCTTCCCCAAAAGCTGGAACACACTGAATACTATGTATGAGACCCTACTAAAAATGCTGACTCTACGCGGAGACGAGTGTGTGTGTGTGTGTGTGTGTGTGTGTGTGTGTGCGCGCGCGCACGCGTGCGCATGCACGAGCAGCCACTGGTGCAGGCTCTGAAGGCCCTAGAAACCCATTCTGCACATGCCCCTGGCAGGAAGAAACTACGCAGCAGTGGTGGTGGTGAGGAGGAGTCCGACGAGCGACAAAATCCCACATAAGGCTAGCATCTGGATCTATACTAATGTGGTTAATGCCCAACATGAAAATTTTCCTTTAATTTCAGTGTATATAGAGAGAGTGTTTTACCAGTTGAATTAATCTTTATACCAATAGACTGCAGATCTCGAACTTTTCAGACATTAACCGCTAGTCTCCATCATGATGATAAACTTGACATTGCCACAATCTTCTGGAACAGTGTCTCAGAGCTTAGACTCTATCAAGAGTAATTTTGTTTCCAAAGAAAAAATTACTGTGAGTCACATAGACACTGCTGGGATTATAATCATGGCTGAAATATTTTGTAACACTAGAAAAATTGGATTTTGTTGTTGCTGTTCCAGATAGTTCCAACAAAGGTATAAATGAGCCTTTAGATATTCTTCAGGATAAAGTAACCCTCAGTTCGGGATGTGCAAAAGCAAAAGTGATTCAGCAACAGATTCCCACCCAAGAGCACTGATGCTGTCTCATAACCATATCTGGGGCACTGCTCAGAACAGGAAAGCCAAGACATTGTATCCTTTGCATAAAAACACAAGGCAGAAATCCGTGGGCATCTTTACAGTCTCCCACAGCCTTCCCCATGGGCAAACCGATGAGCTGTTGGCTCTTAGAAGAAGGCCTGTTCCTTGCCAGCTTATGGCAAGAGTTGTTTTTTTTTCTCAAGTACAGGAAGGTCAGATTGGAGCTGTCGCTTGAGAAGTGAGCAAGGAGAGGACAAGGGCTTTGAGAGGTCATCTGCAAATGGGTGTTGGGGAGGTGACAGTTATCCTCCAGTCAGTGAGAGGTCATCGGCAAATGGGTGTTGAGGTGACGGTTATCCTCCAGCCAGTGAGCGAGCTTCGGTTGAATCTGGAGTTCTGATGCCCATAACCTGACAAGCCACACATCCTGTTTGCCATCATGTGTTCGAATTTTGAGATAATTCATTTCAGGTTAGAACCAAATTGTTTTAGGCAGCTAGCGTTTATGGGTGTCCTTCCAGCTGGCCTTCCCTCTAAAGTGCCATCGTATTTCAAACGTGCCAGCATCACCACAAGGGAGCAGAGCTGCAGAAGCCTGTTTTATGCTATGTATTTGTTCTTAAAGCATTGATTGATGGGGGTGTGAGCACGCAGGTCGGCTGCTGGAGGGACAGGCCGCAGAGTGGATGGAGGGTCACGGGACCTGTGCCAATGGGAACGAGACGCCAGCAGTTCTTAGTGTTTGCTACAAAAACTACCGTCTAAAGTTAAGGTGATGTTAGCTACAAAACGTGTAATGGATATTGAGGAGCCAAGTCTGAGTCACCAGGGATGCGTCCCGATGATATCAACCACATATTCGGAACTGTGTGTTACCTCCTTCAACACACACACACACACACACACACACACACCTCAGTGGGAGCAGAAATTAGTGCTCACGATCTGGTGAGTTGAATTTTTGGATCCTTTCATAAAAGAAGCTGTGTAACCATGGGCTCCTCTGTTGGCATCAATGACTGTGACAATGAAACCACAAAGCTGACGTAGGTAGGCACGCTTTGCTTCTTTCTTTGAGTGCCTGGGGACATTTTCATCCCAACTAAATTCCCCCACATGTCTCCTTGCCCCTTCTTAGTAAGCATTTTTATCACAGTTCACTTAGAAATAGCTTAGACAACTGACCCAGGGCATTAAAAAAATGGGGTCTTGTTATTTGGCTTCATAGAAAGATTTGATTGTGTCCAAACTTTAAGGTAACTTAGCACATCACCAGAACATACACAATCTAAGATGCCTTTGAGCACTGGGGGCTCTAAAAAGCCAGGAAATCAATTGCTACTGGAATTTCTTTTCGCTAATATTCTTTCTACGGTGGGTTTCCCAGACCAGGCTCTCTGCTCGCCCCATGCAGCTAGTTCAAAGCAGCTTGTGCTTAAACAACTCTCTTGGCTGAGCAAAAACACCACTCTGCCAAAAGCAGCAGCGGTGTGGAGCCCGCTGGTGAGCAGAGGACGTGCTTCTGCTGGGTCTCAGCTAGAGCTGCTCTCAGCATATGAATGAGGAATCACCTCCTCAATGGAAGGTCTAAGCTGGAGAAGCAGGAGGTGAGGATGAAAAGGGGCCAAGAGCTTCCTTTATAGACAGGAGTCCAAAACGATACGGCAGCTTCACATTTAGAAGGTACATCAGCCCGGTGTGTGGGTTCAAAGCTATGGGTGGGGCTGAGTTCCCAGTACACATATTCCTGGGGTGTGTACTTAAAATCAGTTTTGAAGCAAACCCATCAAATCTGCATGCTGCCATGAATCCACTGTGAGAAAGCTGCAGAGTGAGCAGGGTTGGGCTGCAGCCCCTGGAGATGCCAGTTAGGCTAAGGCCATCTCTTTGGATTAGGCAGCCATTTTGGCCTCTCCCAACACCTCTTGTGGGTTGCTCTTTAGAATATGGGACAAAAAGCAACCTTGGGAGGAGGGAGTAGAGAAGAGGAAGAGGGAGGAGGAAGCAATCTTTTGACTGAGCAGAAGCAGAGGCAACCACTCAGAGACTGGTCAGGACCCTGGCCAGAGTGTAAAGAGAGGACTTCTCAGGTATCTGATCTTTGCATGTGTGTGCATGCGTGTGCTCATGTGTATAATCTGTGTTTGCATGTGCATACCTGTGCAGGTACCTGTGCATGTTTGTGTGTATGCAGATACATGTACAAACCTGTGCATTTGTGGAAGCCAGAGATCAACCTAAGGTGTTTGGGACAGACAACCTTAAAAATACATTAACTGATTGATTGATTGATTGATTGGTTGATTGATTGATGCATCTTTGCCATGATGGTGAATGTAGAGATCAGAAAGCAACTCATGGAGAACTATGTATGGCACAGATGGTTCTCTCCCTCCACCATGTGTATCCCGGGGACCAAATTCAACTTTGAGGCTTGTTGGCGAGTGTCCTTACCCACTGAGGATTTGCCAACCCTTTGTCTTTTAGAGACAAGTTCTCTTATCTGTAGCAATCAGACTCTGCTGTCTGCCCAGTGGGTTCCAGATCCCCTGAGATCTGTCCCTATCAGAGACCCCACTGCTAGGATTACGGGTCCGTGCCACCCTGCCAAGGTCTGTGAGCATGGATGCAGGTGCCCACGGAAGTTGGGAGACTCTTGAAGCTGGAGTTACAGGCAGTTGAGAGAAGTCTGATGTAGGCTGGGAATAAACTCAGGTCCTGTGCACGCTCCTAACTGCTGAGCCACCTCGCTCGTCCACACACACACACGTATACATACCGCGCTGGAGCTAGGGCTCAGGTCTCTGCACAGCAAGCGCTCAGCAGCTCCTCAGCCCACAGGTGTTTGGTCCTTCTGTGCAGCTGGAGGGAAGCAGGGCTTCCAGCCCTGAACAAAGCTTGGGCCCAAATGGCCACAAATGACTAATCTCAAAACTTGCCTGAGAATGTGTGAGGGCTTTGTTCATGGGGAGGGGCCTTCTTAGATTCAGTTCAATCTTGGGAAGGACAACTTAACAATAACAATAACAATAATAATAATAATAATAGTAATTACCAGGGGAGTAACAACCCGCAGAGTGGTGCTAACCTGTGATCAACACTCGGGAGGCCAGAGAATTGCAGGGCTGAAGCCAGCCTGGGTTATAAGGAGGACGTTGGAAAAACAAACAGAGCAAAACAAAACAAACCTCTCAACCTCCAACGCTTAAAACCCACAAACCCCCTGTATTTGGTGATGGAACATGGAGAAACCATTTCTTGCTTTTTATCTCCGAAGTTCTGATTAGTAGCAGATCAGATTCTAGAACACGCGCTTTAAAGGCAGATCTAAAAGTTTACACCGTCAACTTTTCACAGGCAGACCTGCACACCTGCACGCACACAGACATGCACTGACAGTGTCTCTAGTTTAAGGATTGGAGTGGGACTCAAGTGTTAACTGTGTACCACTGGAGACCAACGCTGAGCACCCGGCCGGCCTGAATTCCCTGAGAAATGATGCAAAGCATTTGGAATTAGAGGGATGAGTTAAAGAACTCCACAGAACTTTGGATGCAGGCAGCGTAGCCCGGGGCAGGCTGTCCCTTTGCATAGGCAAGAGCCTCTGTCCTTGAGTCTGAAGGTGGAAATCTGCCCTCACTGGAGAGTCTATGATCAATTAGGTCCTGGGCTCACTCCTGGGAAGGAGTAAGAGGGTTTTGAGGTAAAAGTGTAGCCAGGTGAACTATGAGGAGTTCTTCACTTTCTGAAGCTTTTCAACACAAACCCTGCTTTAGTATCTCTGTGGGAGCTGAGAAAAAGCCCTCAGAATGAGGCCGGGACTTCTGTCTCTCATTGCCTGTGGGTGAGCGCTGGCCCTGTTTCTCCTTGCCCCGTTTGTGGGTGAGCACTCTGACTCTGTTTAGAGGTCACCACAAAGTCCCTCTCAGAAAGGCTCTGCTAATCCACAGGACTAGAACCAGGGTTCTGTTGCTCCAAGAGTCAGGCTGGGTTAGAAATCTTCCAGGTCCAGAAGCACAGGATGTCTTTTCAAACAAATACACTGGACTTGAAAAGATGCATAAAACATGTAGCTGAGGATGGCACTGTCTGACATCAGGGGGAGGAGAGGCTTTGGTCCAGTGAAGGAGCGGTTTCTCGGTGTAGGGGATGCCAGGGTGAGGTGGGAGAAGGAGGATCCTCATGGAAGCAAGGGGAGGGAAGATGAGACTGGGGGAGAGGGGATAACATTTGAAATGTAAACACAGAGAATATCCAATAAAAATGATAAAAAACAAACAAAAAGAAAAATTGCATAAAAAAGATGGATCCGTGAATCTGTCAGGTGGGGGAGGGCAAGCCGCCGCACAAAAACTTTCCCAGCACCCCCCAACCCTCTCTAAATTATCCCATGCCAGGGGCTATGGCCGATACATAGGCACCTCTGACTCGTTATCGCCCAGTGGAGATGAGATGTCGGAAAGTACAGCAAGGAATGGTTTGTGGATGTTTTAGCTAATGTTCCCTACGGAACAGAACGGGACAGACAGGGTTGGGAGGTGGCTCCGTGGGTTAAGTGTCTGCAGCCACACAAGCTTGAGGACCCATGTTCAACCCTCCAGAGTCCACAGGGGAGACAGACAGGAAGATCCCTGGGGCTCACCAGCGAATCAACCTAAACCGGCAGCCCCCAGGCTCAGTGAGAGATCCTGTCTCACAAATCAAATTGGAGCAAATCAAGGAAATGAAGATTAAAGAAGACACCGGAAACCAACGTTTGGCTCTACATGTACACGTGCATGCAAACATGCACACACATGCACATGTACACAGTTTCACACACATAGACACACTCTCACACTCACTTTCACACTCACAGACACACTCTCACACTAATATACTCTCACATGCATGCACACACTCTTATACTTACGTACGTGCACAAGCACACACACGTGCATGCCACTCACACACTAACAGTACAGAGCACTTTCCTCTCTGCTTATCACTAACTTAGCTTGTTACTCCTTGGAAGCAATTCTAAGCATCTTAACTCTCTTTAAAACTTACCAAACAGACCCATAAACACAAGCACACCATGTTTTCACCAGGACTTTTCTCATTGTCCAAAGAATGTTTATGAGTTAGTGTCAAAACTCCATTCCTGTCAACTGAAAGTGCTCAGCCTTGTCGGCGTGAGACTTACCTGCTAGGATCCCTTCCCACGTCACTCTGTGCTGAAGTGAGCAAAACTCCATTTAAAGGGTTTTCAAGAGAACCAGCCATTTGAACTTCTCAGTTCTCAGAGGAAAATTTGCATTTAGGATGTGCAGTGGGGGCAGGAGGAAGACACAGAGAATGAAGTCTTTTTGGTTCTCTTCACCCGGGGTGAAGAATTTTATTTCCAGTAAAAAGCTTTGTAAGCTGAGAATGTATTGAATAATTGGCCACAGAGCTAATGGCAGAGTGTGACATAATTCCATAATTATCTAAAACTCAAAAATGGTAAAGTTTTAAGAACCCGGGAGATCCACAGTGGATGAGCCTATATGGCTCCTCCACAGGCCTGGTCTACCTTCACTGTGTGAGCTTCCTCTAGTGACGGCGTTGGCAACTAACCAGACTGCAACCACTTTATTTTCAAATAACTATTTCTTTACAGGGACCAGTGCCGCCAATTTCATGGGGGAAAATCATCATGAAAAGTGTCCAAAGGAAGGTGATTGAATTACTTGATTGTCTTTAGGAGACATTCACAAGTTCAGCTCAACGAGTCTTCTGAAAGAAAATGTCTTGGGAAGTACCAACGACCACCGCCCCCTCCCCAACCCAAACCCCACAGGCTGTAGAGAAAATTACTAAAACTATTCTACAAATTTGTCTGATTTCAAGTGCATGGAAAATAGAGTAGGAGAATCAATCATGCCAACATAAGGAATATAAGCTATATCCAAAAGGCTAGGTATCAAAATAAGACAGTCATGGTTAGATGCAACCTAACTATGCTTTATAAGATGCAACTACATAGTCTGTGGTCATTTCTGTCGCGTATTACACTCTGTCCTCGTCAAATGAAGCTATGTATACATGGAATTTGAAATAAATACTCAATATTGCGATACGGTCATAGTCGGCTACTGTACAACCAGGACATGCAGTAACTAACTGTAAAGTGTCCTCACCTTCCTGGATTCCAAAGAACATGAAAAGTATGCATACTGTACTTAAAACTGACCGGATGGAATGGCTTTCATGTTAAACTACAGAGAGTGCAGCAGCTCCGGGAATCGTGGGCAATGTTCCTGTATTTCCAGTGAGTCTCCCCAGGCTGAGTGAGCTTCAGTGAGTTGCTGCTGATGGCGGCTCTCAGCGGTCCTGGGCTCCCACGTTTGCCCTTCTTCCTCTCTGCTCTGATCAGGGCTCTGTGTCGTTAGGGGAGCTTTGCGTGTGGCCAGCAATGACTTTGTCTTTAGAATGTGGACTCCTCACAGCACCACGTGACTGCTGGAGACAGGAATCTTGCTGAGGCTTGCCCACCCCGCTCCTCTGCTGGCATTCTGCAGGAAGAAGTTGGTAGCAGGGAACTTGGAAAGCGCTACCTTTACCATACATTTCATAACATTTGTAAATACGAAGTGGCCAACAGCAGAAAGCTGGGAGAAGATGACACATTCTTGTGAAGACGCAGAAGAACGACTCCGGCCTGGCACCAAAGCGTCTCGGGTGGACCAGAAGCTCTGCTACCGAATGGCAGGTTTGGCTCTTCAGGTTATGGAACTGGAGGCTGCTTGTGGGAGGAGGGGACACTGACCACTACGCAGCCTCTTCCGTGTCTCTCACTTTGGGAGTTTCCCCCACTCAGAATTCTGACGAACTTTCTGACTCTCCGCTCTTATGTTCCCGTTAGCTGAAAACTGTTACAGTCTCGAAATGACTCTGGAGACCGTGTGGTCACATGGAGAATTTAAACACGTGACCTGCAGCCTATTAAATGGAAGCCTTGCTTTCATGTTTATAAGAAGATAAAATGGCGGTCACAGCTGCCAGGGCTTGTTCCTTTCCTACTCTGATGCCAATGACCTAAGTTTGCTAAGGAAGCAAAAACAAAAACAAAAACAAAAACAAAAACTGTACATTTCTCATTGTTCAAGCATTATAAAATGTCTTTCTTTAAAGTTGTGGGATATAAACAGTTGATTTATATGAATTACATATTTCCATCTGCATTAAGAAACAATATACATCTTTGTCCATACTAAGTTATGTTAGCTCCAAGCCAAAGAGAGCCATAAAACCTGACTTTATCACTTGTGACCCTCAATACTGTTACTTAAAAAAACAAACAAGCCAACACCTCACTGTCAGTCTCTGGCCTCTTGAGACATTGCCCACTTAGAGGGAACTGCACCTGGCCCTGGATCATAGGACATTATCCTCTGTGAGACCCAGGGCCACAGGGCAGCCTTAACAGAAGCCATCTGTGAAGTAAGTCGGCACATAGTCTGGTTCCCGCTCTCAGACACAAGTTCCTTGTCGTGTGGAGAGGTGCTTCCGATTGCGGACTCCAGAAGTCTTGTCTTTATTATCAGAAGGCTTCTGCTGGGAAATATCTATCAGGGCACTGGCGATAGCAAGACCTGGAAAGGAAGGAGAAAGGTATTTAGACTCTCACAGACATCACAGTAGATGGAGGTGGCTTCGGGTGATGTTAACACCCATGAAATGCTTAGGTTCTGACTGATGATCTAGCAGTGGGCAACACACAGAAGAAGAACAGGAAAGTGACTAAAACACTGGGCAACGAGTCAGAGCCTGGGAAACGTGACAGTCCAGTTGTGCACACTGTACCTTGCCTTATGTCTATGCCTGAACACAGGTTTGCTCTGAATGCACTGGGAAGCTCCAAGGGTACAATTTTGGTTTTGATTCTATAAAAAAAACTCACTAGGTGTGCCTTTTAAGAGAAGCTTAGATCACAGTTAAGTTTCTGGGGAAAAAAAAATCCTGAACATTAATATGAGATTATCACTTGAGGTCTGTGGCTCTCCACCAGTGCCTATCACATAGCTGCTGCATTGTTATACAGTCCTGTCCCCAAAGCTTCCTGTGCAGGACTAAGTTATCTTTCTCTGTCCCCAGAAGCACTGCACATTGTTTCTGGGAAGTCCTGTAATTCTTAAGTAAAGCAAAAGAAATTCCCATCCTTTGTCTCTGAGCTGGACTGCTTAGCCTTGTTTAAGACCTGGCAGAAGGACCCCAGGGCCTTAAGGAGTTGACTTTGAAGTGACCTGACCCAGTCCTTACATCCCATGGGCATCTTCATGCTTCCCAAGGAAGGGCTTTGTTTGGGGAATTCTCCCACACAAGATAACACTGAATCATCCTTTTCTCCTGGGCTAATTTATCCTACATAAGCTCCAAATGCAATCTGGTGGGAAGAGAACTCAGGAACTTCTGAACAGAAAAAAAAAAATGTCAACGAGGGAGCATGAGACAAAGGAGGTCCTGTGGAAGGTCATCTAACCTTAGAAGGACCTTATCAGAGGTGGATGCTAAGTACTCCTTGGCCATGTAAGGGACAATGTGACATGGTTCCCACCCCTGGGACAGAGTCAGCAGGGCATGGGCCTCCATGACAGCTGGTGGTTGCTGTGGGCATAAGGCTTATTTGTATGTTTTACTTTATTTTTCTCCTTAGAGGAACGACCTCTCTGCCAAGGTTTAATACTCTATGATAATCAGAGATGGCAACGCGTCTGGAAGGCAAGAATGTGGATAAAGCCTCAGTAAAATGTTAAGCACTGAGACCTTCAGGGCAGCCCTTAAGGCTGTGGGAAACAACTCTGAAAACATGAGTTCAGAAATATATCACTATACAAAACATAAAGATGCAATATAAGTTCTATGAGAGCCTTCACATACTTAGAAAAACAGAGGCAACTGCACTATGTGCCAGCTTGTCAGAAAGACACGAAAAGGCAGGCAGATTCCTGAGTTCAAGGCCATCTTGGGACAGAGGGAATTTAGGTCCAGGCATGGTCAGAATGGTAATCTCAGGATGGGATCCCACCCAGCTAGGTTTATTATTACAAAGGCAGGCAGATCTCTGAATTCATTTGCTATGTTAAAAAAATGTACTTGCTGTTTTCATTTAAAAATCAAAGTGCTAAGGTCATGAAATGTTGATTCGTGGGGTGGTCAAGAGGGAACCTGGAGTAAATGATTAAATTGATATTTAAATAAAAAACTGGGTTTTTGTTCTGCAAGAGATTAGCTATCAGGAGAGATGACAGTTCTTTTTTAGAATTTGTTTGTTTGTTTGTTTGTTTGTTTAGCAAGTGCTAAGCAGTCTGAAGATTTCTAGAATGGAAAATCCACAGAGAGTGAACAGGACTCTTAGAATTTTTTTTTCTAATGGGATTTCTGACCTTAGTAGGAAATCCCAAGAATGGCTTGTAGAGCTAACATAGCTCCTTTAGAATATTTTCTAGCAGCTACCCAGAGAGAACTGCGTGAAGAGCTAATAGCTCTTTTAGAATTTTTCTCCAGGTTTCTTATTTTGATTGGAAAACCACAGAATCACTTTTAAAATATTTTCTGAGACAATTTCTGGCTTGGTCAGAAAAATCCAAGGATTCCTTTCTAGCAGCTTTTCTGACATTGGTCAAAAAACTCAAATGCTATCCAGAGAGCTTTTAGAATTTTTCTCTATCATGAAAGAGCTGCCTCTAGCATGCAGCTGTCTCTACAGAGCTGTCTTGAGCAGAGCGTATCTACAGAGAGCTGTCTAGGGAGCCATCTCGAACAGAGCGCAGGCTGTCAGTGTGGACCCATGATTTGATTCCGAGTCATTTGTTTCCCTGCTCCCAGACATCTTGGTCATCCTCTCTAAGAATCTCTCTCCAAGCCCAGGTTGGTCATTGGCACACTAGGTCCTCTCAAAGTAGATTTTGGTAGTCTTTGGCCCACCTGAGTAAGCAAATCTGAAGGCTGAGTAAGGGGGTGTGCCAGAGGATCTGAGCCCCCAGATTAAGGTGTTAAACACTGGAGAGAGATTTCTGTACATGGAAGCAGAGTTGGAGAAGGAGTGTAGTGAGCTCCTGATGGGACGTGTTCTGTTTGGGAGGGAATAAACTCAAGGACGTCTGGTGACAGCAAGTGCTGGTGGAGGAGCAGCTCTGGCTGGACGGAAAAGAGATTACAGCCCACGGCAACACCCTTTCAGACCCTTAATATTACTCTGAAACTTGTAAGGATAATGCTGGCTCAGACGTAAAATAAGTGTATTCTTGTCCACTGACAAACATGAACTCCTGAAGTTCAAGAATTTTGTTGTAGGGTTTACTCATGGTCAATATTTTATTTCTTTAGCTCATGGATGTAAAGAATTTTAATTTTTAAAAGAATAGCCTTTGGTTATGCTCACTGAAAGTTCAGATGGAGCAGATCTCAAGTTTCCTCAGGGCTCCTGGCACAATTCTCATAATTCCCAGCTTCCTGCTAGATCACCCCTCGCACCAACTCATCCAGAGGCAGCCAAATATAAGGAACAGTAAATGACCCCTTTACTGCGGGCAGAGGCCATTTACACTGTTACTATACCCAAATATGAGGTCATGCCAGAGCTCTTACATGTAGCTCCAAATGCTGCTCCTTACAGCAGACATGGTACCAGGAATTAGGTTATAAAGCTTCAGATGCCAGGATAGGACATTCTCCGCTAATTCACATGTTTTGTGTGTATGTGAGGGGGGTATACAATGCCAAAAGCCTAACTAAAGCAGTGTTCCTCGGAGCATCCCCTGCTTATTCTAGATTCTGAATCCTCGGAACACAATGAACTGAAAACTTGTGTACCACATTTTAGTTAACAGACAAAAAACAAAACCCCTGAAAATCATGCTTACTTTGAACTGAACTTTTAAGCTTTTTTTTGTACTTCCTTATGGAAATGAACGATGTTTTTAGGCTCTACATAGCATGCTGGGAACCTTGGGAGTGGTTGGACACTGGTATTTAAGTGTCTACCCCGTGTAGTTATAGAGAACACCCAGGGTCACTTTTATCCTTTGCATAGGTTAAATGACATTTTCATTCAGAGTTAAGCTTGGATCCCAGACCAGACCCTATGGTTTGTGGCCCATCAGGTGCTTATAATTTCATAATTATGAACAGTGCAAAGATCATATCAATTGTTTATGTTCGTGTATCTTGAATGTCAAATGTAAGAATTTTATTTCTAATTTTGCATTTCTTCCTGTCTGATGTATGGTAAACTTTATATCACCAGAACAACCCAATCATCCTACCTGCAAATGTGAGGGAGATAGAAGCAGGCCCATCTTCCCAAATCTAATCTCTAGCTTTAGGCCTTGGCGTTCTCTGTTATTTAGAGGAATCTGCTTTTATTAAATGACAACAAGAAAAGCCAATTTCATAGCTTTTGAGGGAAGAACATTACCTCTTTCTTGTCCCCTAGAGCATGCTAGGGCATAGGCCAAAGATGGAGAAAATATTCAGATCCTAAATTAAAACAGTTCAGGTCATCATCAGCTGCCGGCTCAGAAAGCAGACTCTGGGCTTCACCGAACAGCCCAGGATCCAGGGAGCAACAGGCTGTTCACAAAATCAGCAATGACTGTCTGTCCTTCCAGGCCCTTAGGGCTTAAGGCATAGCATGGCAGCCAACAGAAGTCTTGTCTTCAGTTTCGACAAGGGACCGCTGGGAAAAGGAAACATTCACCACAACCTGCACAGGGCACTGCCCTTCTAGTCAGCCTGTTACAGCCCCATAGACACAACAGCGTCCGCTCGTCCTCTGACGCCCCCTCCACAGCCTGAATGCTCTGACCGAGGGTGGCTAACTCCCTTCTAACAGAGTTCTTGAAACGAAGAGCTTTCACTAGTTTTCACGCTGCACACTGAGGTTTGGATCCACACAGGCTGTGCGGTGTTGGGGATGAGCAGACAAGACCAGTGCCAACAAAGGAACCAGAGACAGCTTCCGAGAGTGCCTGCCACGCCTACTGTCTCCAGTCTGGAGAGCCCAGAGCTTCTCCTGTCAGAGCCTTTCCGGAAAGGACCAGGGGAGGAGGTGTGTCATCAGATCCCATGTAGTGGTAAGTGCTGATCTCCACTAGAGTTCCTGTAAAATCAGCCCCCCTCAGAGGATCAATTTTCAGAACGTCACACAAACCATCTGACGAAACCCACGTCTTGTGCTCTCTGGGCCTCCAATAGTTCCTTGTTATTAAGGCAACACAATTAACTGTGGGAACAGTTCATTATTTTAGACTGGCGGTCTGAAGGAATTTCATTTCCCATGTCACGGTGACGCGCTAACACTGCAGGCAGCCAGAATGGGCATCCACATGTACCCGTGGATTCAACAAAAGTGCTAGGGTTTAAATATTTACTGTAAGCCTTAGCTCTTCAAACTTCTAATCCTTAAACACATGACACTGTGACAACATTTAAATTCCAAGTTGAAACCATGTAAGTAAGAAAGCCCTTCTCCTGTTTCCCCACCTCCCATGACCTCCTGGCGTTTCCAGAGTGTCGCCCTGGGTCACACGGGTGGGGATAATCGGTGAAGGAAGTGGAGGCCTTCATCAGGATTTCCCTCAGAAAATGGGCTTGGTTCGGCAGTCACAGTGTTGGGTGCCAAAAGTTACCGCAGCTATTCTCTGAGTGGGTAGAAAAATGTGCAAAGATTACGCTTAGTTGTAACCTGAACTACACCTGCGTCCTCCTGAAAGCTTGCGGGGACAGGAATGGAGCATAAACAGCGGATAATCAACCCTCAACTGGCAAATGCATCTTCTCCGAGCACGAGGATCGCGTCAGGAGTTTAGTTATTGTTTGTTAAAACCTGGGTCTTCCCACGATGGAACTGAGGGCAACCGGAGGCTTTGGCAGTGAGTCACGAAGCTATGGGCGCACGTTTATCAAGCAAAACCAACCAATAAGCACAGAAATGAGACACGGAGGTGGAGTGGCACTGCCCGGGAGGAGCGGTTCCCCCTCACACACGCATGTCGCACTTCCCGCTCACATTGGTCCCCAAGCCTTGAAAGAGCCTTTCATTTTGAAGTGCTTTCCTCCCAGGTCTGTGTAAAAGCCAGCGCCCCTATATATTTTAATTTTGCAGGAAAACAGCTTCATTAGGCGTGAAAGGTTAATTGCAGGTTTAAGTGGAGTTCAGAGACCGGCGCAGGGTCTGCAGTGGACCGCAGTCTGCTTCGGGAAGACGGAATGAACGCCATAAACCGTGTGCCCCGCCGAAATGCTTTACTACCTCATTTGCTATCTGTCTTCTTTTACGGCTTGTATTTGTAGTTCTTCTAAACCTTTAATGGCTACAGTTTTATTTCACTGTAATCAGATTTAAATGGAAATACCATGCTGGGGTGCTTAAATGTTTTCCTTCTGATTCTATATAGCCACATACTTGAGCTCAGAGCCTGGGCGATCCTTCACATGATTAAGAAAGTGACTTTGGGAAACTTTGATGTCACACACTCTTGCCATTGTGTGGATGCCATTGAACATTCAGCACGGCCCAGGCTTGCCAATATTTGGCCACGGCTGGATGCATAATTAGGAAATATGCATTTCCATTTTAATTTATCTTCTGGAGGGCCAGCACAAGTGAAGTCATTATTAGGCAAACCTCCAAAGGTTACATTGTTGAATAAAAACTGAAGTACTTCAAGTGCTCCAGACACTGGAATGACAAATATATCAGTGACACTTGTCTGAGAGCTTAGAGAAAGGCTTCCTTTTACCTACTGAAAATGACTGACCACTACAGAGCCAAGTGTTTAAGCAAACTCTGGATTCTGTTTATAAAATTCCATTTGGCCTTTAACACATGATAATATTCTGTTATTATTTAATTTATAGGTACTGTGTTTAGTTATAGAAAATGTAATTCTGCAAATTCTATGAACACTTTAACCAGTGTTCTGTAACAGTGCTGGGCATAGCCTGGACTTCGTAGGATCTGGTCCCTCATTGGGTGGAATGTACTCTCTCAAATCATGATGTAACATGAATTCCCATGATGCTTAGCAAGTGGGGCTTCTCTATATCTCATTGGTTCTAAATTTAATTTTACTGTAGAATAATTTTTACTTGGCTCTTCTATGTGATTTTTATTTTACAGTCCGGACATGAACAGAACCCAGCCTTTACCACACCAGCTCTCTAAGCTTGGAAGTAAATCTGGAACTCAGTTGAGACTTCCTTCTTCTGTGCAGCCCTTTGGGAGCCGAGGCAGGAAACTGTAAGGTTTAGGTTAGTCTAGCCCTACATAATAAGTCTTGAAACAAATTAGACTAAGACCCCAATAACAATTATAATACATAATCATCCCTCATTTTAAATTCAGTCATCCTGAATTTCGAAGTGTTCATTACTAGCTGAGAAACTCCAAAATGGCAATATTTTAACAGCAGTCATGTTTGACTTTTCATCGTATATAAAATTGTACTTTAGTATTTCTCAACCAAATGAAATTATGTGTGCAAGGATGTTGTGTAAGCTGTAAAGTGTTACACGGAGTTGATCAACAAACTAAAAATACCTCGAAAACTCCCAACTCCTAAACACCCACGCAGCTTCACCCACACAACGGTCCGAACATGAGCCAAACAAGAACAAACTAAAGTGGATCCGTGGGGCCTCGAGCCTCCACCAAGAGCTCCAGGCAGCTAAGAGATGCTGAGTGGGAGAAACAGTCGCCCCAGGGAGGAGCACACTGGTTCTCCAATATCGAATCGTCAGCCATGAAAACACACATACAAGTAACATGATACAGCCTGGGGACATTATATATAGTGATGTATATTTATATGTACATACATGCATGCAGCAGTTTAAACAAAGGAGCACATGAATAATTTGAAAGGGAGTAAGGGAAGGTATATGGGGGCTCGGAGGGTAAAAAGATAAAGAAAAATGATATCATCATCATCATCATCATCATCATCATCATCACCACCATCTCCATCATCACCATCACCATCATCACCACCATCTCCATCACCACCACCATCATCATCATCATCACCATCACCATCATCACCATCTCCATCACCATCACCATCATCATCACCATCACCATCATCACCATCACCATCATCATCACCACCACCATCATCATCATCATCACCACCACCATCATCACCATCACCATCACCATCATCACCATCACCATCATCACCATCTCCATCACCACCACCATCATCATCATCATCACCATCACCACCACCATCACCATCACCACCACAACCATCACCACCATCACCACCACCATCACCATCATCACCACCATCTCCATCACCACCACCATCATCATCATCATCACCACCACCACCATCACCACCACCATCACCATCATCACCATCACCATCATCACCATCTCCATCACCACCATCATCATCATCATCATCACCATCATCATCATCACCACCACCATCACCACCACCATCACCATCATCACCACCATCACCATCATCACCACCATCATCATCACCATCACCACCTTCATATGAAAAGTTTCAAGCCAAATAGGAACAGAGAAAGCACTGGAATTGCATAATTGTGATGCTGTCTTTTGGTATTCATTCATTCATTCATTCATTCATTCATTCATTCATTCATCTGTTGGATGCCAAATAAGGGGACAACACAGGAAGACAGACTGGAGGACTCACAGACAGCAAGACTGCGACAGTATGAGCAGTGAGCCAATACTGAATTCAGTTCTCGTGGCTGGAGTCTCTCAAAAACAGTGACAGTGCTTGTGAGAACTTCTGTGACATGTGTGCACTGTCCATACATTAGTGAGTGTGCCCATGCATTAGTGAGTGTGCGCATGTATTAGTGAGTATGCTGTGTATTAGTGAGTGTGCCATGTATTAGTGAGTGTGCCTGTGTATTAGTGACTGTGCCATGCATTAGTGAGTGTGCCCATGTATAAGTGAGTGTGCCTATGTATTAGTGAGTGTGCCTATGTATTAGTGAGTGTGCCCATGTATAAGTGAGTGTGCCTATGTATTAGTGAGTGTGCCTATGTATTAGTGAGTGTGCCCATGTATTAGTGAGTGTGCCTGTGTATTAGTGAGTGTGCCATGCATTAGTGAGTGTGCCCATGTATAAGTGAGTGTGCCTATGTATTAGTGAGTGTGCCTATGTATTAGTGAGTGTGCCCATGTATTAGTGAGTGTGCCCATGTATTAGTGAGTGTGCCATGTATTAGTGAGTGTGCCTGTGTATTAGTGAGTGTGCCATGCATTAGTGAGTGTGCCTGTGTATTAGTGAGTGTGCCATGTATTAGTGAGTGTGCCTGTGTATTAGTGAGTGTGCCATGCATTAGTGAGTATGCCATGTATTAGTGAGTGTGCTCGTGTATAAGTGAGTGTGCCATGTATTAGTGAGTGTGCCTATGTAGAAGGAAAAGTAAAAGTAGCCAAGATCACTGATAATGGCACATCATCTGCATCCCACAGAGAATGAAGTGTTAAATTCACGCTACTTATTTCACGTGGGGCCAATGACAGGCACGCGCACGCTCTCTCACGCAGTCTGCTGAAGTGGGTCACACAGCTATTTTTATTCGGGTTTAGACAGATGGCCCGAGAAGCGCAAGTGTGGAAGTGACTCGTTCAGTTCACACAGCTGGTGGGGTGCAGGGACCTGACCCCCCATCGTGGGGCCCCAGCTCTGCTCACTTTTCGGGCAAAAGAGGAATGTGAAGCTTCAGAATAGGCACAAAGAGAAGAGGGAAACAAACAGTCCAGGGATGTGAAATCAGTGTGGTCAGAGGCATTAATTACTGTCGGGGTGACAACAGCCACAGGAGGCACAAATCAACGCTCTGCGGCCATTGATCAACAGTGTGAAAGCCAGGCACTGCCCTCGGGATGGCACACGGAGCATCGTGCCAACACACGCAGACAGGAGTGGCAGTGCAGGTCAAGTCTGTTCACACGTAGGGAGGGCGTGACGGGGGGTAGCTGGTTGCTCTCGGCGAGCATCGAGCCGGGGCAAAGGCAAGGGCCCCTGGGGGCACCAACTGTGGCACATGGGTTTTTGGTTTGCCAGCCGGAAAGAGCTTCAGCCACTGAGAGACACGGAGGGCACACGGAAGCAGGGGAGTGGCTACTTTTATTAACTCCGAGAAGGAACAGCAGTGCTGAGCACGAGAGGGGATTCTAGAGGGAAACTTGTGAGGAAGAGAACTGGGCAGACCCAGAGATGACTCCTCGTGTCTGGCCTGGATGTCTGCGCATTGCAAGTCTGCAAGTGAACAGTCAGTCAGGCTGTGTGCCCTAGTCACGGTGATGGTGACAATCTGGGGATGTCTCAGGGGCGTGTCTGGAGACACACACAGGTCGTTTGTGGGGGGTCAGTCTGACTGGGGAGAGCAGCAGCACCTCTTTTTGTGTCACAATCCGAGCAAGTGTGACTGGCTGATGTCAAGGCCGGGCGGGACAGGATGGAACAGGTCTGGCCCCTGCGTCACACTGGGCAGGAGGAGAAACCTTCCGGTGCTCCTGGGCTGGGCCAGAGGCAGGACTGGGGAGCCAGAGGCTCTGCGTGGAGGGGAGGAGGCCACGGCAGGGGGAGGAGGACGAGGACAAGACGAGAAGGCTGGCGGTGCAGGAGACTGGAACACCAGAGGCAGGGGCAGGGTGGCCATGGGCTGGCCACTATGACCCCTGGGTATTGTTTGTAGTAAGGAACCCCACGTCCCATGGCAACTGTAAGACAACTGACTTTGTAGCTTCCATTTCTTCTTGTCTCACAGCTCAGAGTGTCCCTGGAATCATTTGGGAGCGCGTTAGAGTTGGCTGTAAGGTAACTTCTGCCTCTTCACACGTATGACTCCAGCTCGCTTTCCTCAGGACGTAACTGGCGTGCCCGCTGCTCACGTGTGCTACCATGTGACGACAGAATGAACCACAGGGGCACCGGGAAGTCAGGGGACGGGTGGGTTCAAGGATTTGTCCAGAAGTGAGCATCTGGTCTCATCACTTAAGAACCAGGACCCAGGCGGGGCTCCTGCGTGTGCTTTGAACTTATGCTTCGGTCTGAGCCCGACAGCAGTGGTCAAGGAACCGACGGGTCTCTCTTCCGGGGCACGGGCTGGACGGGTTCTCTCTTCCCGGGCACGGGCTGGACGGGGTCTCTCTTCCGGGGCACGGGCTATTTTGTTTCCTGCTCTTCTAGTTTGGTCCTCTAATTCCTTACATTTACTGCAGTCTGATTGGGAAGAAGCTGAATATAAGGATGGTGCGCTGTTATGTCCCAATGCTTCTTTACATGAAGACAGTAGAAGGCGAAGGGGAAGAGAACAGAGCTGTGAGCTGCTAGGCACGATTACAAGTCTCGGGTTCCAGATGCTAGCCCGGGCGGGGAGGGAGTGGGGTGGGCATGGAAGGAAGGTCACAGCATCAGCATGGCTGTGGCTCATGCGGTCAACGGGGGTGACCCGGGGGAACGATGATCTGCAAGTGTCTCGGTGTTTCCCAGTGACATCCCCAAGGTCCAGGCAGGTTCGACCCAGGCAGGGAGCGCTGCAGAGGAGCCCAGTCTCTCAGTCCATATCACAGCTGAACACGGGTCAGTGTCTGTGGCCACTGTGTACAAGACTGACAAAAACCAGAAACAGCTGCCACACTGGCCTGGTGTCAAAGCCCGAGCAACAGCTCTCCCCAATGTCCCTGGAGCCCTCGGTGAACTATAAACCAACCCTGGCAAAGCCCATTCAGGCTCTGTTTCCCTGCTGGACCCTTCAGTTTCACCTTTCGTGTTCCCTCTCTCAGAGGTCTGCACAAGAAGTTAAGAATCTCTACAGATGCTTTCTGTAGAACTGGTTCAGCTCAGAGTCCCCTATGATTTCAACTCGAGGCTGAAAGTCTGGGCGGTGTGGGGCTGACCGCACCATGGCGGTTTGGACACGCTAGGCCTAGGGAGTGACACTATTAGGAGGTGTGGCCTTGTTGGCATGGGTGTGGCCTTGTTGGAGGAAGTGTGTCACTGTGGGGGTGGGCTTGAAGACCCTCTCACCAGCCATGTGTGACTTCGTAAATGCAATGTATCAGGTTCTTCTCCAGTGAAGCCAGCCCCAATTAAATGTTGTCATTTCTAAGAGTTGGCTTGGTCATGGTGTCTCTTCACAGCAGTAGAGATCCTAACTAAGACAAGCAACATACCTGGACAGCATTTGTGGGGTACCTCACTAGCTTTTTAAAAGACGGCCACATTAGAAGAGATGAAAACACACACAGCCATCTACATAATGTCAAATAAACTGCATCAAACCCTCACTTCCAGCCATTTGGTGAAACTGGGAGGGAGATCATTACAGGGAATCATATATCAATGTTGTGATCAATGTTGTGATCAATGTAATCAACAATGTTGTTGTTATAAGTCTTAGGGCTTCTATCTGAACAAAAGTTATTACAGATAAACTAAAGGCCAAAGGCACTTTTAACAACAACAGGTGTGTGGAGGTAACTGTTCCTTGACAAACCTTTGCTGGGGAAGCAAAGCTGGGCCATCCGTTTCTCAAAGGCGATTAGTAAGCCTGCTTGGATGCCTGAGAAGCTCTCGGGACCTGCTGGTCTGAGCCATCCCAGTAGCTGACAGGATGACTGACCTTCAGCCTCACGGAGCACAGAAAAATGAAACGCTCACTCCCTGAAGCAGTTTTGAGCGCCTGGCTGTGCATCTTCCATAAACCCTGACTCTTCTGATAGGAAAAAAACCTATCATTTTCTTGTGCTTTGTCTTGTGACAATAAAGGAGGCCTTTGGGCTACTGTGAATTGAGAGGTGTCACGGAGTCAGCATTGATGGGGAAATTTCAAGTTGTAAATCACAGAGGATCTGGCTTTGATTTGAACTTTCTGTTATCCACAGGGATAAACACTGCTCAGGTATCTCCAGGCATTAAGTGAGTTCTCAATCCTGGGGTTCAGGGTCCCTGCTGGGGACATGCTGTTACTCAGGAGCGCCCCTCCAGGGGAGGCACTTTGCCTGCTACAGGTTCCTCACAGCAAATCAATGAGTTGAGTGGTCGGAAGAGGCTGACATCTTGGTGTATGTGTGTCCTTAGAGAATGCTGGCTGGGAAGGGAAGGTGACCCAAATGTCACTGATGGGAGAGTGGGCCTGGTCTGCCCTCTTCATGAGGCAGATTCACCTTGGATGCCATCTACCTACTTTGGTAATTGCCTCAGCTGGCACAGATAAGAATACTTTCAGGTCGGTAAAGGAAAGCGCTTGTGATCAGCGGTCGATGAGAGCCCTGGACTCAGTTGTGCTCTGTAAAGGGTTTTCAAATTAGGCTTGCTCCCAGGTCTGGGCAGGGGGCCAGTTCACCACCCAGCTGCCTCTGACGCTGGCACAGTGGAGGATGTGTTCCCATAATTAGAGGGCAAAATGATTTTAACAAAGAAACAGAATTTAATATTGAATCCTAGAGGCACGGCATCTAAGAAAATAAAGTTTGACTAAAGAGTAAGAGTATTTTCTATTTATAATTTCCCCACAAAATGGTGTGAGGGGAAGATTCCTAACAGCTAACAAGTGATTTGTTTATAGCAGTGATTGCTTTTCCGTTTGGCCACTTAACACCATCATAATCAAAACGGAAGTGGGGTCCTGAGAGCACACACTCTAGGTAATCACATCTTCTGTTTGCTCTCTTAGAGGGGGAAAGGGCAAACCATGTGCCTTTTACTTCTCCAATAAAGTACTGAATGGGGAAAAATTACTGATTATGAGCAATGAACCACAAAACTGAAAGTCTCTCCCATAGTCACACCCTCGGTTTGCAGGTCTAGAGGAAGAGTTACCTGTATTTCCCAAAGCCACCAATGCCTTATCACGAAAAAAATCCCGCCACATTCTGCTGAAAGATTTCCGGATCCACCCACCCAACGCCAAGTGCGGTTTCTCTTAAAGGCCACTTAACCTTTCTCCAACATTCATCATGAGGGATTGGCATTTGAAAAGGGAGGTGAACTGAAAAGTGGGGAGAAAAATGCATTTTTTTAAACATAAAAGCAATCTGCTCAGCTTCCCATCTTTAACATATTGACATATGTTTTGTTCCAGCATTACTCAAAATTAGCTTTGAGATAAAAGTTCATATTAATTATCCCATACTGTAGCCTAATCATCGCTGACATTTGAGAGAGCTGACACAGCCAAGATCGAAACTAAAAAGTGGGCGCAAAAAATATGGCAAAAACCTCTTTATTAATACATAAAAATTAATATGTATTAATCCCCAAAGCCTCCCTCTCCACCAGCTTACTTCTCCTAGGGTCGGTCGGAGGCCACCACTGGAGGAACGGGGGCAGGGCAGGACTGGACCCCATGACCAGGTAGAGGCTCCTCCTTCTCTCAGCCTGTCTGGTTTAGGGGTACATCAGCCAAAAAAATGCTGGCCGTGATTCATTTTTAATTTAACTGTTTTATTAATTTATTAGCTTTTGGTCGACCACAAGAATAAGACGGGACACGTTGAAAAACTTGATTCTTTCTCGGTGACTCCCAGAAAGAGACACATGTTAAACCCAACCTCTGGAATTAGTTAGCAAATATTGCAAATGTAATAATAAAATGGTTATTTAATTGTGTGCATAACTTTCTGTGGAGAAATAGGTAAGCCAAACAGCATCTCCCTCTTCAGTTTTCCATTTCAGGAGGACCGCAATCACCCCTGCAGTTGGGATTAGTCAACGCCCACACGCCTCTTCCCCTTGAGTGGAAGCTGAGAGAACGTAACTGTGATGGGACAGCAGAGAGACGCTGCCTTCTTCAGTACAAGAACTCAAAGATGGGTTTGTTCAGTGTGCAAGAACAGTAACACATGGCCAGGCCTTGTCTTACCACCTCACCGTCCTGACTGAAAACCATGTCAAAATGTGGAAGAAACAGTTACGGGTCACCGTCATAAAGTAATCCTACAATATCATTCTCCTACTAAAGACACACACACACACACACACACACACACACACACACACACACACACACACAGACTGGGTCCCATGAATCAAAAGTTTCCAAACATTCTTCAAGTACATATTCACATTTGGAATTGCCGATATGAACGTAGGCTAAACTGTTTCCTAGTTTAGAAGAATTTGTCTCACTTCCGTTTTTAACAGAATATCTACACAGTGGGCAGGAAGAGACAGCAGACATTGGAAACTGAACCTAGGTCACTCGATTGGAGATCATTAATCAAAAAACAACTCTCCTACCTAGAGTGCACCGAATCATTTGTTAACAACTTTTTCAGACTTTCATATGAAATAATACACTATCTACCATGGAGAATTACATTTTAATGACTTTCTGTTCAAGCTACATGAATCTTATGTAAGGAAAGTCTTAGGAAGTCTAAGATTTCCTTTCTACCAAAGTTATTAAAATTTGTGTCTGAATGTAACTTTTTTCATTAACATTAAATCAGTTAGCTTTAATTTCTGGAAAGAAAAGAAAAAAGACTGTTAAGTTTTCCCATAATAGTTTTCACAGCTTTAATTTGCATTCATGGGGAAAAAAACACAATAAATTAATTTTCTTTTCTTGGGAAGAGTTTGACAAATGCATTAATCATGAAGAAGGCAGATTTGGTTTTCTTTCCTTTTTCACGAAAAGACACTGTGTCCGAGAGAAGGCGGAGTTAACGTGCTTCACACAAATGAGGTAAAGGCACTGAAGAAGCAGCAGGTGTGCGTCCGGAGGGCGGTCTCCAGTGAAGTCACAGTGCTGCGTCTCCCCAATGGTCCAGGGAGCCGCAGACTCGGAGACTGTTCTCAGTTTCTTCTTTGGGAACTCCCAGCACCTTAGACTTACTCACTTGGGTCGCCCTGAACCCTGTTGGCTCTGCCCTAAGTCTGAGAGACTGCACAGCGCTCAGACATTGGTGAACCACGGCCCGCATGGGAAGATTTATGCAGGGTTTAGATAGAAAGTAGCGTTTAACTCATTCGCCAGGCTCACCGCGCGCACCGGTATGTCTGAGGGGGGCAAACAGTTGGCAGGGTGAACCTCATTTGCTGTTGTCTTCTTGTACTGGGGGCACCACAGGTTCACAGGAAGTGTGAGTTCAGCCCGTCTCCGTGGTTCCAGCGTTTCTAGTGCAGAGTGAAAGGTCTTTCCTAGTGTGACCACAGCAAGGTCCCGTCTCATGTAGGGCGCTTCCTGATTGTCACTTCATTTTAATTTTACCAAAGCACCAAGGAAGTTACAGAATCAACCTTGACTGCCTTGTTCTCAGTGACTCTAAGATTCTGAGTCATTTTAGTAATTAAAATATTTATATGGAACAAACATATGCCTTACATGCACATACATATATATATATATATATATATATATATATATATAATATATATATATATATATGTAGACAGCATACACACACTGTGTTTATATATATGCATATATATGTAAATGCTACATGATGATATAAATAAGTTATATTATGGGATCAGCCCATCAGAACAATTTTGCTACCATCAGAAATACTTTAAACCTTAAATAAAGGTATGCACAATAAAATTCTGTAAAAAGAAAGAAAGAAAAGAAAAGAAAAAGAAAAAGAAAAATCCGCTATGTGTGGTGGTACATTGGTATTAGTCCCAGAACTTGAGGCAGAGGCAGGTAGGTCTCTGAGTTCCAGGTTAGCCAAGGCTTCATAGAAATACCTTGTCAAAAAAGACTAAAAGTCAAAACAAACCAAAAAAAAAAAAAACCCTCTTTGTCACTTTAAACTGTGTGGTTCATGGGAGCCCGTGTCACTGTGTGGTGACAAACACCGCTCTCCTGAGGGACAGAAGGGAGAAAATGGAGTCCCCATGCCCCCCTCCCAAGCTTGAGAGTTTGCCTTGTGGTAGGAATTCTGAATTTCTTTCATCTCACTCCCTTCTGCTGCCATAGAATAAATTTGCCTTTCCACATTAACCCATGACTCTCCTCTCTGCACATTATTTTATGAAAAGTTTGCTTTGCACATTAGCTTTTAAATTTTAAAATTCTGTCTATACCATAATGCAGCAGTTTGAAAAAACAAAATCAGTACCAGTGGAACATTCTTGCTAATGATAATCTCACTGACTGTGAAAAACAATTCTGTGTTCTTGCATGTATCAAAGGGCTGCCTCATTTTATTTTAAGGAATATTTTGGGTTGGCTCTTTTTCTTTAGAAACTCCAGCAGTATTAAGTTTGAAAACTGTTGGATGATTAAGTTCAAGCTCCTCATTATTCTGTCTGATGAAAACATTCAAGTTCTACTTAACAAGAATTAAAACATAAACATTTCCTAAGCCCGGACAATGCCAATCTGCTTGTGAAAATGTACACGATGCCTTCACTGGAATCTAGAGACTGTGGATAAAGCATGCTGTTCAGGGTAGCTGCGGGCCCTGGTCCCATGCTATCACTACTAAAGCCCTGGTGGGTAACACAGCTCTGGATCTGAGGGGTAAGCCTTCTGTTTCTCTGGGGGACTCCCCATCTTGAATGCAAGAAAACACACTCATGTCCAGGGAAACTCTCCCCTCGAGCTTTGAAACCAAGAATTTTTGGTTAACTGAACTTTTGGTTGAATCACTCGGCCGTTCTGTTTCACAGTTCTGGGAGTCGTTATGGGGTGTACTAATATGATATGACCCCATTTTAGATGAGGCCATTCGCCCAATACTCTGGTTCCACACGACGTGGTGTTCTCTAGGCTTGGGTCTATCTCGGGGTCCATGCTGAGTGCTTTGAGGGGTGCATCTGCAACCCACTGACAACCTGACAACCCCCGTTAGCCTCAAAGCCCAGCTGTGAACCACCGCTGCACGGGTGAACCCCAGTGCCAGCACAGTGACCCTGGTGACAGGGAGGTCATGGCGAGGTAAGACCCTCAATTTGACTGGCTGTAGTTTGGTCCTCCATACTTGTCCTTTTTAAAAGCACCAATTACTAGGAGCCTTCTTTTGTGTCTTTCCTCTCATATCTGATGGACACACAGAGGGCTGTGTATATCCTTTAGTTCATTTTAACTCACAGGTAAGCTTCGGGGACAGAATATGCTCCCTAAGTACAACCCACACCCCTCTCCTTTCGATCAATAATCACCCTCCTTTCTTTGTGCCATTCATTGTCTCTGTAAGCCGCCTGTCTCCTCACTCCCTCTGCTCTAAAAAGCATGCAGAATGATGGCTGGCGTGTGGTACTCTGGATTAAATAACAGCATCTCTAACGCCCATCCATTCCTGAGGGCTCTCCTTCTGCGCAGCCACAGAAATGCCGACCAAATCTCTGCAAATGGTCAGGTCCGCATTGATGCTGAGGCACAAGGGACACTGTGGCTTCAGTAACCGCCTCTGTTATTTCCCGCTCCTCCCAGGTCATTTCCCTCCACAGATTTACATCTGAATGTCGCCATTGTTGCACCAGCTACAAAAACACACCTGGTGCTGGGAGCCTTCTCTCCAGCTCTGTCTCCCCCACCCCAGGCTGCTCTACTCTAGGTGCCCTACAATGCCTGGCTTGTGTGAGTGTGACTTTGTGTCACTGACGACAGGAGCTCCCTGATAAGTACAGGATGTACTCAGATTCTGGTTAGCCCCATATGGGAAAGCTCAGATCCTTCCCACTACCCACAGGCCTCCTTTCCTCCCATGAGCTCCCTTGATGGTCTCTTAGAAGAGTCTTGGACCAGGTCCAGAATGATGTGTGTGTGTGGGGGGGGGAGAGGGAGGGAGGGAGGGAGGGAAGGAAGGAAGGAGGGAAAGAGGGACAGGGAGAGAGAGCACATGTGCAGTTCTCTTAAGGCTTCAAGTCTGTAACACAGGTGAACACTTGTTTCTGGTTAACAGATGGTTACGAGTAATAATATTACCATTGCCCTCCTTTGCCCACAGACCTGAGTGTGAGGCATTGGGGCTTCCAGGGCAGTAAGATCGCAAAGTCGTGGTCTCCATTGTAAGTTTTATTGCACGGCAGTATTAATGTGGTGGTGCCCGCCTATCATCCCGTGAGGCTCTGTCTCTTTACCTTGCAGGCTAAGCGATGATGGCTTAGCTCTCATCGAGTTTCTCTATTGTTATTTTTAAGCTCGGCTCTTATTGAACACACAATGCACCAGGCACATCACTCAGACACAGGGGGATAATATTCCGATCTCCATATCATAAGAAGATCGCGCACATGCAAGGTCACTCGGCACAGAATGGATTATCATGCAGCACGCCACAGTGGCCATATTCTATTCTGAGCGCTATCTTTAGCCCTTTCAAAGTTGGCCAAGTTCTTACTGACACTTCATCTTCTCGTCCAAGAAGGCAGAGGTTTCCTAAGTCAGGATTGGAATCTGGCTCTGCACACGGCTATACAGCCCCTTAATATGCTAATGGTTCTCAATACTGTCTGACTGAATAGGGTCCTTAGAGCACATTTCACACAAGAGTCAAAGAACACACTGACTGTCTACATAAAGAATGTTCATTAAGCCAACAGTACACTGAACTAAATAAGGAAGAACTTAAATAAATGTGTGTTTCACTGGGCATTTCTTACACATTGCTACACATGTGGCTGCATTTTAAGTAGTTATGGACTAACCAAGAATCCCTTAGGTGCACATGCAGAGAGTACAATGTCTTAGGACGGTGATTAGATGCATAAGAAGACTGCAGCCAACCGTGGAGCCTGAACAAAAAGCATGTAACCTTCTTGTGATTTATACAGTACTTCTATTTCTGGAAATTTAATTATATATTAGGCCCATAAGAAACACCGAATAATTGTTTCTCTTCTTTGTTTTTTTGAGAAAGGGTCTCCCTATGTAGCCTTGGAACTAACCGTGTAGACTAGGTTGGCCAGGAACTCGCTCTGTAGACCAGGCTGGCCTGGAACTCACAGAGACCTGCCTGCCTCTGCCTCTGCCTCCCAAGTGCTGGGATTAAAGGTGCCCACCACCACCAGCTGGTGCAGAGTTGGTATATGAAACAGAAATTCAGAAGATGTTGAACAGTCTTCATTTTTCCTTAATGAGCGTACCACAGGTACGCTCTCTAAGATGTCAGAGAAGGCAGGATGTCACTGTTCCACATGGTACAGATGGCACAGGGTCCCTTCCCGGTGTCAACTGCATGCCTTTAGACTGAACCCGAAGCCAGCTAACACGCGGATGCTCAGAAAGCTCAGAAAACACCGATGACTCATTGCCTGGATAGGGTTTTGGGTTTCCTACTTACCTGGAAAGGCTTTATAGCCTCATACTCTCAAAGTCCCATCACAGCCCAGAGGTATGAGACCCTCAGAACTAATTCTCATTGTTTCTTTACCTACAAGTCTAGATCTTGAAATCTGATTGCTAGCCTGATTGCTAGCTATCGATAGGTACTGGAACCTTTAAAGGTGAGGCCTCATGAGAGGCTGTCGTGTCCCTGGGTAAGAGTCACTGACAGGTTCTCTTTGGAATCTGGGTCTCGGTGCATCTTTATGATGAGTTGAGCAGCCTTCTCTGACATACATCCCAACATGTAGGTTTTACCAACTGGAACTATGGGCCAACATAAACCTTTCTTAGGAGAGCCTCAGGTGTTCCGTTACAGTAACAGCAAGCTGCTTAGCACACTAGCCTCCTCTAGAGCCCTGCCCCCACCAGCTGTTGTACTGAGTCCTCTACAGCACCTGAAACTTGCACAGGGAGTCTCAGTGCTGGCGGTTTCTATGTCACTGTTTCCACAGCTGAAGCAGAAGACAATCTGGCTGTTTTATCTCCTTTGGATCTTCAAATCCCAGCCTCACTGTATTTCTGTTGTGTAAATATATTCACCAATTAGCTACAGATCGAATTATTTCTTTAAATTTATGGAAGTAGCTGCTTTGCTCGTGACCCCATAGCCCTGTATTCACAAGGGGCAGCCATATCACTATTTGTTGGTCTTTTTAGCTGCTTAGAAGGCACTGGAGACATTAGAAAAGAGGCTCAGGTAAGCAGAAGGAAGGGTCACAAAACGCAGACTACACCAGAGGAGGGCAAGAGGCATTTTAAACAAGGGGTATAAACATATTGGTCAAGATTATTGAGACCAGTTCTTTACAAGAAATGAAATTTTATAAAAGTCAATCAACCAGAGAATATGTACTAATAAACAGCAGAATTAACCCTTATTGCTCCTGTGTGTTTGGCTATCAGTCTGCATGGAGAATATCAGGTGAGAAAGCCCTGGTCTGGATTGAGAGCGGGACCTGGAGAAAATCTCCCCATAAGCAGAGTTAGGACGAAATTCGGTGATGGTCGTTTGGCGGCCTGGCGAGCTGTTTCGCAGGGTCTTTGTTTCTCATGAACTGACATTTGAGAAGAATAAGCAAGATTTTTTCCTTCTAAAATATTAATTACACATGACTTTCCACTGTATGGAAAGTCTGTAATAGATTTAAATTCCCTGTCATTAAAACTCCACAAAACGAGTCGACGCCGCTGAGAAAAACCAAACAGCAGAGCAGAGAACAGAAGCCATTCCACATGAGACTCCGGATCTATCCCTTGTGAGCGCTCATACTCTACATAAAGATTGAATGTTATGCTCTGCTGTGGAGGAGACGCTCAGGACCCCAGGGATGGCTGACCACTCCAGGTCACAAAGTTGCTGCAATTGAAGCCATGACCCGAACCTACTGCGAAGCCGACAGTGTTCCTGGTACCGTGCTGCAGTTCACAGCATCGGGAACGCAGCTGTTCATGGGGTGCGGGTACATCCTGGGTTACTCTACATGGAAGCGCTCTTCCTTCATACTGAAGAAATTAAAACCTGGATCCATTTGTGTGTGTCTGTCTGTATCTATGTGTGGGTGTGTGTTCTTGTGTCTGTGTGTGTCAGTGTGTCTCTGTGTCTCTGTGCATGTATGTCTCTGTGTGTGTCTGTGTATATGTCTGTGTATGTCTCTGTGTGTCTCTCTGTGCATATGTCTGTGTATGTCTCTGTGTGTGTCTGTGTATGTCTCTGTATGTCTCTGAGTGTCTTTGTGTGTATTTGTGCATGTCTCTCTCTGTGTGTCTCTGTGTGTGTATGCCTGTCTGTGTGTTTATGTCTCTCTGTGTGTGCCTCTCTGTGTGTATGTCTCTGTGTCTGTATCTCTGTGTGTGTGTTTGCACTTGCGCACTACCTAGTAATGACTATTGATTGCGGCCAGCATAGACTCTGGCCCACTGTCCATTGTGAAGTCTCTGAGAGTAGAAAATGGAGGACTGTTGGAAGCATCAAGTCAAGACCTCAAGCGTGCGAGCCAGTGGTTCCTCTGAGTCAGAGAAAGAGCTCCACGTCTCCGGGGCAGCAGTTCCTGGGAACATGGCAGGGGGAACAGCAGGATGTCTGCCTGTGGCCTGCCTGAGAGAAGTTTTCTAATGGTACGCTTATGAACTGGAACAAGCTTGGAAGTGGAGACTGGAAATCAGTACAGAGACAAGACTCAGAGGCCTTTCTCACACACACAAGTGCAGTAACAAAGTCTATGGGGCAAAGGACAGCTGAAACCACACTCACCTTCTCCCTACCAGTTCACGCTCTACGTTATTTTTGCAAGCATTTCTGTCTTTGGGCTGTGTTGGGGTACATCCAATAGGCTAAGACTATTTCAATCAAAAGGTCTCTGGGGGTCCAGGCTATGTCGACTTGACCTGCTGTGTGGAGCAGCAGTCACAGCCCAACTAGCATTGTGAAAATGTATAATATTATTTACAGTTGACAATTATGTTTGGGCCATGGTGAGATCTGAAGGAGCTCGGGAGTCAGGCAAAGACTGAAATGTGGGGTTGATGCCTCCCAGCGGCCACAACCAATTGCTGGAGCACGGGTGTGGCTGAGAGTTGAGGCAAGGAGACTGCCCTCTTAAATGCCCATCGGAACTGGAGAGGCCTCTGGAAAAACTCACAGCAGCTGACTCACTAAAGTGCAGCCAACACTTTAACAAGTACTCTAACGATGCTCAGCTTTGAACAGATAATTGGCCCCATTCTTCCCTTCCCCGTGTCTGTGGCTCCCATTGAAATCAATGAGTATTGCATATTCAAAAGGGACAGAGAGAACAAAGTTGTAGGTTGAATTAATGGGATAAAGGACCGCAGAGCTCTTAAAGCCGGTGCAATTAAATCGCGGTCTCACACAATTCTCCAGGGTCACAAGCAATTTGCTGGCCTAGGAAAGCCAGCTGACTCCTGTCACAACTTACAGAATGCATTTTCCTAGACGTGGACACATGGTCATTCTCAGCTCAGAATCTACCTTCTCATTCGGTCTCTTTAGAGTTTGATGCCTTGGAGCCTGGGATTCATTCGCATGTCCTCAGCTCCAGTTACGGTCACCAGTCATTACACTGGCAGGGTGTCCACTGAGAAGCCATTCGGCTGTGAGCGCCTGTGACTATCTTATTTTTCTATAAAGCCCTTATGCGGCAGACATAGATATGTTTTGTTTACTTCCTATGTGACGCCTCATTACGTACATTTTTCATGGTCTGCAGAAAGCTGTAACCAGCAAGGACTTCGTCACGCCTCTCCTTCATCCTCAGGACTTGATTTGGTTGTAATTATCACATATTTTCGATCAACAAACTATTTTTCAGTCTCTTCTGCTGGATAGTCACAGAGCCATAAGAATATTTCAATATTTGCCTAAGCAGTTTCTCTTTTGGAACAAAGAGAAAGAAGGTATCATTTACTAACTTGCTTTTATATGTTAATTTCTCTTCAAGTGCTTTCCTTTTCTAATGAATTCTCTACGGTGGGGCAAGATGCCTCCCTTCTCTATATTTTTTTTAAAGAGAGATATAAAATTGAAGCTCTAGAAAGATTAGATAATGTGCTAAAAAATGACCCAGAACCAGGAAGTAGCAGAGCTGAGCTCTGAACCTTCTGACTCCCGTTCCCCTCAATGGTTGGCTCTTGAGAAACAGGAAAACAAATATGAGAAGTACATTGCTATTCAGTCAACAGGAATGAGAGGACATGGCAGCTCACCCTGGGCTACGAATGAGCTGAAAGTGAGCACCTAGAAGGCAGGGGCTCGAACTGTCACTTTGGACGTCCACAGGCAGTAGGGAGGCTGGCAGGTGACTGTGGGCTGTGACAGCAGGAGCCCTCAACCTGTGACCTAATGTGGCATACACACCTCCACCTGCTTTGACAATTGCTGCCTACTTCAGACACACCAGTCCCTGCTCTTCAGTGGGCATGACCTCAGAGCCCAACATCCCCACACCCTTGGGGTCCATGCCCCATTTCCCTCTCCCTAGTCCACATACCTTGTGCTATCTTACTTCCCTAAATCCAGCATCCTGGCCTCTTTCTGCAGTGTCTCAAATGCCAATCTCATTCTCAAAGTCCTTAGAACTTTATACTTGAAACTTGAACCAGGGTAAGGACGCCAGTTTTGGAGAAACACTTTGTGAGTATTCAAGAGCAGACTGGCTATCCGTGCTGACTGGGACTGGGTACCATTTATACATCGGATCTGGGCTTGCTGTGCTGGCTAAGTGCCCTGAACCCTGAATGCCTCAGCCTTACTCACTGGTCTGTGCTGGGCACACTGGGAAAAGAGACATTGTTTTGGGATTAGGATTGGGATTAGGATTGGGAAGGCACCTTTAAAAGAGCAGGAGGAAGAAGAGGCCCTTCTACTGCTCGGCTGCTCTTCGCCTGGTGCTGTGCTCGCTGAATCCTTTATCCGCACTGTTCCATCCTATCGTCCAGGGCCACTCCTGGCCCCTGTGGGATTTGGGCTACTGTCCTTGTTGGTAGGATGGATAATGTGGCTTCATGGCAGTTAAGCACCTTTCCCAAAGACAGTGCTGTCTGTAGGGCTTGGGTGACTCTGGAGCCATCTCTGAGGATGCTAGTAAGGGGACATCTGTACAATTAGGTGACTGGAACTATGTTTATGATGCTGATGCTGTCGGGGGGCAGCATATCCTGTCTGTGGGCCCCATTAAAACACCGGTTGGCCGGTAACGCCGTCTCAGTTTATCAGCCCTCACACCAACAGCATCCCTCTCTCCAGAGCTCTGGCCACACCACAGCTTCTTAGTCTCCATCACGGACCTCTCATTTCTGCTGGACAAGATGGACGGACAGACACACGGGTAATGAGTGCGAGCAGCCAGCACTTCGTCCTCAGCCCCAGGCCCTTCCTGCTCTCTCGCCCTCTCAGGTGGAAGAGGCACCGGCACTTCCTCCTTCCTGCCGGCACTTCCTCCTTCCTGCTGCTCCCCACATTTTAGGTGGATTGTGCCTTGACATTTCCCCCCGAGTTCTCACATACCCTGTGCATTAATATGACGTCCCGTAAAGCTGTGTGACATTCCAGGTAATTTCTATGTCACTTATCACGTTTCCAGGTTTCTCCTATCATAAATGATGCTGATTTGACCACCCCAGTTTATGAGTACTTGACTGTTGGTTTTCCCAGTTGGGTTCCGACGGAAACCACACAGCCTGTGTGAGTTGAGGCTCTTCGGGAGCGCAGTCCAATTAGGTTTACAAGAAGGCATCACGCCATCATCACAAGGCCTTCCACATCTACAGCGCCACTCGGTTCTGTGCTAACATGGCCGGCTTGGGTATTATTATTATTATTTTCTTATGTGTAATCGACTACTAATTAGACTATAGGATTCTCACTATCTTATTAATTGTTACTTTATCAATTACTTCTTTGTATTTTTTCCTCTTGTGTATTGATTATCTGCATTGATTTTCATGAGCTTCTCCTACAATAAAACAATCACCTTCTTTGTCTGTAATGTTTCCCTGGCTTCCCAGCTTGCTCTGGCTGCCTTTTTGCTCTTTTGATTAGCAAGAGATGGCTCCTAGCACCAGGCTGCATGTCTCCTGCAGTTCTCCAAGCCAAATGCTTACTGTTACCCCAATGGGTGGGATGCGGTTGCCGTCAGAAGCATGAGACTGAATCATTCAGTCGTCTTACGGTAGGTAGCACATGGCGTGCTGGTGTGAAAAGCATCAGAAAGAAAGCACACCATATGGGGCTCACACCATACGGGGCTCTGGTAAGGTATGCAGCTGCAGGAAATGAGTCACGGGCAACTTTCCAGACTCCAACTTTCCATCAGAGCACGCAGACAGGTCCCGAGTATTAGGCTGCTCTGTAAGGAGGGCAAGGGGTGGGGGCTCAGGATGAGGCCGGCAAAGCTAAGTCTGGAGCACCCTGACTTCAGTTCCCAGCGCGGCCCTCATGCTGTCTGCACAGGGCTCCTGCAAGATGGGCCATGAGTGGGATGTCCACTTTCCCCACCCACTGGCTCTGTAGGTTAGCATGCTTGCTTACTTTGATTGGTTAACTGAGCCTCAGTTTTACTGCCTGCAAAATGAGTACGAGGCTGTGGAGAGAGAGAGAGAGAGAGAGAGAGAGAGAGAGAGAGAGAGAGAGAGAGAGAGAGAGGGGGAGGTTTCTTTTGTGTTACATGTGAAGAGACAGGCACAAAGCGACAGGAAGTTTTCTGAGTGTATCACAGCCTATCACTCCACTTAGCTCAGAAGCTAGCAAGGGAATGAATATGGGTACAGTCTGGGGGGGCTGCCCAGAGCACACACCATGGAGAGCACTTGCCCTTAAGCTTGAAGACCACCCCCCACACACCCCGAACCCACACAGCTGTCCTCTGACCTCCCATGTATGTACTACGGCACACCCCTATACTGCACTATGGCACACCCCCTATACTGCACATAATGTAGTAATAAATTTGAAAAAAATGAAAATGACTTGCGCATTTTGATAAAAATATCAATACATTCATTATCTTAAGAGAGAAAGACAAAACAACATAAAAAACTCTAGCCTGTGGGACTAGAAACTAAAGCCCAGCAGCTGACCTGGCTTCTCATTCAGAAGTCTAACTACCCGTTTGACTTCTACAGTGACCAGAATGGGCACCGAGCCAAGTAAGAATCCTGACCAAAAGTCTGCTGGAAAGTTTGTTACACACGTCCTCCCTGAACAGTGTACTCCAGGCTAGGGTGTGGTACTGTCAATGGCCTGTCCCTGCTGTGTGTGTGTGTGTGTGTGTGTGTGTGTGTGTGTGTGTGTGTTGATGTGGTGGCTCCCTCATGTGATTTGGGCACTTGAGAGAGGACAGGAGGGAGGACAGGAGGGTGGACAGGAAGAAGGACAGGAGTGTGACTTGGCTCCTGGCATCAAGAACAGAGAGGCCTGGAGATGAAAGGGACATGAGATCTATGAGGGTTCTCTGGATGGGGCAGATGGGTGCTGGTGAGAATCACCCATCAAATGAGCCCCTCAACAGGACTAGAGGCCCACGCAAAGTGAATGGGAGAAAGAACAAGCCTGCATGTGCTACCCACACCCCTCTCGCTGGCTCACAGCCCTGACCCTCTGCAGAGGGCTTTCGTAGCCATGTGGTCTTGTGGATGGAAACAGTCTGGGAGGATGTTCTGGCAATCGCCCTCTTGGCTCGATTTAGATGCTTCTGTTGGGTACTGAGGCATCAGGTGAGTGGAATCAGGCAGTGTCTGCAGTGCCAAGCCTTGCCCAGACATAAGATGCCAGATCTTTAGGTCCCCACCCCGTTCCCACAGGTGATAATACCCAGGCAGAAGCTGACTTTCCACTTATGTATTTTCAGTGTCCATAGAGCAAGCAGAGACTCACCTACCCTGGGTTCTCCCATCGACTCTGTTCAGGGAAGATCATATTTAATGACGCTTAAAGTATCCTTTGGGCCCCATGAACTCTACCTAACTACACTCTAAGCAGAAATATGCACTTTAATAAAAAATTAGACACGTTCAGTATATTTTTTGTTCTTTCCCAAGGCAAGACGATTCTCTTTGGAAGTTCGAGAGCATCACCCGATAGTGTTTGACACTTGCCTGACCCATCTCTTTCCATTTTAAACATGCAGTAAAGTGATAAGAACTCCTGCTAACGTGTAGTGGGCTCCTCTCTTCAGCACATTCGAGTCTTCCAGGCAGACACTGCTTGAGGGCTGCCTGCCCTGAGCACTGAGAGGTTTGGGCTGGAAGGCACAGCAGAAGACAGGCCCTGATTCTGAGGTCCCGGAATGCCAAGGCAACTTAGCCTCTGTCCTGTGGTTTGTGTACGGTGGCCTCCATGAGTTTTAGAAATCAGTGTGTGTAAGCAAAAACTGGAGTGCAATCCTGGTTCCCTACGTGGAAAATCCTTCTCCGTGTCTTACATATAAAGAAACTGAAGCAGAGGAGACACAGATTTACTAAGAATACAACAGCTACTGAGTGTTGGATTTGACTGGTAACTGTTCTAGTGGGGAATTCTAGTGGGAGGGGAAACATCCTCCTCAGTGAGTGTTAGCCTTGTGCCAGAATCACAGAACAGATCTGGGGGCCAGCGCTCCATGCCTGGCTGTGCCCTTAAGAGACATGTGACTTTCGCCAGGTCATTCAACCTGCTGAGTGTGCTTTCCCTCTGCAATGCCCACCTCAGAAGGTTAGGAGGCGATGGGGTTATTCACAGGCACTCACAGCAGAGACACGAGTGCCTCAGACGGTTCACATGCATGCTCTACAACCCAAGCAAGCGCTGGTTCAAAAACGTGCTGGGTGGAGCTGGGTGATCCCCAGTGCAAGGAGGGCACAACTCCCATGCCAAGCCACTCATATTCTAAAAGAAGGGCTGCTCTGGAGTAAGGATGGACACAGGGATAGAAAACGGAGGAGAAACCAGTCTATTCTGAAGATTAGAACAGTTTTACTCAACGAGAGTGAAAGTGTTCAAAATAATTACTGTTTCACCAACTGTTGGAAAAATAAAATTAATGACCACATTCATGGAGGGTTGGTTTTTGTGCTATGCAGTCTTCTGTGGTTATTTTACACAAAGATGCCTGTAAGAGAGAAGAAGGCAAACAGCACCGTGAGGGCACCGTGCCGATTTCCTCACACAACCCAGTGGTCTGTGAGCTTCTCTGAGTCACACATACATTATGGTACAGGGAAATGCAAATCCAGGAAAAACTCTTGGGCTTGGCGCTAATTTGGTTCTTGCTGAAGTAGAGGCTTTCAAGTTTTTATTTTTAAACAAACAGCGCTTTAACATAAAGCTGTGCACTGTTAAATGCATTGTTTTATTAGTGAGAGCATAAGTTATGGTTATCATGTTTGAAACCAATCACCGTGGTAACTGTAAACATTTGTTTATTATAAAGCCGCTCAATGAAAACACTGGCTTTTGTGCTGAGCACGGAGATCTGACCCGCAGTCACAGACAGGCCTCTTTAGCTGTCCCGGTCCCGCTGGATTAAGACAACTCTGCATTGTACAATTACACATTAAACATATTTTAAATAAGTCCTCTCGTGGTCCAGTTCATTCTTCGAGTGGGTTACTCAGTTGCTCAGAGTTGGAATTCAAGTCTATTTGATTGTTTTATTATAAATACTTAGCCGGCATTTCTCTATGTCAGGCAGGGGTGCTGGGGGCCAGGGATCCTACTGCACACGTGACTACGGTTCTTAGTCTCAGGGTGAGTGGAAGTCCTGGGAAGCTGAACCCTGACAGGTTGATTTTCCTCCAGCAGTGTGGCAGACAGTGTCTGGCTAACCTCTGTCTCAGTTGAGTGTCTCCCCATATGTCATCTGGCACAGAGTGGCTGGTGACCTTGGGGAACTGTAACTGTGACTCTACGTCCTTGCTTTTACTCACATGCACTTTCACACCGGGAGCACTGTCTTTAGCACACTGACGGAAAGGGATCCACCCTAGCAATGCGAGAAACTGGACAGAATAAACTGCTTTCATTTCTTACATTCAGTACATTAGAAGAAAACCTGAACACAGACTTCATTTTCTTTTAAAATGGGCCATGTGTGTGGAGGCCATGTTGGGTAGCCATGTTGGGTTTCTGTGCTTTTTAACTCTGAGGCAGGGTCTGTCACCGAATCTGGGGCTCAGTGTTTCAGCTAGACTAGCTGGCCAGTTAGCTCTGAGGCTATGCCTGTCCGCCATGCAGAACTGGAGTTAGACGCGCATGGCAGGTCTCGGCTGTGATGACGGCTCCGGGGCTCGGCATTCAGGTTCTGACATTGGTTCACCAAGCACTTTACCTGTGACTCAACCACTTCCTTAGTCATTTTTTTTTTTTAATGTGGAAAAGAAACTCTGAAGATTAAGCTGGGGATGATGTCCCATGCTTCCGGGAGGTGGATGCAGGAAGAGGGTCAAAGGTCAAGGTCATTGTCTGTTCTAGAGCCAGTCTCAAGCCAGGCTGGGTTATATGACACTGTCTTTAAAAAATAAATCAAACGAACGAACAAATGAACGATATAAAAGATACTCTGGATAAGGGCTTTCTTTGTGTTTGTTCATTTAATTTGGTTCCAGAGAAGGTCGCCAATCATTTTCTGAAGGCAAGGATCCGTTGTGGTTGAGAAAGGAAGCAATTAGAGTAGGAAAATATCTCAGCAGTCCTTTCCAGGTCAGAATCGCAGCAACATTCCAGAGAGAGTGCCAGCCCATCACAGGGCAGGAAATAATGCTGTCCAGTGTGGGTTTTTGCAGCTAAATGGGAAGTCGGGCCGAGGAAACGGAGGGCAGATGGAGAGACGGCAGGCAGGACAGGGTTGTTCTGTCTTTGAAGTGCATTTTCAAAGGCTGAAAACCGAATCTGAACTCGATGCCTACCAGATGTAAAATGGATGTGTCAACATTAAACCCAAGCAAACGGATGAAAACGGAACAGATCCTGAGCTATCGCACCCTGAGCTGCTCGCTTTATGCACTGGCCCTCAGGCTGCTGACCCTGGAAACGGGAGGTAAAGGAGAACCTCCCCCAATTTGTTTCCGATTATGCAGAACTAGAGGGAAAACTTTCATACAGTGCCCAGGGCACCAAAAGGAAGGCAGATGCGGAGAGCTGCTCAAGTCAGCTAATTTCAGATTGTCAAAAGAGAAGTCCGACGTGTCAGCCCGACACCCAATACCTCACTTCTGCTACAGTGTAACTAAGTTCCGGCTCTCACCTCCGCCTTCAGGAGCTGGTCTCCAGGGACTGCTGTCAGGAAAGCCCTGTCAAACCCCACCCCAACCCCTGGTTGCTTTTCTTTACGGAATCCTTGCTGTAAGCTCTGCCATCCGTGTTAAACTAGCAAATTCGAATCCAGTTGGTTTTCAAAGGAAGAAAGTGCCTCAAATGATCCTTTGATTTCTTTCTTTCAATATACATTCAGAAAGTGTGTGTGTGTGTGTGGTGGGGCGGGTTTGAGGTTTCAGCTGTCTGCTTTTTGTGTAGCTTCTCTGGAGGATAACATGGAGCTGATATGAGAACTGACAGAGTGAGCGCTTCCTGCTGCTGCTCCACTTCCTAGGAGGCTCTGCTCACCTCCACACAAGCCTGTGTCTCCTCTGTGTTAATGGGAGTCACTGCTCTATGAAAGGGAGAACAGCGCCTTTGTCTTTTTAATTGGTCCTATAAAACAATAAGTGAACACACTATGCAAGTTCTATCTAGAAATAAATTTTGGCTTTACATACTATGTTGCTTTAAAAAAAAAAACATTTTTTAAAAAAGACGATAATGCGTAGTTTCCTGGTTGGACCCTAGCTAGGAACTAGACCCATAAAAAAGTACATCAAGATTAAAGGGATAATAGGTAATTTTGTTCTTTAGTAAGAGGCTGCTGCTGAGAATGTCTGCAGAAGACAAAGCATAGGGAGCCTGTTACGACGAAGCAATTGCAACCGCAGTTTAATGGAGGACAGGAAAGCAATTAACAGTGTAAAGTCACTGGTGCGAAGGAGAGGCCTGGAGATTAGAATCTTATTAAAACAAAGGCTGGTACAACTTGATTATAATGAGTTAAGTTGAAAGATCTGCAAAACGATCTCTGCGTCTCTGCGTGCAGATGTGGGAAAGAAAACATCATTTACCCCATTTTTACACTTCGCCCACAGAGAGTGTGGGCAGCCCTGGCTTTTTTTATTAACGAGGGAGCTTTGAACTGAGCTGGGCTCCAGTTGACTCCTGGCCAGGCCTGGGAGGGTTCTAGGTAGACTGGGAATCTCTTGCTACCTAGTGGGATTTACTCCCCCAGCCCCACTGCCCACCATTGCTAACCTTTTTGGTTTTTATAACAACAATGCCACTAAGAACCTTCCAAAGGCCAGTGTGAAAATGTGTTATGGTTTGTGGTAAATTAAATTGTAACCAGGTTCTGCCCTTCCTGGTTCAGTATCTTGGGGTAAAAAGAAGGATGGGGGATGAGGTAGAGGAGCAGGGGGTCCAAGAAGACTAAACAACAACAAACTAGACCCCCAACTCCAACAAACTAAACAAACAAGGAACACAACCCAAAAACCCACCGTGACTTAACAGGCATTATTCTGATTTTTTGGTTTCTTTAAGCTGGCACACACATCCTTTAAAAATGGGTTTTTAAAGCACACGTTTACTAAAACTTCAGTCAAGTGCACACTATATTTTTAATAAAAATAGACTTGAATAAGACTATTTTTCCCTTCAATTTTTAAAGAATAATTTTATATTTTACAAGCTACTTAATAAACTATAGATGCATATTTTAGGAATTAAGACACACTTGCTTCTGAAGTGCCCATGTGAGATAAAGTGTATTAAGTTTTTTAAAATGACCTAATGAGATAGTTGTTTTTGTTGCTTTTTGGTTTTTCTTTTGTTTGTTTGTTTTGTTTTTAACAAAACTTGAGTAAGGACCAAGATATCATGAGTTGGCTGTTACAGAGACATTGGTTTCAGCTCAGCACGGTGAACTACTCACTTTGCTGAGCAGCACAAAGGAGACCATGTCCTTACCATGATCTTACACTGTGAAGCCGCCTGTCACCAACCAGATGTGTGTACAATTGGAGGGGTGTGTGTGTGTGTGTGTGTGTGAGTATGTAGGCCTGAAGCTGATGCTAGGTTTCCTTTTTCAGGTGTCATTTTTCACTGAAACTTGAGCAACCTCATTTGAGATGTCAGCTTCTTACACAAGTTCTGTCCCTGCCTCCCTAGTGCTGGGGTTACAGTGGTCACCACAGGAGTCTACATGTGCGTGGGTTATCAGGCGTGTACAGCATTCCATCCATCGTCCATATCTCCAGCCTGCACTGCCGGAACAGGGGTGTAACTCTAATTTACATTTCATGGATTACAAATGAAAGCAGCTACCATGCAGGCTCACGGACCAGTGGGCGACATTTCCTTTGCACTTCCTCCATGTTACAGGGATGCTCTGAGACTCAATGTGCCAGGGCACATAAGTGTGGTACTGAGTGTGCCAGGGCACATAAGTGGGAGACTGAGTATGCCAGGGCACAGAAAGTGGTTTGTGCAGGAGCTGACCTACTGAAAGTATTAAAGCTTACAATACTACCAGTAAAACCTTTACTATTTTGTCTCCTTCTATACCCAGCCTCTTGACATCTTACATTTTGTTTTGAAGTAATGTTTTCTAATCCATGAGGCATTGCTCCTGAGTCAGGAGAGGTGGGGCTCAGTTTTGGTTTTCTTTCCACACAGATGGACAGACTCTCAATGCCAGTTTTTGGAAACGACACCTCTGTTTGACTTTTCCACGGCCTCAGCTTCATCAGGAATGAATTCCAGATGTCCTGCCTTTAAAAACTGGACCACCATCACTGCTGGCATCCTAGCTGTCAGTAGCACAGCTGAGCTTTCTCACGCAGGTGAGTCTGGGTTAGTCCTGACTTCACACTTACAGTTCTTAACAACTGGATATCTGCTCTCTTAAGAAAAAAATGTCTTCTGATTAGACCAGTTGGTTGCTCCCTCCTGTCCTGTGAGGCCTGCCCCGTTTTTGATTCTGTGGTAAAGAATCTTCCCACATGATTTCAGATTGTCGCACTGATAACTAATACTGACAATCATGATTATTTAAAAAACACCATCGTTTTCTAAAGAAATGACTTTTTACAGCACATAAAAGATATGGAAAGAAAGGAACATGTAAACATTTTTCCGAGTCCCAAGGTGCTCCTTAGAGAAAGTTCTGCCTCTCTTCTGAAGTCTAATGTGTACACCAGAGTACAGGATATCAATTTACGGTTTATATTAAAATTGCCACGTTTACCATTTACCCTGCTGCTCTCCTGCTCAGCTTTGTGGTGCTCACAGAGCTTCGGTTCTGTAAAGTGTCACCACAAATGGTCTCCTCGTTTGCATGGCACATCAGAGGTCAGAGGTCAGAGGTCACCTGCTATGGACCTTCTTCATAAGCAGACTTGTTCCAGTGAAGGTGGAGATAAGGAGAGACGTGACGGCTCCTAGTGCTTCTTGACCAGCAGCTGCCATTAACTAATGTGGTGCTCGATGTGGACCGTGAGGCACACAGCAAGAGCAAGGTATGGGATTCTGTCTTGGGGAGTGGCAGTAGATAACTGGGGGAGGAGACACCCTGCCACAATGGCAGGCCTACAGATAAGTCAGAAACCAGGCAGCCTGGCTTAGCATTCCCTCGTGCTAACACTCAGCTGCTGCCGAGAGCTGCCCTGCCCTAGTGAAGATGTTTGTATTTGCCACAGTCACCATCCCTCCCTTCTGTCTCACCCTCATAGCACAGGTTCCATGACCTATGCACACACTGAAGCCCCTGGCAGTCACCCAGAGAGACCACGCTTACGAGTAACAGTTAAGACCATTCTAGCTTTTCATCAGATACATATCCATCTATACATTAATGCTCCGAATGTGTGTTCAGATGCACTTAATTACTGAGAGGCCAATATTGACAGTTCACGCTTTACTAAAAGGTGGTCAGACTGTCTCTCGAACAATGCACAGCTCACCTCCTTAAACACAGCCAGCAGTGGGGAGGACAGACTCACTTTGTCTGTACCTATTGGGTCACTGACCTCTGCTCTAGTGTCTTTAAAGTAGCAGCAGCACTGAGCGGGCCCTCACAGCCCTCTGTGTGTCCCTGTTTCCTTCGTAGACGTGACTATTCACTTCTGTGTGTAGTTTCTCGGTGTCGCATGTGTGACGAATTAATCGGGACTCTTTCTGCCGGGAATATTGACTCTGTTATATTAATAAATGACACGGTTTGCCAAATATAGAATGTATCTGTCATGATGACAGCCACCAGCACCAGTCTTTCCTTTGTGAGTCTTCCTCATGGAAAGTCTACAAAAAGTATTAACTTGTATTGTCTGGTGTCCGTGTGTCCATCCGTGCAGGCCCACGTGTGTTGGTGCATGCATGTGTCTTCGGAGGCCAGAGGACAACCTTGGGTGCTATTCCTCAGGAACTGACCACCTTGTGTTTTCTTCAAATTGTGAGGCTATACTTAAATTACAGCTTGCTATTTTTTGTTTTTTGAGGCAGGATTCCTTGGTGGCTTGGGGCCTGCTGACTGAACACCAGGAATCTTCCTCTCTACCTCTCAAGCTTGGAATGTAAATGCCACCATCATGCTTTATTTTTTTTTTAAATGTGGGTTCCTGTGAGCACGTTACTGACTGATCCATTTTTATAGCCTCTGTTTTCTCTTGATCTAGTTTATGAGTGCACGTCCTTTTATAATACACTATTTGAGCCACCGAGAAGTTAATTTAAGCTGTGATTTCAAGTGGTGAGTTTTCAGCATCATCCAACGGCTGGTCTTCATACTATTTCGGAACAGTCATGCTTAGCCCGTTTATTTATAGTCTTTAATATTACACTAAATCACCATAATTACTTGTGCCTATTTTTGAACTCTTTGATGATTAATCTGTTCTGACTTCATGTTACTTTAATTGCTATAACTTACTGGATTGATATCTAGAACAATTATTCTTTTTTCAGATTTTTTTTCATGATGACTTCCCAGGACTTATACTAGATTTTTTTTTATTTCATTGTTTTAGATGAAATGACAGTTATTTTTCGAGGCATCCTTCCTGTACCAGCTTTGATAGGTTTGCACACACTGGCGGGTTCCCTTACACTGATAAACAGTTTAATCGGCATGGGCACTTTTATTTCCTCGAGGTTTATGAGAATTCATTTGTAAAACCAGGGGCACTTTTGTTGTTGTTGTTGTTGTAGATTTCAGGGTGGTAACTCTAAGTGGCTTTTAAAAAGTTATCCTGTGGTTATTGGTTAATTTGAGGCCTCCTTGTCATTTATGACTTCCTTTATTGTTTGGAAGAGCAATGCAGGCTGCATCACAGGATGTAACCTACATATGGGGGCAGCACGTATTAGACCCACATAAGGTATTTTAACATACCAATTTTCTGCTTTAGGAAAATCTTAGAAGCAGAGTTTGATGGTAATGACTGATGGGGTGACAGTGTGTAAACCCGTCCTGCTTCCCACGAGTGTCCTCTGCCTGGAGATGTTTCCACTCTCCACGTGACCCACACCTTTGCAGGCCAGTGCTCAGCTCCCCTCTTGGGCCTCCATTTCTCCTTCTACATATCACGGCTGTGGCCTTTCCAGAGGAAGGGAAAGGGGCAGGCAGAGACACCCCCTTTTAGTGGGATTCCTTAGGTGGAGAAGCCAGGGAAGCAGGAAGTGGTTTTAAGCTCTCCCTAGCGATTCCTTGGAATGGGAAGGATTTTGTCCACAGTGGAGAAACAGGGCAAGGTGCTGGATGGAGGAGTCACCTTCTGGCAGCAGGAATGCAGAACCCTGGAGAACACCAGAATACAGCAAACAGCTCTGAGCTTTCCAATGTTGTCCGACTGGGACAGGTACAGTGGTCCCTACAGGATGCGGTTGGATCCAGGGCCACCTCTTCAGTCTGTAGTCAGGCACATCCCTGACTATTTGTGCTAAAGTTTGATGGCAAAAGTTATCTTTCTTCTTTTTGAGAACGATCTTTGGAGGAGGAACAAGAGAACGGTAACAATGTAGTAGTGATTTGGAGTAAGCCGCTTTTGATGTTAATTACATGGCCCATGTTAGCACAGTTCAGTTTTGAATGCTCTTCTCACCCCAGGCACTTGGCAACTTGAATTTTACTTAAGAAAACAAGTAGACTAGAATTACCACACACAGCTTGTGAGTGAAGCCACAGAGACAACCCAGTGATTAGGAGCCATCAATTTGACCTAGAACAGGAGATAACGAGGAAGCTCAATCTATGTGTGAGATGCCTCAGCACCAGAAGCAGAGTTACTGTGGCTGGCTTTGCATCAGCACAAGTGAGTGTCTGCTGGTGCTGGGAAAACTGGATCCTGCTACCCTCACTGGCTGGTCTATCAGCCTCACAAACATCTCAGAGACCCATGAGTTCACATTCCTAATGAAGAAGTTATTGGCTGCTCAGGGCTGCGGCAGGGAAGGACCCTGTTCTTTAATGGAGGGATCATATTCCAGTGCAGAGCCAACAAAGTATATAGACAGCAGAAATTAGATTCGGTGGATTATTTAAAAAGATATGAAAGAAAGAGACACAAAGTTGGGGGATAGATATGGGAGGAGTTACAGAGAAATGTGAGGAGTTACAGGAAAATGGGAAGGGTTAGAGGGGAAGAAGAGGGAATTACAGGGAAAATGGGAGGAGTTATTGGAAAAATGGGAAGGGTTACAGAGGAAAAGGGAGGAGTTACAGGGTAAATGGGAGGAGTTACAGGGTAAATGGGAGGAGTTAAAGGGAAAATGGGAAGGGTTACAGATAAAAAGGGAGGAGTTACAGGGTAAGTGGGAGGGATTACAGGGCAAAAGAAGGGAGTTTAGGGTAAATGGGAGGGGTTACAGGGAAAAAAGGAGGAGTTACAGGGTAAATGGGAGGGTGACCATGATAAAAAATATGTGACATGAAATATTTAACAGAATATTGCATGTAAAAAATAATCTAACTCAACCACTCTAACAATCCAATAATGTCTTGGTAGCTCTTTCAAAATCTAGTTTTCTTTTTGGATATTCCTTCTAGCACATTTATATCCTGCATTTTTTGAGGAATCTAGATAATAGTAATTTTACAGATCAGATACATTTTCTTGGGTCTTGCCTATCAGTAGACACACACCGTGCCTGTCTGTAGACACATACCATGTCTGTTTGTAGACACACACTGTGCCTGCCTGTAGACACACACAGTACCTGTCTGCATAAATACACTGTGACTATTTGTAGCCAGTTTCTGAGTTGATTTTTTGTGGCTTAGAAAATAGCAACACAGTGTGCAAGTTGCGTTTCAGCACCTGGATGCCTATGAAGAAAAAGTCCACCAGTGATTTCAGTCCCAAGCCTCCAACTACTCTGTGCACAGTGGAATGACAGCCTTCCCTTCTCCGGCATCTTCAATCAACAGTGATGCTGCTTCAGAGAGCTGCCTCCGGGGAAATCAGACAAGGCTCTTGTACAGCATAGGACTCGGCTTCCTTAGACCCTGAAAATTCTATGTCCCGTCTATTTCCTCGGTGTGTTAGTCAGCTTACTGTTATAACATCAAAACACCCGAGGCAAGTCACCTAGAGGGAGGAAAGGTTCTTCTGGCCCAAGGTTTTAGTTCACACTGTTGAGCTGAGTCACAGAAGGAGACATAATGGGGGAGCTGCTTACACTGTGAAGCAAAGAGAAGAGGAGAGGCCTGGATACCAGGAGCTTCCTTAAAGGCAAGTTTCGTCAAATGACCTTCCTCCCTCTAGGCCTAAGCATAAAGGTTTCACCACCTGGTGACACCACAGGTGGAGGGCCAACCATTAACACAGAGGGACTGTAGGTTCTGTGGTGACACAACCCTTCCCAAGTACTTCACCCATTCTTGAAAAGTGGGTTATAGTTCTTGTTGGATTCTCCTGTCTGCTATTTGACCTTTGACCTTGTCAGTTCTGGAACAAAGGAAAGGCCCTCCTTGGCCACTATGTTCGCCATGCTGGTCTGTACTCAGTCAGCACAGTGTGTCTGAAGAGGCACACTCCTGAGAAAGGCACAGTTCATGCTGGTCACCTGCCACAACTGCAGACCTTGCACACCCAGAATTGTGCCTGAGGCTAAAGCTCTCCCTTCTGAACTGTCCGTAGAAATGGTGTGGGTCTTGAGTTTTAGACTGGGGCAAGGGAGCCTTCTCCGAGACTCTTCCTCTGTGCTTTTGCTGATCTATCATGTGCCCAGTAAAACATAGGACTGTCCATTGGACAATTTACTCATTTCCCCTCAGCAGAAAAGGAAGATATACAGAAAAAAATGTTTTCTGATGTACATTTAATTGTGTCCATCAGACCGTCTTTTTGGTTATACATCATTGTTTCTTCATTCGGTGGACAGACAGGTCCTCCAGGGGTTACACCAGTTCCTTAAGGCCACAGAGCTCACAAATGCAGAGTTTTGTTCTTTCTTCTATACCCTGCTCTATCAGAGTCCTCCGTAATGCTGTGCTGTCAAACCGTCTTTCTTCTTTACCTGGCAGCTGGGTGAGTCACGGGGTTAACAGTCTCCATGTCTCAAACAGGCCTTTCCCCTGTCTCACTCACTGTCTGGAAACACGTCCTTTGCTCTCATCCACACGGCACTGAGCTGCCGAGGACCTGGTCAGTCACGTGTAGTCTTTTCTCTCTTAGAGCACTAGCGTGCAGCCGACCCTGCTCTTTCTCCATCCTCTCCCCCAAGGTTCAACAACAAACACGTCCAGAAAGAACTCACCAGCAAGTGCCAAAATGCGATCTGTCTTGATGGAGTCTCAAAGTATGAATATTCTCTTACATTAACAACCTATGAGATAGCATTTTGTTAGGCTGTGGAATATTTGATTAAATCACTTCATTAGAAAGTGGAGTAATAAAATTAATGGTACAATTACAACACAGAGGTATGAGCAGGCTTGCCAAACACGTCAGTCTCTTCTTGTTCACAGTAGTGTCAGTATTTCCTAGTCGTGAATAGCTCTGTTGTGTCAAATCCACCGTGTAGGATGCGTGCTATGACTAGCTGAGGGAACCTGCGTGTCCTGAGGCTTCCCTGATGCACATACCATAGAGCTTAAGGGAGGCAGCAGCGACGCCGGCTTCCCAAGTGTCCACCGTCACTCAGTACAAATCCTATGAGCGTGAAACTTCGCAGCTACACATTCATTATTCTTGAGGTAACAAGAAACGCAGTAATTTCTGTACCTACTGAGGTTATTGGTAGTTACACAGGACAGAAAGTCTAACATCAGAGGCGCCAATCGGACGTCACACATAGTAGTGAAGGCGTTTTTAGAACGTTATACTTGTGGAAACTGTAAGCCACCTCCCTTGGGTAGAGTCTTATGCTGCAGGTCATCACACAGCCTCTGGGAGGAGACATAACCGACTACAACACAAGCTGCAGCAGGAACCCTCCGCAGACCTGCAGCAGGAACCCTCCGCAGACCTGCAGCAGGGACCCTCCGCAGACCTGCAGCAGGGACCCTCCCTCCGCAGACCTGCAGCAGGGACCCTCCCTCCGCAGACCTGCAGCAGGGACCCTCCGCAGACCTGCAGCAGGGACCCTCCGCAGACCTGCAGCAGGGACCCTCCGCAGACCTGCAGCAGGGACCCTCCCTCCGCAGACCTGCAGCAGGGACCCTCCCTCCGCAGACCTGCAGCAGGGACCCTCCCTCCGCAGACCTGCAGCAGGAACCAGTGGACTCTCTTCCCATTTAGGTTAACGGACCTTGATTCCTGAGCACCATGGAGCTGTCTTTGTTTTTCTGCCCCGCATCTATCATCCCATAAGTGTGCGCCTTCCGCGCTGTTCATCTGCAAAGGGCTGACAAGCTGAATTAATAATGCAATGTCCTATTTACACGGACAATGTTGAAAATGTGCACAGCTAGCCGATCAATGCGTCCGGCGGATAAAGAAGGCACTTCTAGCTTAGCTCAGTTACATGAACCTCAGCTGGGCAAGCTCATTGCCAATTCCAGAGAACACCAGCACTCCACCTTGTAAGGTGAGATTTGAAAGTTTCTTTTCCTATAAGAACACAGCTTACTTAAAAAAAAAAAAAAAAATAGAACGGAGTGATTTTTCTATCGGTTGAAGACAGTTTTTAAAACGGAAGGAAGTGGTGAATTGCAGAGTAATAAATAGATCCAAGGCAGGAGTGACTGAGGGGACTGGGGGAATCACTTTGTATATCAACCGTTTGTTCCAGCATGGAGAGAGTCCGTCCATGATTAACTAACTCACTCACTGTCCACAGGTAACTCAGTCTTTTTACTTCCCAAAAGGAAAAACAGACACTTTTTGTGTGTGTGTGTGTGGATGAACTTCACTACCGCAGGCCACTCGGCGATGGCTGCTGGACTGTTCTAGACGGCCGTCTCCAGCCCTCTGCACCCTCGTCTGCTGCTCCCATTCGCAAGTCTGCTCACTCAAGTTCATTCCTTCGCCACTCAGGCTCTGAACACAATGGCAGATGCTTTCCCGCAGATTTCCAAGCTTTTATTTGCTGCTAAAACAATATGTTTAAGATAAGATGAACATATGATATTTTATTTTTACCCGGGGAAGAGAGAACACATTTTGAAAAAAAAAAAAAAAGCCCATTAATGCTGCAGGCAGAAGGTGCCCTCCACGGCCCACACACCTTGTTTGTAACTTTAAAGTCAAACAAGGGTTTCGAAGGCATGTCACGAGTCCCCCAGTAGCATCTGTAGTAAAAGACACCACCTGAGGTTAAACAGAGTGACCGCCTCTAACTTGACAGCCGTAACTCTAATGCCCACACTGAATATTCTGCTCATCAGAAACCTCCCTCAGCACTAATTTGGCACAGAGGCAAGCAGGCTGTTGAGCAAACCTGTAAACTGAAGATGTCAGGCACTAAAAGGTACCATTAAGCTGATAAAATACCTCTGCATAGAAGTAGGCACCATTATGGGGCCGTATTTCTTAGAACCTAAAGTTTATTGGCTCATTCTCCAAACCTGACAGTGTCCTTCATGAACTATCAAACATATCATAACACAAGCCATTAAAGGAAACTGAAAGTGTGTGTTTCTCTAAACCATCTTTTCCTGTAGCAAGTGAACCAACTGAACTCGGGAACAAATGAAGAGAATGCAGTGGGGGGGGGGTCTTCAAGGGAGGAGCGGAGGAAGGAAAAATCTTCTTCTGTAGGCACAGTAAGCATGTGAAGCCCCTCTCTGCACATTTCAACACAGGGGTGATGGATCTGGGTGGAGAAGGAGGAGCGACCACTATGTCCTCACTCTGATTCCTGTGTTCAATAAACAGCTTTAAAATTAACCACATTAGAGTTGGTGAAAAATGAGACTCCTCAACTTCCTGACTCATACCTAATCGGTTTTGTACTCCGGACCCAGCACTGATTGTTACTTGGCTTTGTGTGCTCTGATGGTCCACTTCCCAAGGGCACGGGTGCACAGAGACCAATGGGCTTCTGGAAATTTCTATAGCTTTTGTGTAACAGGCTTCCTGACACTTTAATGCTCTGACTACATATAAAGTTAAGCTCAAACCTCGCTCATTTGTACAAATGTAGGTGACTGTCTAGATAAACAAACAAACAAACAGAAAACAAAACAACAACAAAAAAAAGGCTTGGTGGCCATTGTCTCTGCCAGAAAATGGCCTACGTTTTTCTTGCCTGATTCTCTCACATACACCCCCAAACCACGCCATCCAAAGCAACACTGGTGAGTTGGAGACCACCGCCTCTGCCTTAGAACATGTCCCCTAGTTGAACACATACAACCTTTAGAGTTTGGATGCCACCCTAGCAAAGTTCCCGAGTGCGCTTCTCTGTGACACCCTTTTAAAGTCAGGTGGCAGGGGTTCCGGTGGGCAGGTGACTTACTCCGCTCTCGAGTACTCATGCTCAGACTTTCGTAAACCGTGGCACGGAGCTGAGAGTCAGCATGCAAGTTTCAGGACAGACACCCTGAGCCTACATCTGAAGGCAGTTAGCCAGGAGTCACATGATCCCCACAAGATAGGCAGAGCACACAGAGGAACGCCTACCTTGCAGAATGTTGTGAGAATTATTGTACAACAGTAGATGTAAAGCATCCACACACTGTCTAGCACACAGACATTATTCCAGACATTTTAATGTCACTTTGCTGTAGAGAACCACGGCATTACATAAGCTGACCTTCAAGTGAGTGAGCAAGTGGTTTAATCACATCAGTCACTGCTGCGCAAATCTGTCAGCAGGAACAAGACAGCAACAGGTTAGGAGAGTCATGGGCGCTATCCTCTGAGTTCTTCAACCACCCATGCAAACCGCAACCACCAACTGGCAACTAAGTACTTGTCGGGCAGGTCAAAGTCGAACACATCAGAGTGAGTGACTTTGAGTTATCCCAACACGGTCAGGTCAGGCTTTGTTGCTATGGACAATGGACAAATTACTCGACAGAAACAAGGGGAGGGAAGGAGGGTTTATTTTGGCTCATGGTTTCAAAGGTGCCAGCCTAGAGTTGGCTGGCTGTAGCAAACCAGAATATCACAGCAGAAGGGCCGCAAAATGCAGCTGGATCTGTCTTTACAAAAACACACCCAGAAACACACTTTCCCTCTCCTGGCATCTCTCAATGCCATCAAGCTGACAGGCTTAACGATCGCCATCTTTGTCTCACGTTTTCACACATTTCACACAATTCTTATGTATCATGAACTTGTAAAAGGACAATACTTCACTATTCCATTAATTTGGAAGGTACCACAGGATTGTGTGTAGTCAATGAAAAGTCAAAACAAGTCGCAAGCCAATTCTGGAACTGAATATTTAAGAGATGGTGAAGCATCATTAAGCTGAGGTACCCTTGCCAGCCACATGCTACGCAAACGGGAGAAGACTGAGGAGCCTGAACCCAGAGTCAGAGGAGGAGATGCTGTACTTATTTTATAGACCAATGAACAGGGGAGAAATTATACTTTATCATTTTTAGCTGCAAATGATTACTTACATAGATCAACAGAGGTCAGAAATATGTGTAGTAATAATTATTCTATAATAACATATTATTATAGAATAATAAGTTAATTATTAAACTATAGAACAATACATTAATAAATTCCATGTACATATGTATGTAAGGAGGGCTTCACGGGGAGAACCACATGGGTTTCATCCAGTTCAGGTGTTTGTGACATGTGACGTCTGAGAAGGAGGGCAGCCTGGGGCATGTGGATGAGAAGCTCGTGTTTAGCGGGAGAGTTGCTTATCTTACAACCTGTACCACACATCATCAACACAGCCCTGAGCATCATGGTGAGATTATTGCTCGGAAGCAAGTCACACCTTCCTGGGGCTTAAAGTCAGGGATGGAAATGGGTGTGAATCCAGAATCACTAACGTGTGAGGTCAGGACCGGGATGACCCGACTGAGAAGCTCAGTGAAGGTTCTCTGAGGAAGACGTAGTCAAGCCGGATCTCTGAACACCGAGATCTACATAGGTGAATGCACAGTGCTGCGGAAGCTGAGTCTGAGGAGGTTTCTCCCATTGAGAATATGGTTCTAGCCAGGCAGGTGGGGTGTGGTATCAATCAACATACTACAAGTTTTCATCTTTATTATACAGGCCATGGGAAGTCATAAGAATGTCTTATGCAAGATGGTGAAAAGATATGATGCATACTCTTAGGATTACCCTGTTGTGCTTGGGACATAGATCTGAGGTGCTATGGAAGGAGGAGCTGATCAGGAAGACGCTACGCTATGTCCAGAGAATAGACAATGATCCTGGTGGAAAGAGAGAGGCTGGTGGAAGAAGGAGGTATAACTTTAGTTCTATTTAAACCTTATCTTTATTTAAATGCCTTAACTCTCTTCTAGCCCACCACCCACCAGGGGTAGTAGAAGAGAAAGGATAGGAGGGAGTGGGCCTGTTCGACAAAGTCTTTTTGGAGCAAATCCCATCTGTGTTGTCAGGCACATGTCAGCAGTGGCAGCTCGATCCACTCGTAAAACACTTCACAGATACACCAACAGTTTAATTTGGTAGAGTCGAGATGAAAAACACAAATCAGCAGCAGTGGTACTACCTGGCAGAGACAGCCAGGCCTCAGCCTTGGCACAAGCCAGCAGGAGGGACCAGGGCCAACAGGAACGCCAGAAAATGTTCTCGACTGTGTTTCTGTCAATAAAACTAAGATCAACGAAGATGCGAGACCAACAAGTGTTATACAACCAGCTCTACAAACAAGCCCAGCCTCTGTCACTGTCTGTCGGGTCCTTTTGATGCTCTCTCCCATCATCACGTGGCCTCCATGGCTCTTGCCTCAACGCCTGAGTCTGTCTCAGCTGACATCCCTCTGCCAATCAGCCCGAGTCCACAGAAGTGACAGGAAACTATGACACATCACTAGAAGGACTTCTGGGTTGCTTCTCTCTATGGAGTCCCTACAAATGTAGCTCAGCTACACAGTGTAAGACAGACCAGTACATGTGTGTTGTTAGCAAAAAATGAAAATCTCTCATTACACGCCCTTTCGTGTCTGTAACAGATCACCCTTTCACCAGTGTCAGCTTCAGCTAAACGTCCCTTCACAGGTCTGTCTTAGCCTTTCACCTGTGCCCACTTTAGGAAAACACTCCTTCATGTTGTTTGCCCCAAGAAAACACACCTTCCAACACAACTGACTTCCCAAAGAATCCGTAAGTTTCCACTTCAGGGTAGGAGAATAAAGGTCGATGGCTATGGTGATAAAATTACAATGGGGACAGAATGGAGGGCAACGGGTGGTTCGTTCTGACACTAGAACAAGAAAAGCAAGAAAAACTGGAGTAGAGAACTTACAGAAAACCAAACCAAACCTGAGGCCAGTGCTGTGGTCTACCTGTCTGTGTTCCCTAACCTCACATGTTAAAACCTGACTACAGAGGGGACAGTGACTATTAGGTCAGGGAGATGTGTAGGAGTGGCTCTGATGTACTAAGGTCCTGTTCTCCAATTGGTTCTTGATCTGTCAGTAAAAAAGCCATGGGCCAATTGCTGGGTGGAAGGAACAGGTGGGACTTCCAGGTTCCTGAAGGAAAAGAAAACAGACACTCTGGAGGGAAGAGAGTTTGCTAGGCTTCTGATGGAGAGAAGTTGACCAGACATGTGAAATCTTGAGAGGGAGTGGCCACACAGGAGGAAGATAGTAGTGCCCAGAAGTTGTGTCACAAGGCAAGGTGAAAATGAGCAGTCTGTGTGTGTACCTTTTACCTGTGGATTCAGGGGAAGCTGGTTGGGGACTGGTAGTGGCCCAGGGCTTAGGCGGGGCAGTGAAAGGCCACATGCAGCAGAAGAGCTGCCATGCTTCGCCCAGCATGTGAAGACAGAGCGAGAGCTCCTGCTAATAGGTGAGCTCACCAGAAACTGAATCTGCTTGTGCTTTGGCCTTCAGTCGCTAAGCACAAGGGGTCTGAAAGCCTCTTGTTTGTAGACCACCCAGATTTAAAGCGTTTTGTTATAGATGCTCAAATGAGCTAAAGCAAAGACGCTGGACCAGAGAGAACTGTGGGAGAGCCAGGAGGATGAAGTAGCTGCCAGCTCCCTGGTTCTTAGAACAGTGGATATGTGCTCAGCCCACCTGGAGGCCATGTTCAGATGCTTACTCTGGTGCAGGAGGTTTGAGATGGAGTTTGTGTTTCTAAATTACATACAATGGCAATGTATGAGCCACACACATGGCACTTATGCCATAAACATTTGTAAGAGGAAAACTAAGAAACACACACACACACACCCCACAGATCACACTAAGAAAAAGTAACTTGAATATGCTCTCCTGTTTCACATGAATGTAAAAGTCTCAGACTATTTATAACATATAAGAGCAACCTCGGTACCTTAGAAATATGTCTTTAAAAAGCCCAAATTTATTCTAAATGTACTAAATTTAAATATAAATCTATGCATAGTGATGTCATGATGAGAACAACCACTACCATGACAACAACCACCACAACAATCACAACCACAGCAACAATAACAACAAACACCCAGGTTTGATCAGAGAAAAAATAATAGACCTTTGTCTTGGTTATGGTCACTATCGCTATGACAAAACACTGTGTCCAAAAGCAAACTGAGGAGCATAGGGTTTATTTGGCCACACTTCCATGTCATGGTCTACCACTAAAGGAAGTCAGGACAGGAACTCAAGCAGAGCAGGAACCTGGAGGCAGGAGTTGATGCAGAGGCCGTGGAAGGGTGCTGCTTACAGGCTTGTTCCCCATGCTTTGCTCAGCCCGCTTCTTAGAGAAAACAGGACCACAATGGGTTGTGCCTTCCCCATCAATCACTAATTTAGATGAAAATGTCCTATAGTTGGATATTTCAGAGGTGTTTTCTCACTTGAGGCTCCCTCCTCTCTGATGACTCTAGCTTGTATCAAGTTGACATATGACTAGCACTATATACATACCAGCTCATACCAGACAGACACAGACAAACATAGACACACACACACACACACACACACACACACACACACACACAAGCATAAAACAAGAAAGCCATCAAATAGAGAAAAAAAAAAATCATTGTGAAGCACCATGTTATGGCAGTTTTATAAAGTAAAGCATGTTCAAGGTGAGCGTCAAAGTTAACTGCTAAGGTTATAACTTCATCCAGACTTCTTCTCCAAGAAGAATTAGATCATCTTGGGACAGAGTAATTTACGGACACTGTTTGTAATAGATGATCTTCTTTTGAGGGCTGCCATTGGATGATCGCAGTGACAGATCTCCACAGGGCTGTGGAGATGATCCAAGTGGGATACTTCCGTTGTTAAGCATGGGGAGACAAGTCTAGTTCCCAGCACTCGTGTAAAAGTCAGGTACACTTGTAATCCCAGTACTGGGGAGGTAGAGATGAGATCTCTGGGATTTGCTAGCCAGTTGGCCTAGCCTGCTCAGAGAGGTCCAAGTCACAGTGAGAGACCTTGCTTTGAAGAACAGGGTGGACAGCTGCTTGGGAACAACACCTGAGACTGTCATCTGGTCTCTATATGTACATGTGGACTGGCATTCACATGCACGTATGAACATGTATGTACCTGCACATAAGTAGATGCCCATAAACAGAGGCCAAGCAAATGTATTAGAAACTATCAGCACTATGATGTGTGTGTGTGTGTGTGTGTGTGTGTGTGTGTGAGAACACTTAGCTGAGATAATTATGATGCAATACTGTAAAGATACGGTGTCATATGGATGTGCCTGAGTACATCTGTGGGTGTGTGTACACTCGTGTGCGGTGAGATTACATGAGATAAGACATCCAAACTATAGACAACTAAGAGTTAACACTATCGTGAGATTTTGATTGTTTTCTGTATGGTTTGAAATATTTAATAGACTTTCTCTGGTGCATTTTCATTTGTGCTGTGATCAGATAAAAACCTCCTTTTTAAGGAATCAGAGTACAAAGCATGTGGTAGAAGCCGACTGGATTTAATAGCTTACCCGGTGAGATGACCGGGAAGTATTTGTTATCTGATGTGCACCAGAAAGGAAAGAAAAGTAAGATTTGCTTAGTACAACTCAGCTGCAGTGGTGCGCAAAACCACCACGGGCATCTTCTGGGGTGTGGGAAGGCAGCATCCTCCCACCCCCCAGGAGCTAAAGCTGTATTATAAATTTTTCACGTGGAGGACAGTCTCCTTGTGAACAATGGAATTTCTAAGGAAATGCGATTCCTTGGACCTGTTTGTTTGTTTGTTTGTTTAGTTATTTATTGGACAAGACACACGTTTCACATAAGTGCTCTCTGCTGTACTCACACGGATCACTTAATTATACAGCCAAAGCCATGGATTACAATAGAGAGTACACACAGATGTAATTATAGGATAAGTACCCAGTAATTTCTATTCCCGAAAGTGAAGCTTGAATGTTAATTAGCTTTAAGCATATTACTGAAGGTGCAATTATCAGGTAATCTTTGGGAATGTGTACTTTTTAGATCGGCGTTTATTGAGGGAACCCTACGTCGCTGGCGAGGAATATGACTTTTTAAGAAGCTGCAGACCTTTGTGCGGGAATATAAAGAAAGAATAATTAGAGAAGCCAATTTCACTGTCAGCCTACAGAGATTGCTCTATCCCCATTTTTCTCTAGGCTCCTGTCCCTGTGAATGCTCAGTTAGTCACTGTTCCTGGCTACCTGGGAGATGTGGAAAGCCTGCTTAGGAGCTGTGTCCCCCAAGACAAAACACACTCAGAAGCCAAGCCCATCAAACGGAACCTGTCTCCAGCAGTTTGCATTTAAATATGAAATCACAACGCAGGGTCCAGGTGGCAACAGTGTTTGCTCCAGCAGCTGCAGCTCCGACTGCAGGGACTCAAAAGCACAAGCCCAACAGATTAACGATTCCCCATAATATTATCTCTGTAACGTGCAATTTGTTCTCAATGATAATTAGATATTTAGGGAGAGAGACATAATTAGGAGGAAGTGCTGTAATGGTTTTTGTTGTTGTTGTTTGTGGAGACTCTCCTGCCGCAGAGGATCTGCCATGGGAGCCCAGTGCTGTGGCTACTGGAGCTCTCAGCCACTGCCCAACATCTGCATGGTGAATAAGACATCTTCAGATCCAAACCTTCCTAGTTAATGGGGGTATCAGAGACCCCATGCTTGAAAACAGGCAGTATCCGTTCATCCATGCCTCATAAGCACGGACTACCGCACGGACTTCCGAAACTAAAGAGAAATGAGGGAAATCCCTGTTCCTCCTGGAATGACAAAGGCTGAGACAACCACATGCAGATAAGGTCCCATGACAGTGTCCCCTGCTCTTAGTGACAGTAAGTTTCTTTTTGTTTCATATCTGGTTTTGCTGCCAGCAAAGTCTATGTGTCTATAAGCAGCTTCCTTGGAATTGTGTTTACAGAATCAGTGACTGTCAGTGGAGTCAATACCAGGCCACCTGAGATGACATTTTCCATGCTCACTGGCAGTGTCCCCCTCTCCCCACTGAGCAGACCTACTGTGCATGGAACAGGTTGGAGGACCTCATCTGAGCAGAAGGTTCACCTGAAACAACACCGTTCACTTGAGTCACAGTTTGTCCTACTTCAGCGAGAAGACGCCCTCATCTCTCCTCAAGCAGATAAAAAGCCGGCGGTTAGCGCCATTGATGAATATTCTCCTTATAACCATAGGCCTGGAGAGGCCGGTCAGTGGTTTAAAATTCCACGTGAAAGCAACCTTACTGTGCTCGCCCAGTAGCTGGCTTATTGTGTCTGGCTTCATGTATCCTCAATTTATAACAATAATTTATTTAGCCAATTATTATGTACTAGACCTTAGTATGGATATACAACTCCTTACCAATTATATTTTAATGGCTGTTTAGGGTTATTTCAAACCTTTCATTATTAGCTATCATACATTATATAGTCCTAAACACTCTTGTATAAGTCCTTTGGTGTGTGGACAGTCGGTCCTAATTGTGTGAGGGGAAGTGACTAGAGATGAAATTTCCCTGGTATCTTCTGAAAGTGGTCATGCCTAAGAAGGAGAATGCTATTTCTGGAATATAAGAAAAGATAGTTTATTACTACTACTATTACTACTGCTACTACTATCACTACTGCTGCTGCTGCTGCTACTACAGATGTGTCTGAGATGATCTGAGGAGTTCCCAGTCAAAGTGAGATCCCTCCACAGAGTGAAGATTCTTTCCTGGACATGCTACTCAGATGAATCTGAACAATGTGTTGGGTCTACAAGTGCCTCCTACCATCTGTACAAAGCCTAACCCAGTTCCTTAGGATGGGAATGTGTGATTAAGGAGAGGCTTATGTCCTGGATTTTGTGGTAGTGTGGTATCTGAATGAGCTCTATGGGCAGGGAACACGGACGGTGTGCAGCTGGATCCAGAGAGTTCAGACACAAGGTTCATTCATTTGAAGTGCTCAAGACTAGCTAGTGTCCATTAGGGAGGCCGGGAGCCCAGAAGGCTGGCTTTCTGTCAGGCCTTTCTCTCCATGCCCACCACACACCAGCTCTGCTGGGATCCAGTGGAAATCATATTACATGTGTTTACTTCTTCATTTTTCAGTATTTACTCTACAATTCCTATAATCCAGCTTCCCCCTGAGACAACACATGCGTGTTAATGCTAAGTACAGATCATGTGACACTTGACAGTTACTGACTGCTAGGACCTGGGTACGTTTGCACTGGCATATTTGGTGGCACAGTAGTATTAGGGTGGGAGCCTCGGGAAGAAGAGTGAACTTGATCTCCTCAGGAATGAGCCTTCAGAATCCAGCAGTGATGAAGCAGGCTGTTGTGTACTTGGGAAATACTCTAGCACCAGGGTAGGAAGTAAGCCAGTGGAGGCAAACATGGGGGTCAGGGCAGACATCTAGAGACAGTAGAAGAAGAGTTTTGCTGTCCTACGTAGGACAGAAGGAAGAGCTTTGGATTGGTCACATGGACCTCAGCCCTTAATAGTTTCAGGGCTGAGACAGCACAGAGCCTTCAAACCCCTGACTGCTTTTATAAAACAGACACAGTAGAGAGATCTGAAGCGGGGCCATATCCAAGACAACCCTCTTGCTTTCTGAAGCAGGGGACGGTCTTTGAGAAATCAGAAGTGAGATCAACACTAGAATTTGGCTGAATGCAAAGGTTCAGGGCTAGTCAAAATGTCGGTCAGGTAAGCCAGGGAGTGTTCAGGAAATAAAGATACGGGGGGGAGGGGGGGGAGGAAGGTATGCAGAGAAGTTATGAGCTCACAGGAAGGAGCAACCATGTGTTACTGTCTCTCACGGGAGCTACCAGCAGGTGCCGCAAATGTTCTGAAGAGCCGGTCACTGAGCTGAGGAACTGGGCTGTAGGGACTCAGGAAGAGAACTACCTTTGTTCGGAGGAGCCCCTGGTGGCTCTGGTGTCGCGGGGCTCAGTATGGGTATGGGCAGGGTAGTGCAGTGATGGGGACTCATGCTCAGGGATTGCAGTCAAGCATATATTGCCCTGACCTCCCTGAGGAAGGTCTTGAGCGGATGCCAGCAGTCCTGAAGACACAGAAACAAGAGGAGAACCGAGGCCAACGGCAGCCTCACAATCACATGAGCCATCACCTCTGGGGGACCTCTTAGGGGGTCCAAAGGCTCCTCAAACACCCCGGGAAGGGGCCTTATATCCACACACCCTGAGCCTCTGTTTTTGGCTTCCAGGAAAGAATAACCCTCACCCTGAGAATCGCTGTGGCCCACTTCCTCTTCCAAGGAACTCTGTTACTGTCACGCCCTTCGTCATTTTCCATTTTTATGTCTCGGTTTCCCTTTCCAGAGCAGGTCTTGCCATAGCTGGTGTGTGACTCAAGATGAACTACCTACCCCTTTCGGGATCTCTGATGCCATTTACAGGGAGATATGTGAACTGCATGGCCTAGGCAGGTGGCTAACCTGGCACCTGGGTGGCCAGAAAGCTAGGCCGGCAATGTGTGAGAGAGAAGGTTTGACTACACTGATACAAAACTGTGGATGAAATCCAATATGGGGGCCGATGAGACACCCCAGAGGGTAAAGGCACTTACAATGCAAGCCTGGAGATCTAAGTAGCATTCCTGGAACCCATACACAGGTGGTCAAAAAGAAGCCATTCCCTAAAGCTGCCCTTTGACCTCCACATGCATGATGTATGTGCCTTCCATCACATGCTAAGAAGAGGGAAAGCAGACAGAAAAATTATGGATAGACCGAGGTTTTACAGCTATGTTCCCCTGGACCCCGAAAGTACCTCTTCTTTCTGTCATGGGTGTCCAGGACCACAGCTGGGTCTCCCCCGACTTTCCCCAGAGTATACACTTTCTTTGGCTTGGCTTGGGCTAACCCTACTGTCACAGGTCCCTGGGTCCTTGCAGAATCTTTCTTTATACAGATCTATCTTGGGCTGATGTCTCCACAAGCCTACGTGAACACTCTACTTGAAGGCTTGGGAGAGGTGACTTTCTTCTAGGAAGAGCTTGGTTGCTGGTCTACGGCACAAGACTTCCTGTCTGTGGTCACTGTTACCTCACTTCCCTGTCACTGGATGCCATCTCTGTGTTAGCTTTCAACATCTGGAGAGGCTGTGGTTTCAAGCTTCTGCAAGGGTGCCTGGCACTACTGCCCAGCCTGACTCTCAGCTTCATTTCCAGAATGTTCTATCATGTTGTCCCTCTCATCAGCCACAGCTTCCTCTTGGCTGACGTGAGTTCTTGGTGTTTTTTGAGTAAGCACAGCTCGGTTTCCGAGGATTGCTTTCCTTGCTTTTCCAAAACGCAATTTGCTTGAGGGGTTAGGAGACAAAATTTCCCACCAGGACGGGGCGTGGTGCTGCTGCTGCAGGAAGTTCCCATGGGGCTGTGACATGACTCAGTTGGTGAAGTCCTCGTTGTACAGTGTGAAGATCTGGGTTTGGGATCCCAAAACTCTCTGTGAAGGTCTTGTGCTTTAGGGAAGATTTGGGGAGCTCCTTGGCCAGCCAGTCTTGCTAGATCTTCAGCAAGAGACCCCGTCTTAAAAATATAAGGTGTGTTTCCTATCAACAAGAAGGATTCGCCTAAGCCATGCTAAGGAGACAATGCACTTTTCCTTATCCGAATCCTACCCCCTCCCCCACCCCAGTGCATGCAGTCCTACAGTGCTGCCATGGGGTTTGGCTACATCTGTCACTTTCTGAATCCTGACTCAGAGTGTAATCTTCTTGTTTGTCTCTTTCTGATGCGAGCCAGAGCCTGTGTATGCACCCTCCACTACTCTGTGTCCCCTGTCCTCTCAAGAGATCTGTCCTCTCTCACCACATGATCATTTGAAAGTAGCATGGCTCTCTCTTCCTAGTCTCCATGTGTGCAGCTGTTGAGATTTACAGCTTGCCTGCCCTGGGAGTTTTTCTTCTAAACACTAATAAAGCCGAGGCGGGGGGGGGGGGGGGAGTATCTGCACATATGTCATGGGTTAGAATGCATCTCATGTTTCTAATGTGGCCAGCAAGATCTGAAATTGATTTGGCATTTGGCAGAACGGCATCTGGCAGAGCAAGGGTCTTCCATTTCTTCTGCACATCAAATGGGCTTCAAACTAGATCTGCCCCACCTGATGGAGGTGTGATCCCGGGGCACCTTCATCATGGCTGGTCTGCCTAGGAGGAAAGGCTCCTCGGCATTCACCGTCTCACCCTTCCCTGCCTGTCCCTACTCAAGATGGTAAGCATCCTTTCCATGAGGTATGGCTGGTACCCAGCACAGTGCTTAGGAATACACTCACACTCAGCAAATGGTTTTCAATACACAAATAAAATATACAAGCTTTCTACCTGCCAAGGGAAAAATATCAGGTCTTCAGAGAGAAGTTAAGCCAACCTAACATTTGTGTAGATACACACTTGGCTGAAATACTTCAAGTTAATTGTGTAAAGTTTGGTTACTGCTTATATTAAATGGGATTTAAATAGTGCCAAACAGTGCTTTTGTTCCCACAGCTCACATGATCTCATCCAGATATTATCGAGAGGGGGCGTGAACATCAACACACTTTGTCAGCTCCTTCCACTACAGACCATTTGTTTGCTCTCAGACTCAGGAGGCAGAGTAGTGGAGGCTTGTGGGATTTCATCATGTGTTCTTGTCCAGCCTCTCCCAATTCTGATTCCGGTGTCCCACCCTCTCCATGCCCTCCACACTTCCCCACTGTCACGTCTCAGGTGTGAGCCCCTCGCCTGCTTGTGGTCTCTTTGTATTTCATGGCTTACACCCATACTCACACCCACAAATAAAAAAGTTAAAGCTGAGGAAGAACACATGAGGTATTGTCATTCAATATTATAATTACTATTTTCTTGATGATTCTATGATTTTATTTTTCTTTATGGCTGAATAAAATTCCTGTGTGTGTGTGTGTGTGTGTGTGTGTGTGTGTGTATACACCAAATGCTCACCATCCATTCATCTGTTGATGGGCATCTAGGCTGATTCCATCCCTTTGTTACCATGGACAGAGCAGCACGTGTGTGAGCCTCTCTGTGCTAAGACAGAGCCCTCTGGTGTGTGCCCAGGGTGGTGTGGCTGGTCACATAGCTTTAGTTCAGAAGCCTCTGTGCAGATTTTCACATGGATGCACTAGTTTACACTCCTGCCAGCAGTGACTAAATGCTCCTCCCTCTCCACATTCTCCCCAGCTTTTTTTCTTGACAATCATTTCGGGGACTGGGGTGACAGAATCTCAGAGGATATAATTTGCATTCCTGTGGTGGCTAAGCGTGCTGAACACTTTAAGAAGTATTTACTGAGCAGCATGCTTCTTCTTTTGAGAGCTGTCTCTTCGGCTCATTACCTGTTTATTGATTATCAGTTTTGCTTTTCGCTTGTTTGATGTGTTCAGCTCTTCACATGTTTGAGGTATTAACCCTCGGCTGACACATAGCTGGTGACTTTTGCTAGTTCATTATCACTCTCTTTTTCTGGACTCGTGCCTATATATATCCATACACCATGTGCACACAAGCACACCGGAGTATCTGAATGGAGCCCACGCATTCTCTAATGGTGAGGTTTTACCATCTCTTAAACGCCTGTGGGCTGAGAAAATCTTCACTCTTCTCCTTGTGATTTCTCCAGCCATCGCTTTAGTCAGACTCAGGAGGTTAACAGGCCGACTCTTCTCTGGCCATGTTTATCAGCTACAGATTTTCCGGGAGACGGAGGTGGGCTACATTGTCACAGAGTGCCGTCTCCATTCCTGGTCACAGCCACAATATGGCTCTAGGAAAGCCACAGTCCAGAGTAACTTGAGTCTGAGCTACAATCACACAGTTCCCTCCTCTCCATTTTGTTCTAGAGCTTCTAGGAGCCCAGAAATAGTGATGGCTTCTCAGAGAAGAGTATCACGACACAGCACTTACTCGTTTCAGTTTGCAATTGCTGATAGAGCACAGAAGTTGCCTTTTGGCTCAGATCCACCAGGCAGAAAATTTACTGTACTCTCTTTCTAATTGTCTACTATTCCTTTTAAAGAAAAAAAATCATTCTAGATAAATTGTTTAGCTGAAGTGGTAGAAATGTTTTAAACAGAAAAAAATGTTTCCTTTCCTGGAACTATCAGAGAGTTTTCTAATTAAAACACAGTAGACTTGTGGCTAAAAGAACACTCAGAGAGCAAAGGCTAGAATTTAATTTACCGCCACTTAAAGACGCAAATTACAAAAAACACTTTGAAATTATTCTGAGTGCGCATTATCTTAGCAATTAATTAATTGTACATATCACTGTCGGATCACTGTGACTCTATGCATTCACTTCAGATCTCTGACTACAGAGCAGTCTTCCTATCTCCCCAGGATGGCGGCTTCACCTCAGAGAACGGCAACTGCGGAAAACAATTACAAACCGAGCAAACGTCAGAAGAGGCTTCTGAACAGCACCGGAAGTGGTGATTATGAAACTCCTGTTTTCACTGGGGATGCGGGTGTCTGGTCCCTACTGCCCAGACAAGTTCGGTATTGGATTGGAGCGTGAGCACACACTGTGTGCAAGGCACAGAATTAAAAGCCGTACAGACAGCATCTCTTCTGATTCTTTCCCAAGAGCTAGGTAGTCATATCCTTACTGTGCCTCTTAACAATTGAACCCGAGAAAAGCTGTATTTCCCCAGGGTAAGCCGCCCAGGGAGTAAGCGATTCATACTCCTCCCACTGAAGATACACAGCTCTGACCTTCTGGCGTTTCCCACTTAGCTGACCTCACACGCCCTGGGTGCAGAGAACACTTGACACATGAATCTGTTTCCATCTCAACCTTTTCCGAAAATGTACTCCAGTCCTCACCTCCAACTGCAAGATGCCAGAGCCGGCCCTTCTAAACCATCTCTCTCACCGGATCTTTTCCTGCCCGAGCTCTTGAGTCTTACCAGGCTGGTGACTCAGCGAGTCAGTTTTGCCAAAGAACTCAAGAGACTTGAAGTCCAGATCTTACCTTGTCTCTGGAGTGCCATCGAGGAATCCCAGTATCTCTACAAAGCTGCCTCACGGCCTACACAATATCTTTAGTGTAGACTTGGCCTGGTTAATTTCTGGTTGGACTTCAAAATTTTTTCGCGAGGCCATAACCTCCAAAAGGGAAGGTCCAGGCAAGCTTTGTGCACTGGTCAGCAGCACACGGTTGGTGCTACAAATAAATAAAGAAAATGTTCTAAGTACGAGCACACATGCTTCACGCATCTGAGCAACGCTCACTTTTGATGAATGCGTGAGCTCTGCGTAGATCACCAACTCTTTACCGTTCCTTTATACTGCTTTCTTCTTCAGGACTTCTATATCTTGGTTTGGGATTTCTTTTGGAAAACGTGACCCTGGACTCGATCCTCCCCCTCACTCCCCAGAATAAGTTAGTGCCAAGTGCTGATTGGTAATTCCAGCTGATCATTCATTTTTCAACAGGGTCTGGACATGGTGACGAACCTTTATTCCTAGCAGTATGGTGGCCTAGACAGGTGAATGTCTGTGACTTCAAAGCCAGGCTGGGCTACATGGTGAGTTCCAAGCCAGTCAAGGCTACATGGTGAGGCCCCTGTCTCAAAATATAAACCACAACCAAGAAATTACACTAGAGAAGAGTTCTCAAGTTAAGCTAGTTTAAGAACTTTGCTATTAGAAGCTGGAGAGATGGCTCAGTTGTTAAGCGCACTGGATGCTCTTCCAAAGGACCTGGGTTTGATTCCGAGCACCTGTATATATAGTGACTTGTGTAACTGTTGCAAGGGTCTGATTTCCTTCTCTGGCCTCCACTGCACTGATGCCTTGGTACAGACATGGGGACACAGGGATTTACTAGTCACATCTGGCTCTGTCACAGTCTTAGTAATCCTTTCTGCAAACCCTGGGATCCTCTCTGTGTCTCTTAGATCACTCTGCACTTTTCATAACTGATCTCTACTAATATGTTTTCTTTCCATTGAGAGCTCTGTTCATGATAGAAAGCAAAACTTGATTGCTTAAAACTAAATTTTAGTCTCATGTCACAGCTCGAAATCCAAAATATCTTTCTTAGTTCGTACTGGGCTGAAATAAAGCCCTGGCAGCGAAGGCCATCTCAGTCCCTTGGCGTCTTGTCTCATCCACAGGATGCTCTGCTCAGGTGCCGGACAAGTCCCGCATAGGAGTCAAAAAATAAATAAAAAGCCCCATGTTCTGTTCTTCCTCTTGTATCAATGTTTTTACGCTTTGTGGAATGACGGGTTCACTTATTTATTGTCTACATGGGGACCGCTTGTGCCTTCACAGCACCACTACGAGTGTTTCCCCGGTGCTCCTGAAGTGTGCTGATGGCTGATCTCCTTCTTCAGGAGATGCTCTCAGACATGTGTCTAAGGATCAACAATATATTCCCAACCTCTCCAGTCAGTACCAAATGGCAATCCAAGAAAGACAAAAGGCTCGAGGATACTAGGGGAAGAGTCTCCTTGAAAGAGAGACATGGGAGCATAGGTTCACAATAGGGCAATCACAGGGGTCCCTATAAGCTTGGAAGGGCTTAGCCCACAACAGAGAGGTTCTTCTGTTTTTGGACTCTGCTTTCTAAGGAAGCCAGGAGGTGGAGTCAGGAGTCCAGGGAGGGTATCATCAACGTCGTGAATCACAGAGACAACAGATCCTCTGGAGTCACCATGGAAGAGAGCTTTGGCATCTACCCAGTCAGGTGGCACTGAATTGGCACAGGGAACTCTAAGAAGGATACAGGGCCTGTGGAGTGTCTAACAATGTTATATTGTTACAGTTATGCTCTGACACAGTTGCTGTAGTAACTCCCAGGTCCACAGAAGTGTGTTATTAGCCAGCCTGGAAGCTGTTTGCATCTGACTCTTAACTGATGGTGAAATCACTAAAAATCCTTTAATATTTTTCATATATAAAGCAAAAATTGACACAATCATTAAATAAAATGCTCACATATCTCTGTGTGTACCCACCCCTCTGGTGTTTTGATAAGTGTTGAAAGATCCTGACCCTGCTATGAAGGCTGAAGTTCACCCTGTTTGATAAGCTCTCTGAGCTCTGTGCAAAATGCAGGACTCCCTCTCTTAGAGGGGCTTCATCTCTCTGCCTGGCGTTGCTTGGAGAGTCTCTGGGCACAGGGGCCTGACCTTTTCTGGAGGGTGACCCTACAGGAGCTTCCTGCAAGTGCTGCATGATTCAGCACATAAGTCCTGCTAACCCTAATCCTGACCCTAATCCTTATCCTCACCCTTCCCAAATATGATAATTAGCTGGTGTGTCATGACCAATCAGCCTTTCCCTCCTGTATCCCCCCCCCCAAAAAAAAAACCCAACATCTGAAAAAAGTCACTTAGCCTATGGCCAGATTACAGGTTCAACTTCCTCTCTCCTGATAACAATTCCTGCCTTAGCCAATAATGTATAACCACCCACTCCCCTAGATCTATACTGTCCTTGTCATCCCATACAAGGTCTAGCTGTCTCACTGAGTCAGACCCTCCCCCACCTCCTTTTTGCTTCCCTTGTCCTAGAGGGCCAGTATCCACCCAAGAGAAGAGAGGGCCACAGATAACACAAACTCAGAATGCCTAGCAGAGTAGATCACAGGCCAAACTTCCGAGCAACAAAATGTCCTGTGCTATCACAGGGCAAAAATCTAAGAAACAATATTTACCTACTTGTTGAAGTAAAGCCTGAAGGACAGGAATGGCTTGTTTCCTTACAGTATCTCAGCGCTGAGAGCCCTAGAAGATGTGGTTGATGAGTGGATGTGGGTGGTACAGGAAAAAAAAGCATAGTTCTCAAAGCACTGAGAATGTGGCTCCTGGCCTCTAAGGAAGGCTTGGCTGGCTTTCAACCCCACTCCCCTTTATCTCGAAGGGGCATTTAGTGGGATGTGAAACACGCCCAGGAGACCTACCCTCTGGTGCTCTGGGGTCTATGCCTTGGATCCTGGTCACTCTTGCCTTGGTAGTAGCTTTGTCTGATTGTGGCATTGCCCATGACTGCACAACCACGCGTTTGCTGACAGTGCATACCCAGGCTGTGTGAAGGTTACAGCCAAACAAGATGAAGGAATATCATTCTGAAGCCAGCAGTCACCAGCGTGCGGATTCAATTGATTAGGCTTGGGGTGTTGTCTCCTGTCTCCGGGTACTTATCAGGAAAGCAATGGAAGCACACAGTTAGATGCAAACAGAGGGTGTTCTTTAAATAGGGAGGAGCAGCTATGTTGGAACCAGAAAACCCCGACAAAGTCTAGGCTTCCCAGATTCCTGGGGCCTGATTTACATATGCAAACCAAGGAGAGGTTTTACTCTCAGGTCTGTCACTGTTTATCTGACAAATGCTGGAAAAACTGGCAAAGAGAAGTGGCTGCTGATTTACTGTTGCTTCTCTTGGGTCCCTGCAGTCAGGATACAATAGCTACAGGAAACTGCAAATATTCACTTTATTTCAGTTCCCGCCGCACAGGCACTGCCTCCTCAGCCAGCTCAGGAGGGGACTGGTCTCCCAGGCTGTCTACTCCAGAGATAAGTCTTATTGGCCTACCTGCTGGTGTTTATTTAACTCATTTGTGATGAGCTATCACTTTGTCTGTTTGAATCTTGACTTGATATGAAAGTATCTTTATCTTCAAATTAACACAGTTCTGCCTTTTGTGACCCAGAGTTGAATTTTCCATTGAGTGAGCTTGTCTAAAGACTAACAAACCTCAGGACTGAGCAGCGCCCATTTCTGAGCGCGCCTTCCGAGCGGACGCGGTCCCTCTTAGGTTTTGAACCTTTAACAAGATAAAGCACTGACATCTCTCCTTCAACATTTTCCAGGACTACAAATTGCTCATGCATTAGAAATTCTCCAGAAACGGCACGGAGAGCCTACGAAGGGAATGTATTCTTGTATGGCGAGTCTGCAAGTCAGGGTAATTTCAGAACATACCACATATGCTGCAAAGATGGCAGATGCAAGAATTGGATTTACCCATAGATGATAAGCCAATTTTCTCCATACTCCGTAACTCAATAAGTCTTTAATGGCTTCTCAGATAAACAGATGGATGTCATCAAAAGGCACAGGATGATAAATCTGATTGGTGTCTGAAGAATTCGCACGGCTTTATCCCTGAACGAGCGAGCGCTGAGAGAGGGGAGGGACGACACTTAAGCCCCAGCATGGGAGTTTAAATTATTTGCTCAGAAGCAGTTGTATTTCCCAGTGGCATAGTACTAAAAACAACAAGGACGGCCGCATCCAGGAAGGACAATACATCTCTTTAATTAGGCTGCTCCTTCTGAAGACTTACACTGTTTAGCCTAACTGTGTTTACTCTGACTTAGTTGATTATTTTCATACAGACTTCCAAATATTCAATTAGACCCCCTTGGAAGAGTATGAATCTCAATAGTCCAGGCTAGCCTAGATGTCACAGACACAAAGGACCAAGGCCACCTCTGCCAGCCAAACGTTTCCTGCTCAGAGAGCTTCTTGGTGTCCATGGCGCCCAACAGTTTGTTTGGAACATTTGGTAGAGTTAGATTTCAAATGGCTGTAACCAGAAAGGCTAAACTCTGGACTCACACCAACAACCTCACCCACCAGGGAGACCTGGCTGTAGACTTAGAGGTGGTGCTCAGAAGGTAACTAAGACTTCAGTGGATTGTCACTATTGTTTCTGGGCTGTGACATTCAAGGGAAAGGTCTATGGTTTTTAACTGTTGATATAGGAAACGTCTCACTGTGGCCAGAATGCAGGATTAGATTGCTTTTATTATAGATGGTAAAGCACTCAGCTTCTTTCCTAATGTGAGGGGCATTTCTGAAAGAGACGCCAGTGGTCCTCATCTTCAGTAAGAGATATTGTTTTCATATGTTCTAGAAGAGCCAGAAGTTCAATGTGTGTGTGTGTGTGTGTGTGTGTGTGTGTGTGTATGTGTACACACACACACACACACACACACACACATATATATATATATATATAATGACATAACTAAACTATTCTGTGGAGCCCAGTCAAGTCAGACAATTTTCTTTTTATCCCCAAAGCTTCAGTGGGTACTTTATGATACTCTCACCAACCAATGCTCACCCCTCTGTTGAATCTAATTTTTAGTAACTTGAAAAAAAAAATTACAAGGTATTCTCATACAGCTACAGACCTGACGTATGTCCTAGCACATCCACATGGCAAGCCTAAATAAAATCATTATTGTTATACACTCTGTAGATGAGAAAACAAAACCAGAGAGCTTTAGCTATCTGCCTAAGATCCTGCAGTTACAAAATGTCAGAGTTAGAAACTGAGCTCAGACAGCCTGGCTCCAGAGTCTCTGCTTTTAAGCATTTAAATATTTTACAGTCTTACATAAAAGCTTGACTCATGTATAAAGATGTCCACGATAGGGTCAGTAATCGGATCAGATGGGCTGCCGGGTCACAGGGAACACAGGGGGATGGTCCATGCCCTGGTGTACAGTTACTCAGTGATATGAGGTGGGGGGGCACAAGGAAGCAGTGAGCCCAGAAGGTGGGGGTCGCTCAGCTGGTGAATGCCCATGTGCTGCTGCACATTCCAAAGGCACTTGATGCCAGGTCCTCTGAGTGGTGCTGCATGGCCTGGGCTTTATCTCAGGTCTCTGCTGTCCTGTCCTCTTATCTAGGCCTCTGCCAGGTGTCTGGTCTGAGGAGTTCAGGACCTGCAATTAGTCACTTGTGATCGGCTCCCCCCCAGCACCCCCACTAACTGCCGACAGACCATATCATTCTGTCTCACTGAGGCTTCACGGAAAGGGGCGTGGCATCACAGAAAGGGGTGTGGTGTCACAGAAAGGGGCGTGGCATCACAGAAAGGGGCGTGGCTTCACGGAAAGGGGCGTGGCCACACTTTACAGCTGCCTTCTAGGACATCCACAGTGCCTCAAATAAAGTGGCAAATAAATTGTTAAAATGTTTCTGAAATGTAATTTAGCAATATGTACTGAAAAATCTAGCAACGACCATGTGTACAGGCCAACTGATTTCAGAGCCAGAGATGGGGCTTAAGCAAATAGTCTGAAAGGAAGAGAAAGTTTGATTTGGGAACTCATCACAGCATTGATTATAACAAAAGGCCTGGGAAGAACATAAATAACTAAGAAGGAAAAATAATTAAGACATTTATGATACATCCATAAAATGCAACATTATGCACTCATTAAAATTATGTTTTTGATTTTTTTCTGAAGAGTTTTTAATGACTTGTTATATAACTTTTGTTGATAGGAAGAATATAGGACTTCATTAAAAATGATGCCACTTACATAAAAGAAACCTAAATATACCGGAAATCCTGGAAAGAAATAGCGCTTTTTTTTTTTTTTTTTTTTTTTTTTGTGGTGAATATTTCCAGGCTGTAAGACATTTGTTTCTCTTTCCTTTTTCAAAAAATGTTAAAGGAATACGCATTAAGTTTTCATCAGAGAATCAACCAATAACATATCAATATCCAGGAAAGCCGCCTATGGTGGCAGCCCAGGGAGAGTGACAGTGTGCAGCAGGAGAGAAACGCACCTTCCCTGCTACATGCATGTGCACACATGTGCTCACGGCTGCACACACAGGGACACGCTTCTCACTGGCAGTGGCTCCCAGCTCTCCATAAAAGTCTGGAATCCCAGCTAACTACAGACGGGAAGAGAATCAGATCATCTCTAGGACCGTTTTTATATAAATTACCGCAGCTGACAGTCACAGCGCTGTATGACCTAAAATCCTCTAGGCCAGAGCTAGGCAGGGCGTTCGTCTCCTACGGACTTGTGCAAATCACTGCTGCCTTCCCCTGCCCCCAGGCTTCTGCACAGGTAAAGTTGGACACAGTCATTCATTCACTTCCCCAAGCCCCGAAGGGCTGACTGAGGCACTGCAGTGGTAACGAAAGGCAGCCTTGCTTCTTCTGTGCTGCCCACAGTTTAGTCAGAGAGACAGTAAGGACGAGTCACATGTCACGTTAACAGACGTGGTCATCACTGGTGCTGAAGTCAGATGAGAGTCGGCTGTGGGGTGGAGTGGTGAGTACCAGGTATTCGGTTGGGAAAAGCTCAAGGGGTCTAGAGTCACCCTCCGTCTCTAAACACTAATCACTCAAGTATATTTAACCTCCCAAGGCAGCAGCCTTGAGGGGCAGCAACCAATCCAATGCAAACAGCCGAGCATATAAAACCACATCGCACAGTGACAACTTCCCAAGTACTAAAAGGGAATGAGGACCTGAGAGTTTTTACTGTGAGAATTCAGGTAGTCTCAAATCAGTGGAGAAGGAAGCTGTATAAGCTAGGGGTCTGAACAGGTCCTCTCTCTGATGTTACGCTGAGGATGCTGCCCCTGGAAGAGAAGACAGAGGGCCAGCTTACTGCATCCTAGGATTGCAGGCTCTTCCTGTAAGGAGGCTTTGATGCTCTGTCCTATGATTTTCTCCCACTAAAGAGGTAGACATAAATAGCAGTGTGCTCCAGATGTGAGCCATGATTTTAAGGATCTGTAGCAACTGAATGCATTTTAATAAACTGGCTGATATTTTCAATGAAAATGCCTGGAAACTCCTACATTTAACACTCATAGGTTTTAGAGGAAACAATTTTATTTTTTATACTTGTGAATACATAGGGATTTTAGAAAGAGGGCTACATCAATCAAAGTTACTAAAGTAAAGGTTTGGATTTATTTTCTAATTAGCACTTTATCGATTGGACCAATTAGTCTGAACAAGGCTGGGATTCTGTGGATTTCCTAGATCTGACACCTGTGCCTTCCTAATCTGCAGGCGACAAACACGATGTAAATTTACCAATTACAGGTCTGTGTTGGACGCACACGAACAGCATCGAAGCCTGGGGTTTGAGTGTGAAGTGTTCTGGGACCAAAGAGAAGAGTCATGTTTGATCTCTGAGTCACGTTTGAAAATCCCTGCTGGCTTTCTGTTTTGCTCCGTCATTTTAAACCCTAAAACAGAGCAGATTAGACACAAGCCTAACGTATTCCTGTAAGTGCTTTTCTTGCTCAGCTCTCTGGACCATTTACTACTTCCTGGTCAGGGCCACACTAGAGTACTGTGACTGCAGCTGTAAACTTCAGAGAAAGACACAAAGCAACAAGAAAGCTTCAGACTATTTCTTTTTCCTGTTGTGTGGCTGGTAACTGTTGGTAAGACTTTGAACCTCAACGTTCCCAATCTACACAGCCACCTTGCAGGGTTGCTGCTGAGGTTCAGCAAGAGCAGAGGAGGAAAGAGCTGCTTGACTATCTCACAGTAAGGACTTGGTGACAGGCACCGTTTCTTTGTGGTCCTGGTCTCTGTGTGAGAGTCCTTGCCCGTTTGGACACTTACACCATCCGAGGTCATTCAGTCACAACGGAGACGGTGTCCAATCGGAAGGCCGGCCCTTTAGCAACGCTCTGTGCTCATAGCTGCATCATTTGTATATACCCAGTAAGGAAGAGCTTCATTGTGTCATAGCATGGTCTAAACGCTTTCAAAAAACAAGAATATGGTCCTACTTTTTAAGCACATCACAATTCAGTAAGAATATAAGGCTTTTAGGATACTTGCTCTTATACTTTCTGATTTATCTATCCAGTATGATTTAAAGATGTGAGGCAGAGTTACTCTTAATGAATAGTTACATCCTAACAGGCGAGTGAGCAGTCCAAGAAGCAGGAGACAAAATGCAGAGGGCCAGACAGCAGAGGTACCAGAGGCCGGTTCCTTTTCAGTCTCTAGCCAGATAGGTCTCCTCCAGGGGAGCAGACAAGACAGCCTATCAAAGGACTGGGCTTTACAGTCTTTGTAAAGTAGCCTGCTGAACTCACATTCTCACAGTAAGACCTGAGAGCCAGTCAGGCAACCTCTTCAGCTACTTGTTGGGGCTACTTCCTCTAAGGAACACAGCAATGGACTATTGCTTATGTATAGGTTGATGTCTATATGCAGGTGAGGGCTAGCACTAATTAGGTCATTCGATCAATGATTGGACAGTAGAGATTAGGGTGGGGACAAAGTTTTTGTAAGGAAGGAGAGAACAGGAAGGAGGGAGAAATCAAGATGGAGCCAAAGAAGGATCTAGATCGAGGTGGTCTTAATTGGCGATAGGTAGATATGAATATTTTTAAGGGTTTCTATAGGTCAGTCTCTCTTATCTATGTGGGCAGTTTACATCTTTGTCAACTGGTTGTAAATTTATATTGTAGATTGAGAATTTAACATATAAATCTGATTGATAAATTGCAAGTTTCTGGAGCTTTGATTTTACTGGGCCGTGGGAATGTGAGCAGAGTTCCTGCCTGGCAGAGAGACAGCCAGGAGAGGGCGGCTAGAGAGTACCTGGGCCCAGCATGGCGTGGTGCCACGCTGGAGTGGCCCACGGAATGTGATGTGTGTGTCAGGCATGGTAACAACCTGCCAAGGGGACAGCATGTGAAGGTGGCATAAAAGAGAAGCAGCCACGGTGCATGGATCCTGGCTCTGTGGCCCACAGACCGCGTGACTCTGCGCGGGGGCGAGAACGCACGAGAACTGGTAGCTGCCACCGCTCATTTTTACTGAAACCCTACGTTCTGTGGCATCATGGGACTGATCAACACAGATAAATGCATACAGAGTTCTAGGCTAAGTAAGGAACCATGTACCAAAACAGATATGATTTCTGTGGGAAAATAAGTGCATCCTGTAACCTTTGAACAAACCCTTGGAGAGTGCCCATTGAAAAGAGGCATGAGGAAATTCCTTCACTCTTCACTTTGAGGCAATCTCAGACACAAAATTTCCAGAAGCGTGGAGAGCTCTCGGCCTTCGCTTTCAAACGCCTTACCCAGGTTTTCACCAGGCATTCGGCACATGATCAGACTACAGAGATTCGGGATGCTGAACGATCAGACCGAAGATTCAGAGCTTCCTGCCGACCGCACTCTAAGGCACAATTGCAAAGCTCTGGTCACAGTTTTTAAATACTTTTTAATAGATGTTCATCGTGTTGTATTTGCTTTGTTTTTTCTTGGTTACACTGGTTATGCATTTAACAGGAACCCCGCAGAGCTGTGGGTAGATGACACACCTGTGTCTTACTACCGTCTTAACGTTAACCGGGACCATTTGAGTAGGTCCATGTCTGGAGGTTTTTCTAGTAGAAACTGACAGCTTTTCCGTTTGCGGTCAACTCCACGCCTATGCACGTGTGCTACTAACACAGTTTGTCCCATTTTATATTCCAGCAAATATAAGGTCCCACCCTTAACAATTACTGCTGTAGTTTTGTCCAATGGACACTTTTCCGCCTCCTCCTTGAGCGCCCCTCCCCTAGGGCTGTGAGAATAAACTGCTTCCCACTCCGTCTTCTGTGTTAACTCACCTGACTACATGTCTCTTAGGGTAGCCTGTGTGTTTAGCTTACTCTGAAGAGAATGGAAGCACATTTATTTGCGCTTTATTTATCTGAGTTTTCTCATTGGCTGCCCGTTCAGTTGACCCCACGTCCTTCACTGGGTCTTACCCACACTGGTACTCACTCACTCTGGAGAAGTGTAAGGTGATTTTAGTACATCTTGAATTTCCCCCATTAAGTCTTGGGATCGATCATTTCATTCCAAATCCATTGTTCCTTTTGTTAGGAAATAATTTTAAGATACCAAGATACGAGTATCAAACGTCTTCATTACTGCCGAGGCACCACCTCCCAGGCAAGGGGTCAGAAGCAGAGACATACCAACATGTGTGTTCTTGTACGAATCTATACACACCAGACTATGCATGAGTTCATAGTGACCCCTAGCCCAATCCAACACGTGGCACCATTCTAATCCTTACTTTTTTCCTTACATATTTTTTCTCTAGTCTGAGAAACCCAGCTCTCATGACCATGATATACTACGGTGGGTGTTTAGACGCAGCCCAGACATGAGGCAGCATCAGGACGACTAACCCATGCCTCGGTCCATGTAAGCCATGGTATATCTGCCCATGTAAGCCATGGTATACCTGCCCATGTAAGCCAGAGTATATCTGCCCATGTAAGCCATGGTATATCTGTCCATGTAAGCCAGGGTATATCTGCCCATGTAAGCCAGGGTATATCTGCCCATGTAAGCCATGGTATATCTGCCCATGTAAGCCATGGTATACCTGTCCATGTAAGCCATGGTATATCTGTGCATGTAAGCCATGGTATACCTGTCCATGTAAGCCATGGTATATCTGCCCATGTAAGCCAGGGTATATCTGTGCATGTAAGCCATTGTATATCTGTGCATGTAAGCCAGGGTATATCTGTGCATGTAAGCCATGGTATATCTGTCCATGTAAGCCATGGTATATCTGTGCATGTAAGCCAGGGTATATCTGTCCATGTAAGCCAGGGTATATCTGTGCATGTAAGCCATGGTATATCTGTCCATGTAAGCCAGGGTATATCTGTGCATGTAAGCCAGGGTATATCTGTGCATGTGGATCACCTGTAACATCTGCCTTACAGTCAACATACTCATTTTTATGAAGTTATTTAGGCTGCAATGTAAAATTTACTCGTTTATAATAAGGTCTCAATTTGTATACTTTAAACTTCATTGTTGGCTCTCCCTTGTCCTGCTATTATTTATGTCTTTATTAGTTATGTTTGAGAATGAAAGTTGTACATAATCAGAAGCACACTCAAAGGGTTCCTCAGGCCCGTCTTCTCTCCTTACCCCATGTCCCCTCTCCACAGCTCCACCTCCTCATCTTGGACTGGTGCATCTGCAGACTCTCTCTCCATGCTTTTCTTGCAGGTAGACAGTCTTGTTGGTTTCTAGTTTATTTTATTGCATTTGTGTGCACGTGTGGGCTTTGTATGAAGTTTGTGTGTACACACATGTGCATGTGTGAGAGCGTGTGTGTGGAGGCCATACATTAATGTTTGCTGTCTTTCTCAATTTGTGTACACCTTACTTTTTCTTAGGCTGGGTCTTTCATTGAACTTTGAGCTCACCGATTTAGCTAGGCTGACCCTGGGTAGCCAGGGGATCCCCAGGAGCCTTCTCCATCTGCTCCTGCAGAGCTGTGATCCCAGATACATGTCCTGTGCCTAGTTTTCTATGTGGATGCTTGGGCTATACAGTCAGACCTCCAAGCTTATGCAACAAGGACTTGCACTGAATAAGCCATCTTGCCAGCCCTTACTTTCTGGCTATTTTTCTCTTTTGTAAACTTAGATAGTCATATGTTTTTCTCTTTCTATTTGAAACAGCGACTCACTCGGTAACCCAGGTTGTTCTGGAACTCACTCTGTATGTAACCCAGGATGCCCTCAAACTCCCTGCCTCAGCTCTACAAGCGAGCCACCATTCCAGTCTATGTTCTTACTTCCCCCATCAACACACTTGGCTATAATTTAAACGCCCGGCATCTGTCACAAATATGGCCTGAAAATCCCTTCCTGTTCTTTCAAAGGCTCTTCCTGTCTCCTTGCAGGTGCATGCGCCTCACTCGGGTGTTTGCATATGCGTTGTTATCTAGGTTGTATTTATTAGTTTTTGTTTATGAAAAATGCTGAAACAAGTGACCAGCTTATTTATATCGCATACTGCTGGAAGTATGTTTTGGGTAAATTTCTAACACTCAGATTGTACGTGTAGTTTTGTTAGGCGCCACCAAATTCCCTTCAGCGTGAGGACAGGTGTTGTCTCACCTGCAGTACGCTGTCATCCTCTTAATTCTCACCAACATGATGGGTGAGATAAAGAACCCAGAACTATTGGGGTTTCTATGAGACACTTTCAATGGGAATGGGAAGAAGAGATTGGGGAGAAGCTCAGATGGACAGGCTTGCCATCTAGGATAGAGTCTGGGAGTTCTCTATTAAGACTGAGTTACCCTAGAAACACAGATGACTCTGGAATGCTGGCCAAGGCCAAGAGCCGTAGGACAAGGGGTGCAGTGACCTGCTGAGGGGATAGACTCTGTCCGGTACCACACATGAGACAAGCTTAGGAAGACCGACTTAGTTTTAGATACAAAAGCAAATGATGTTTAAAACATACATTCAAAGGTATTTGCAAAAATCTGTCTTCAAACACCCAATGGAAGATTCAGAATTTAGGTAATCAAGCAAAGTCAGAAGAATCTGTAAAAGGAGGTTAAATGGCAGGAAGTCTTGAGATTCATTTTTATGCCCCCCACATGCACACACATGTGCATAAAACACACACACACACACACACACACACACACACACACACACACACACACACAGAGCAATGGCCTCTGATCCTGCTTGAAACCCTAAGGTGACAGAAGAGTGTATGGAACATACAGTTTTAGAAAAAATATTAGAAAATTTTAAGAAATTCAAGGATCTTACAGATGACAAAATCATCACAGCATATATTTCTGCAAGAAGAGAAACCCAAAGAAATGTTTTAAACACAGAAAAGAATCGTCCACACTGCAAGTAACCAACAAGACTTTTGGGACAAACGGAGGGCTCAGTTCACCTCAAGGGAGCTTTAGTTCCATTTCAGAGACCAGACTAGGAGACTCTTGTATCGCACAGATGCCAAGTGCCTGACGAGGTGCAGTGGATTACAACCAGCCTAGGAACTGGATTCTGGAGGTTAGCACCAATGGGCATAGGTGAGCAACACAGAGGAGGAAAAGAACTAAGCAACTGTAGGCATCGTTTACCAGCAAGCAGATAATAATAGGAGGGAATCACTGTCCTGAGCTCCCCTGGGCGGAACGGAGACAGCGTGACGGAAATTTTATAGCAGTAAATGAGAGAACGCAACACTGTGGAGTGCGGATGGCGAGATGGAGACGAGGTTCCTGAGGATGAACCACCACCAAGGACGTGGTCCCCAGAGGAGGCTGTCTCTTGGTGGAAGGTAACAGAGGTATACAGGTACAGGCCCAAGCCAAGGGGCAATCTGGTAGACTTATACCATGGGGGCGTTTGTGTGTGTGTGTGTGTGTGTGTGTGTGTGTGTGTAAGAGAGAGAGAGAGAGAGAGAGAGAGAGAAGGAGAGAGAGAGAGAGAGAGAGAGAGAGAGAGAGAGAGACAGAGAGAGAGAGAGAGAGAGAGAGACAGAGAGAGAGAGAGAGAGAATGTGTGTGAGAGTGTGGTTAAAAGTTTCTTTAGAAACCAGCAGCAGGAGGCACATAACCTCTCTCTAAAATAATTATATCGGCACATTTCATCAAGAACGGCATTGAGGACATGTGCTTAGACATTAGAGGACCTAACAGAAACAAGCCACCCCCTCTTCTGGTAGAAGAACAGCAGACATTAGCACAAAGTAGAAAAGGTCAGAAAGGCCGGGGAGGACAGAGGAGAGTCCTGAACTCTGGTGGGAAGGCGGCCATCAGCAGGGCAGCTGGCTCTGAAAGGTGGGGCTGGAAACCAAGCCAAGAGGACCTTTGTCTCTGAGGGAGTTTCTTCAGTTTCTTCAGTTTGCCAGCTTCCTTGTCACCAGCAAAGGGAGGGAACCACATCTAGAGTCCCAACACAGTCTTGAACCAACGACATCTGGGAAGTGCGAGAGCTCTGAGGGTCAGAACAGGTCAGAAGGAAGCCAGGCCTGAGCAAAGGTGGAAGGTCAGACTCAGGAACTGGGCCGCACCGAGGCTGGAGGTGATGCGGAAGCTGCTCTGTGGCCCTTTGTAGGTCAGCTGGAGAGAACAATCAGCTGCTCTCTATTTTTGGAGAGACAAGGACAAGAAGACAGGGAACAAAAGAAAATGAGATCAAACTGCAGTAGGGACTGTTCGGTTACAGAATGACTTGGTCTTGGAAGTGAGCAGCGTGCCTTTCAGGGGACGTCTTTAGGAACTGCCTGTCCAAGATGGTTCTGGACAGGGTCAGCAGCTGTGATGGCAGGCGCCTGGTGGAGCCAGATGTCATTTCTTTGCCCTTCCCGGCTCTGTGATTAGACAGTTACATAATATAATGCATAAATAGAGGAATACAAAATTACCCCATTCATACATTTTATGTATCTATTAATATGGACAACAGCTTCCTTTCCATTTTACCAGTAAAGTTTTGAATACAAATGTAACTAAGTCTCTCCCATTACAGCTCGGCCTTCAGAGCTAATCACCTCTCCGGACACTTACGGAGTCATTTTTCATTCTGATGGGGAGCAAGGCGAAGGCAGATGGCACAGCCATGCTATTGATTCGATGATCCTGGCCTGGCTTGTTGGATAAATGGAACTGAATGGTGGCCACTCCATCTATACTTTTAGGAGCTTCAGGGTTCAATTCAAATTACATCAGACGGCAGGTTCAGGGGACAGGAATCATTCTACTCCTTAGTGTTTCTAAGCGACGGTCCCAGGGATAATGGAGGACCTCTCATATCATCTCCCGAGAGTCTTCTGGACCAGCTTCCGTCTCTAGGGAAGAACGGACATCTCTCCCAGCTTTCACAGGTGCCTTCGGTGCATGACAGTCGGGGCGCTGCCCATCAATTAAGGAACTCTGCTTAATCTGCATGGCCTGTGCTCCTTTGCAAATTATAAGGCAGGTAGATGGAGATGGATTACTCACTTCTCAGAGGGTCATTAACGTTTTTCCTTAAAAGCCCTTTGAGAAAGACCATTGTGGCTTTAAGGAGTTAACCGAACTATAGCCAAGGGGTTACCTTTGGTGGAATTACTTTTCAACTGCTGCTCCTCAACCTACCTCAGGACTGTCATAAGCAGGAACACACATTTATTTTAATAACAGCTCTGGCAGACAGTCCCACACTATTGAACAGTACACAGAAGGACCGGAGACTGGGTACACACACACACACACACACACACACACACACACACCTCACATTTTACCACCTTTGCCTGGCACATCTGGGTTCTATATGGCAGTGGGTGGATAGTTGAGAACTGCTAAGAAGAAAATTATCATTGTTTTTCAGGCTAGACAGACCTTTACCGTGGTAAAAGACACACCAGGAAGAGCCAAATCCTTTCCAAATCCACATGAGAGATTCAGACACTTTTATTTTTTTGGTAGCCCCAGCTCAGCTTCAAGTATGTGGGTGACCTAGTCTCTGAGGGCTGAGGAAAGGGGGCCTATGGGTATGAGTACAGATTAGATAAAGCTATGAGGGTAAAGCCTCGCTTATGTGACATAGCAGACCCCATGGTGTCTCCGTGGTGAGGACACAGCAAAGAGGTGACAGCTGAAAGCCAGGACAGGACCCCAGGCCTGTCCACACTAGGTTTGACTTGCCGGCTTTACAACTCTGAAAGCTGCACACTTGCCGCTTAATCCAGTTTGTTACGGCAGAAGCCCGCTGACAGTGACTCCAGTTTGTTACGGCAGAAGCCCGCTGACAGTGACTCCAGTTTGTTACGGCAGAAGCCCGCTGACTGTGACTCCAGTTTGTTACGGCAGAAGCCCGCTGACAGTGACTCCTTCACACTAAGGATCCAGGAACTGCATTTCCCACCGACCACTGCATCGGGTTTTATAAGGAGTCCAAAGGGAAGCAGATTTACTCTTCATATTTAATTTACAGTCAGAAAACTTGCATCGTAACGTCTCGATTTTACTTCAGAAGCAGCTCCCTGTTGTGAACGAATCTAGGTCCCGGTACTGGTTTTGGAATTAATTATTTGCTGAGTTTTTCTACCACCCCGACTTTCTCCTTGACCAAAGCAATTGTTTAACAATCAATCATTGAACTATCAAAATGGGCTGGAGGGGGGAAGGACAGGGAAAGGGAAGTGTGTTGGCTATAGGTGTTATATTCTGCTCTTTAGGAGAAATGTCTCTAACTGCTTATCCTGAAAACATCGGAGTTTGGTCAGCCCAACATGGACGTACGCTTCATACCCACTAGGCGTCAGGTTTCTTATTGGTAATTTTCTTTGCTCTCCATTAACTGTGATACAGAGATAAAATGTAACACCTCAGCTGGGAGGAATGTGGCCACCCCACTGTGAGGGACACTGGACACAGAGAAGCTTGCTCTGTGCTTGGAGGCAGTACTAGTCCCTCTGTTTGGGAAAAGCCCAGCTGACATGCAGAACACCCAGGTCGGTGAAGCTTTCCTGTCTTTAAATTCTGACCCCACATTTATTTACTGTGTGGCTGTAGTCAAGTGTTCAAACCTTCAGGAGGCCACTGTCCTCACAGGTGAGGAATGTGTATTCCATATGACTTCCAGGGTTACGATACTTCACAGATATTTAGAGCACAGGATGGATTCGGAACAGTTCGTGTGATGGTGATTGTAATAGATCTGTTCTCATCATTGTAATTACCTTCACTATATTCTGATTTTACTGAATCTTAAATCTTAGCACCTCATCTTTAACAGATATACTCCATCAGAAGTACAGTTCTCAGCTTAATTTTACTCAAGATATGCAGCCTCAATGCATCAAAACCAATGAAGCACAAAACCTAACCTACGAAGCTTACGTTTGTATAGCAGAGTTCTTTTGGTGAGAAGTTCTGCATGTGGTGACTAATCGACTTTACTCCTTAATCAAACGTTTATCAAGCAAACAGAAAGGCCAGGAACCCGTTGGTAGCTTCTACCTGGGAACCAGGAAAAGGGAGGTCTATGCTGCCTGCCAGGTTAGAGGGGAGGAGGAAAGCGTTTCAGCTGATCACACTCTTACACGCGGGCACTGCGAAGGATTCGCACAGCAGAAGCGAAATTCGAATTGAGTCTTGAAAACTGGCAGCAGAAGAGGGAAAGGGCATCGAGGAACAGTGGACAGTGGTTAGGATGACAAACTATATGCACATATTTATAATCTGAGGGACAGAGTAGGTACGGGGCCAGGTGTGGCATTCGCAGGTACGCAGAGTGTGGAGGATCGATGCTGGTGGATAGCGGGTTTGAAACCAGCTCAGGATACACAGACTGGCATTGCCTCAAAAATATACAAAAAGGAAAAAGCAAACAGGCTGGCAGGCAGGGACAGAATCATAGCACCAACAGGTCTAAGAGGCTGCAGAGATTGCATGAGGCCCACTCACTCAGGATGCTGTGCGCATGAGCACGAACGACGGCCGCGGCCTTGCTACGTAAAGGGGCTACGTAACGGCAGGGTGGGCCTCCTGCCCTGAAGTCTATCTCTGGACGTTTCAACACACTGGGAACTGTTCGTGGGCTTCTGAGGAGTGACAAATAAGGCAGTGCTCTACCCTCGGCAGAAATCCAGGCTTGGAAAAAGCATGACTGGATCAAGAATAGAAAGGTGAGGTCTCCGTCTGCTGTGGGCTCAGGTCTCAGGGACTACAGTGTCCAAGAGAGAGCGAAGAGGAGAAAGGGAGGGAGGGAGGGACGGGGGCAGGGGGGGAGAGAGAGACAGAGACAGAGACAGAGAGACAGAGAGAGAGAGAGAGAGAGAGAGAGAGAGAGAGAGAGAGAGAGAGGAAGTTTAGGTCTGAGGGATGGGCAGACAGGACAAGGGGGAACGGAAGGTGACTTTGACCTTACATATAAGCAGCAGGGAAGCCAGGGAGAGATCGATCTTCAGCAGGTGAGAATTTACGGTTGCAGGACTGAGAAACAGTACACAGCTTTCCTAACTAGATGAAAAGGACCCCGGAGACTCGCTAAGGCTGGACTCAGGGGAACAGAAAACCTTGTCTGTAAAAGGCTCACGGAGTCTGAAATGCAGGCAGAGGAGCTTCGGAGCCCTGGGCTCTCCACGAATTCTAAGTAGGGACCTGACATAGGTCAAGGTGCAGAACACCAGGGGAGGCAAATGCTTCCAGAAGCCCAGGAGGTGAGGTGAGGAATATCCAGCAGTCCAGTCCTGCAGGAGCTGTGTGGCAGTCGTCGAGCACTAACGTTGGAAATCAGACATCTCTTCAGCTTCACCTCCAAACCTGTTCATTGCACTTACCGTGTTGTTAAAATGATGGGTTTATTTAAACGATTGTTGTGTCATGTTTATATCTGTGAAGGTTGGAGTCTCCAGATGTGGAAGCTCCAGCACACAGCAGATGCTTTTTAAGTAGGTCTGAGGGAATATAAAGATGGAGTGGGTTCAAGCCTGCCCTAGCTCTGGACAGCTGACAGAACCCTTCCCTACGGTGGGTTTGGGGTCATTTGCATATCAAATATTCTTAGAGTCAACAACAATTTTAGACCTGTGTTCTTATTTAATTACCTTCCTGGGTTCTCAGCCTCATTCTGCCTTTATTAACCCATACTTCTTCTTTCCTTGTGCAGATTAACATATTGACTGTGAGCAATACTGGAATTCAGTCTAAAAGTACCTAACATGCTGGTCGCCTACACTGAACTGAATAGAGGAGCCCTGTTTCTTCTGCCCCTCGAGAGATTGTGAAGACTGGAATGCAAAAGTGTTTCCATGCATGTGAAGACATAGAGGATGATCTCTGAAGGAAGGGTCTGCTTAGGATGAAGGTCCCAGAGACACTAGAAAATGGGGACTTGTTTAAGAACTGTCTTGGGAGGACAGTGTGTCACTGAGAACCAGCATCTCTGGGATACAGCTAAGATCATGGGGGACATTCAGCTTTTATTCGCGTATAAAACAGGGACAGTATGAATTAACTCCACTTCCCCCGACATCTAATAAGATAGGTACTGGACTGACTGGACACGCTGTGTGGACAGGGGTGTGGGGAACGGGTAGCCCCACACTCACGCCGTGGGATTACAACTGGCACTCACTCTGGAAATGAGTGTGGAAAGCTAAAGACAGATCTACCTACGACCCAGCTGTGTCAGCTGACATGCTACCCAGAGAGACGCAGGCATGTTCGTGACCGTGCTACCCACAATAGCTAGGCAGTGCAAACAGCCTGAATGTCCTCTGTGAAAGGGTGGGTAATGAGGATGTGTCACATATACACGGTGGAACAGTGTTCAGCTAAGAAGGAAAAGGAAACCAGGAGATCGACAGATAAACGGATGGAGCTTCAAACCGTCACCCTGAGTGAGGTGACACAGACCCAGGAAGACAGGCTTACTCCTCCTGGGTCTGCCGGAACAACAGAGACGATGACAAAAGGAGAAGGGGGTATGGGTGGGGGCAGGGCTCTGGGCGGGACACAGGTGCTGGGAAGGGAAAATGGAGAAGGGGGAGGAGGGGCTTGCACTGGGAGGAGCGCTGAGGTCAGGGAGTAAATACTGAAAAGGGTATGAAATCATATCATTGTATGTTTTCACAAAATTAAATATTACACATGCATGCATTCACATGAAATTATGCTACGTAGGATCTTGATACTTCCTCAAGAAATGATATACTACATAAAAAAACAAAACAACAACAAACCCATAAGACCAGGCATGGGAAGTCTTTTGAGTTGTTTGTCTGAGAAGCTCAAGAGACCCTTAAAACAATACAGGCTGTTGCCCGTGGTGGTCCCCCAGAGGTTGACGGTAAATCTCTATTGCTGAAGACACTATGTACTTTGGATACAGGACTTGGAGGAACTGAGCTGGATCTGACCCAGAAGCCTCCTTCCTGAGGACTAAGTACCGTGAGAGGCTGTGCAAGCTGTCAAGGAGAGAAGCAATAGAGGCACATTTATCTCAGGGTAACCAACGGCCCTTTAGCTGGGCTCAAACCCACTCAATAGGAGTCACATCAAACTAGCTGAGGCTGGTAGGGCCAGGCAACCCGGAAGGGAACATATCACTGCCACGTCCCAAGACAGCGTGAGTTCTATCTGCATCCTGAATACCTGTCCCCATCCTACAGACAAGAGGAGCCCTCGTCATAAAGCTTCTTTCTTTTGTAGCAGATGAGGATCATCGTGGGAATCCACAGCTGATCATAATTGAGAGAAGTAACCATGACTACCAAACTCCAACCGGAGCATCTGTAACCCCTCTACCCACGACTCAGTGGAAGGGGGGCAGAAAGACTAGAGTCAGTGCACAAAACTGTCAGCTTTTTATATATGACAGGGAAGCCATACCCATGGGATCCCAACATCACTTCTATCTAATCAAAACCTGGACAATGACACCAGCTGACATGTCACCATAGAGGGAGAAAAATCTCACAAGGCAGTTAATAACCACTGAGCAAGAGGGAGAATCAGCCTTGCTCAGGAATGGACCCCCAAACCGGTTCGATACCAAGTAGTCAGCCCTAAAATCATACACAGAGGAGCAACACTGAATGTACTCAGCAGGTTGTGTGCACGAGCACTCACAGTGTGTGCCTGAGCCCTGAATTCACTCAAGGATGACAGCGTGACCCAAGAACCGAAATAAACCTGTCCTCTCCAAACTGCTCTGGGTATTTTACCAGAGCAACAGAAACCACAACTAAGACAGAAGCTAAGCAGGAGATGGGAAAACAAAGTATCCTAGCTGATCCCATCCCGCGTAACTTGAAGAATAAGTTCAGTGACCATATAGGACAACATCATTTGCAGCAGAGCTGTGGACTCTGTTCAGAGTGGCTGAGCGAATCTTCAGATCGTAACCTAGTCATATGTAAAAACATGTAAAGTCATATGTAAAGCCCATGTGAAGTCATATGTAAAGCCCATGTGAAGTCATATGTAAAGCCTATGTGAAGTCATATGTAAAGCCCATGTAAAGTCATGTAAAGCCCATGTAAAGTCATGTAAAGCCCATGTAAAGTCATATGTAAAGTCCATGTAAACTCATATGTAAAGCATAACTGTCCATGCCACAACAGCCGAGTGGCAGAGCCTGGTGACCACTTTGGGACTCGTAACTCTGAGGCCACAGTTCACACATTCAGGCTTAGTTCCTCTCCTGCAACTGGGCAGGCCTGTTGCTATTACACACAGACTTCTTAGCAGATGTGGCCTCACAAGCACACATTTGCAGTCACGTCACCATGAGAGATCGCTGAACTCTTCTTGTTCTCTCAAGGCTAGCACACACCCTCCATGTCTTTCTTGACTAGATTTGCTTTATTTTAGTTTTTCCTTCCAGAATGAACGGCTTTATCCAGAAGCCCTTCATGTCTGTATTGAGGTCACGGTGGCACACGGGACGAGGGTCTCAAACACCCGGGTTTGAACTCTGGCTCATCCATTTGCTGGCTCAATTGACTCTGGGCAAACTGTTCTCTGCTGAGATTCAGGGAAAACAGGAGTCACAGCAGTTTCACAAAGGGACTGGAAGCAATAAGTGTGTGTGTGTGTGTGTGTGTGTGTGTGTGTGTGTGTGAACCCATCCTAATACAATGGCTGACTGAGAATTGTTATTTCTCTTTCCTTTTTAAACTTCAAAGGTCGTTTTGTCATTGTTTTAAACAGTAAATATATCAGTTATACTGTGGCTACAATATCGTTTTAAACTTTATGCAATACTTGTAGATTATCCTAAGAAAGTGTGATCATCTTGCCTAAAATTCTAAACTGAAGTAAGACTTCCAACTGAAGTCTTGGACTTCCCAGCAGCGAGTCCCTTGTGAAGGTCAGAATTACCACCTAGGGTGGGAGATGGCCCAGGAGGCAGAGGAGCTGTAGAAACCTGAAGACTGTTCCAGTCCTGGGGCCCGCATACAGGAGCAGGAAAGAGGAGCCTTCATGGAAGCCGCCCTTCACTCCGCACATGCACTGTGCTGCGCGTGCCATCACACACGGAGAATGATGACAAACTACTTAAAAACAAATTATATATGGACTGCATCATAGTAAAATTTTGGCTTTAGTTGACACAGACTGCTTCTTTTTAGCAGTGGACATTTGGGGCCCTGGGATTTTCAAACCAGTGAGGAACATTCAAATGCAACTTCTTAGGAAGAATCCACACACCGTGGAATCCATAGTCTTCCATCGGAGAGGTAGTGGTCACTATCCTTTTTAATTTGTGCTTCTCAAAAGCTCTACTTACTAGTCCACATTTCATCCTAATGTGACTCTGAAATGCTTGGGGACAGTGCTGTCTGGGTGATCAGAGACAAGCTTGGTTTAGTGTCACACAGCAGAGCTGTGTCACGGGAACATGAGTTCTGCAGGAATTCTGTGGCAGGAAGAGAAACAGCATGGCGAACCATGCTAACAGTACAGATCTCAGGGACCTCAGAGCCGGGTGTGATTGGCAGGGGCCGCTCACAGCAAACACACAAGATGCAGCATGTTTGCTGGGTAAGTAAGGTACCTGATTACTTCAACTCTACGCACATCGGAAACAACAACCACCAAAACACTTAATTTTTTGTGCTTTTCTTCTGAGCCACCTAAGGGGGGAAATGCTCATGAGCACTTCAAAATATTATATATAGAAGCATAAAACACACCACACACACACACCCACAGAGACACAAACTCACATTCACACACACATACATATATACACACTTTCACATATTCACACAGAAACATATAAACATTCACACAAATACATATAAACACCACACAAACACACAGATATACAAACGCGTATATACACCACACACACTCACACATAGACAGACATAAACATGCATACATACATGCACACAAACACACAAACACCACACGGACACAGAGACAGACACATACACAGACACACTGGAAGACACACACAGACATACACACTCACTCATACCGTGAAAAGATGAGCAGATGAGAAAGTCTAAAGAGCGGGGTCAAGGAAGAAGAATGGAATATATAGGAAGAGAAAGTGGGGGGACATTTGTGGGGAGAAAGGGAGCCAAGAGGGGTGGGGTAGGGAGAGGACCAATAAGAACAAAGTTCAATGACATCCTACTGCATAGAAATGTCACAATGAAACCCATCACTTTGTATGTGAAAAACAAAACAAAACTAACCGAACAAAACCCCAGTAGGACTGAAGGAGTAATTAGAGGACGAGGTCAGTGCCTGAGCAACCTAGAGCTTAAAGGCGCAGCCTATCCTCTGGCCAGAGGCAGCTCACATCTTCAAGACAGATACAAAAGGCCATGTCCGCTCATTAGCAATTACAGAAGCAGGTGTTAGTAGAGAGCAAACACGTTCTGGTTCACCTAAGACCCCTAGCTCCTGCCGGAGAAGGACACTGGAGTGCGCTCCGGATGCTTGCTGTTTGAGGAAGAAACAATGCAGTGGTGACTTTAAGTGTCATCTAGACTGGATTAAAGAAGATTCAGGAGCCTGAAAGTAGTGTGTGTGTGTGTGTGTGTGTGTGTGTGTTTCATTGGGTAATCTGAATAGATCTGGGAAGGCCCACCCTCACATGTATGTACCAAATGAGAGAGAAGGACCAGCAAGGGCGTCTTGTCCTGAAGGACTCACAGTCACCAAATTTTAGACAGTCAAGAGATTGTTATTCCATTATTTTCATTAAGAAAAATCAATGATACAGTAAAGTTGAGTTTTATATGAACACCCGTTTTCCCAGCACTAAGTCCCTCGCTGACGTCTATACTTTGCCTGCCTCGCACCTGTCAATCGGCCATCATCCTGCCTCCATTACCACGAGGAGATTTCAGAGGCTGTCAATAGACACAGTGTATCTAGAAGGACAGAATAAAGGAAGGAACATTCCTTCTCCTGTAAGAATACCTGGGCAAACTTTACTAGGTTTAAAGAAACAAGTAACAAGACCCTCTTGAATAATGCACGGAGACACAACAACGGACACACAACCACATCGTTCGCGTCCTGAGCTGGGGAGAAGGTGTGCAAACCACTTCAGTGTTTCATCCGTCTCCCCGGGGCAGCCCTGCAGACACTGCCACCATCAATTCAAATGCTTCAGTTATGAAGCTGTGGGCTGTCAGGTGTAAATGCCCTCTGTGCTACAGATGGGATGCTGGCAGTGACAAGCTGTTTTCTCTTTGCTCTGTCCCTTACCTCCCCACTCAGGTTCTTCCTTTCTACGCACGACTCCTCTCACTCGGAGCTTTGTGTCACCCAGTTCACAGGCTTGTCATGATGATTGGATGTGAAAAGTCGGAGAGCACCGTGTAAGGGACACCGCGAAGTGGCATTATCAGGGGGACGGTAACGCACTCCTCCCTGAGAGGGCATGGCTACAGGCTACAGCGGTGGCCCACACAGCCTAAGTCGGAGAGAGTTAAAGGTCAAAGGGTCAGAATATTGACCGTTGCTCTACTTTCCTCCGGTCAAGGATCAAGGGGAATGCTGGCTTGTTTTCACTAGCGGAGTGTTTGTTTTGGAAATCATCCCAGCTTTAAAACAATGCTTCCATTAGCTGGGCACAGTTCCTATAATTATCCATCTCCTCGGACCGGTGCCAAACTTACTGCCAAACTTTTCTCCATTCTGTGTGCTAGTCACCTGGGTATTGCCAAAAGAACAAAGACACCCCGGTGTTTAGGAAGGTGTGGGTGGATTTCTTCTCTGAATAAACATTTACCCCTGAACTCTGGATAGAAATTCTTGCAGCAAGACAGCTGCAGGGGCTGTAAATGAGGAGCCAAAGGCTGATGGAAACTGTCCACTGGGGCTGGGGTGGGGTGGGGGGTGCAGCATGTGTACTTAGAGCTCATAAGATGTAAGGTTCCCATTCTGGGGGAGGGGCGATACATTGCAAGGTCAAAGTTCAGTGGGGAATGAGGTAAGATAACCTGACTAGGAGGCAGGTGCACTGTCCACCACAGTGAAGGAGAAGGTGCCAGGACTCAGGCACTTGGTTTTATGAATAAAGGGAACTGAGGAGAAAGATGGAAAAGCCGTTGCTCTCAAAAACATCCCTTCTATTGAGAGCTGACCAGAAAAGACGAAAGTATGGCAAGGATTATTTTGGGTAGATGGATTATACAAAGACACGAGTGTGCGGTGCAATCTGCCTCCCGATGACACTCACACGAGTGTGTTTACAGGGTGAGGGCATCCCAGCCTTGAGGAAACCCAAGACCACACTTGTAATCAGCTCCCAGATCAAGTAGGAAAAGGGGACTCAGGACAGGAATCACTGTTGTTCCCTGGGAAAGAGAATGTCTATCAGCTCCACCTGTCCTGAGCAGAGAGGGAAACATATCCCACTTGTGACATGTTTGCATCTAGCTACAGTCTCCTGTTGCCACCCAGTCCCCCAATCACGCAGCTCCTCTGGGCTGACTCCATACCCACAATGCAAATTTCTCACCATAGCCATGACTCTCATAAGCCAGACATACCCGGGAAACAGGTGGCCACAGCATTAGGGCCTCCTTTCCAGGGGAGTGAATGTCCTTACAACAAGCAGATGAATTACAGACCATACAAACACACATACATTCAGTAAGTGTTTGTAGGGAACACTCGTAAGCGCCGGCGCATACAATGTACATATCTGTGTAAGATGTCACTGCCAGGTTCTGAGTCAGATCCCGTAAGGATCCTGACAGTTTTTAGCATAACTGTTTCTTCTCCTCAATGAAAAGTTTGCTTACCACTGTTGGATCGTGCACCATACCTGACTGCCCAGGGGGTGGGGCGCCCGATGATCCTCTGGGTAGACAGAGAAACACGGTCAGGACAGCAGCTCTATTCCCAGCACAGGGTTCGATGGCTATTGGCTTAGGTGCACCCTGGAAAAGAAAACCCACCATGAGTTTGCATAGGTGACAATGTGGTATGGCTGCTTGCTTTGTGGTTCCTCTGTCCTTCAGGGAGCAAAACTGCATTCCTACTCCCCGGGGAACCCCTGAGCCTGCAGGTGTGTGGTGGGAATAGAGAGGCACATTTCACTATGATAGCCCAGTTAGCATAGCACAGAGGTACACATCCTGGTTACTTCCCCATCTCTGATACCTTAGTGGTGACCTGCATAACACCATCTACCATGCAGATAAGGGATCACAATTCCAAACGTCCCACTGACATACCTTTTTAAAAATGACTTCTATGTGTGCATGTGTGTGCATCAGTGACCTTATAGCTAAAGTCAAGCCGATTGCCACCACTCCGTAGTTTAGACTTTAGCACAGCTTTAGTATACAATACAGTGTTACTGAATCCAGCCTTCCCCATGTACAACAGATCTCCACATTCATCCACCTTCGAAAGCTAGATGTACGGCCCTCACCCCACATCTTCTTCTTTATACCTCCCTGACTCGGTGATCAAGTCTCTGCTCTTTCATTCTGTGCATTTATCTTAAGAAATCTCCATTTTAAGTGAGAGCTCACATGGGCATATCTTTAAAATTACCTAAGTGACAGACATATGTAATAATTGTCTATCATACACTTGTATAAATAAAAGGGTAGACATGAGGTTAATATGTAAATGTTGATAATGAAGGTACTACATTAATGTTTTACCGGGGATTAAATGTGTCACGGCTTTGCACATATTGCCTGATTTAGTTTTATAAGAGCCTTTTAAGATGAGTATATTGAAGAGGGTTCTTCTGTAGCAATTACCCCCAAGTTAAAACATTTTCACCCAGTGGGAGAACATTAAGTCTCAGAAAGTAAAGGAGACATACAAGTCTCAGGAAGCTCCTGAAACAGACAATCTTCACCAGGTCCTCCTTGAGGATACAAGTAGCAACAGATGCTGGGGAGGACACTGGCCAACTCAGATGCCTGCACTCCTCTAATTAGCACCAATAAACTCATTGGTCAACTAAACCAGGCTTGGGTGGAACTGCTTTGGAGCTGTTGTTGATTCTCTATCTGGGATGAAAATGTATTTGAAAGTGTTTCCCAGAAGGCAAGGAGTGAGTATAGACTCTCCACAGCTGGGAAGAAGTGAGAGGGATGGCATGTGGACTCAGGGAGCTGCCTCCTGAATCTGTGTTCTCAACAATACCCTGTGGCCCATGTATAGACAAACAAGCACTCTCATTCACACACATGCACAACTACATATACACACGTATGTATATATTCACCCCTTCCTACTAAACACACACACACACACACACACACACACACACACACACACACACACACATCTTAAATGTAGAGTGACTTTTTGAGACTACAGGTTATCAACTTAGTCTAGAATGGCAGCTTGTGCTACATCATCTGAAAAATTAGAGGTTGGAGACACCTGTCAAAATAGTATATCTGTATAAAGGCAAAATTAAAAGAGGAAAAGATTAATAATAGTGGAAATACCTCTAATTATTAGAACAAATGATTTACTCAGATGTTTTTTTCTACTGAAGATATTTGAACTTTTGAAGAAATATAGACATATGTAGCCATTCACCTAGAATATTCTAGAATATTGCCATTTCCAGAAAGCTTAATGAGGTATTAAAGATAAAATATGCTCCCTTTTATGTAAAACTTAGACTGAGTTCCCAGTTACAATGGTTTTATGTGGTTATAAAAGATTTCTCCTTTATAGCAACATAAATCTCATGTTTAAAATTATCCTCATATTGACAGATTTTGGAAGTTTTTTATATAAGGGTGAAAGTGGCCAAGGTGGAAAGCAAAGAGCATTAAATCGTTCCAAGATAATGTGACTGGCTGTTGTCTGGCTTGTGCCAAGTTACAGGATCCATGCTCTGGTACTTAACAGATTAAGTTTTGAAAATGTTAAGTCAGAATTAGCATAAATACATAGATATTATCCCATGATGTAAATATTTAGGGAATAGCCTTGTCATAGTGCAAGACTAACAGAAAAAAGTACTATGAATTTCCCAACCATTTTTCTATGTAACTGAAATGTATTTTAATTTAATAGATGCAAAACATATGTAAAGGTCAATTTGCTAAAATATACCAGGAGACTGCAAAATGAATTCCAGGTTTAAATGGCAGTAATTTGTTAGAAATATCAAACGCCCTATCAGTGTTGCTAAGAAATAACTGATCACTGGCACCTCCGATAAGGCTTTCTTACCCTGTTTTCTAGCTCTCAGTGTAACAATCAACAGACTTGGTTTATTCAAATTCATTTAAATAACTTGAATATAGAAGCTAGTAGGGTGGAATTTGAATTTGTCTAAAGATCTTTGGGAAACAGTGTTGTTTGGTGTGGGGGATTCAGGAAAACAACACATGGTTTGGGAGTCCATTACTTGGAGCTGTTGCTAGGTTACCTTCCTATTTCTTGACACCACAGGAAAGACTGTAAATACTGAAGGCATCAACTGAAGGAAAAATGAGTGACAAATGGCCGTGTGCTTCTGGTGGGACACAGGCCAGTTAATGAGCACTTTAAACTTGAAAGTCTCAGCCATGGACAAGGCCAAGGCCTGCAGAACTGGAGAACGGGACAGGAGTTAGGGCTCCCAGAATGCCAGCTCCGTAGGATTATTCTCACACTAATTCCCCCATTTTCACATCTGCCATGATTACATAGAAGAAATATTCCTTACAACCTCTTCGTGTTGGTAAACTATGTAAAAGGAGATGATAATTCTACCTTTAACGCAGACTGTCTTACAACTTGGCCTATTTTTAGCTCCTAGACCTTTCATAGAAGAATATTATTAGCAAAGCATGAATCATTCATTATGTTCAAAGTATTAGTAACTGGTCAGTTCTCTGACACTTCTGGAAGGAATTAACATAATTAAAAATGATTGCAAAAGAACTTGTGACAAATATTGCTTTCACTATGGGATTTTAGATTTAAGATAGAAAGAAGTCCTTTATAATCCCTGAACTAAAAGGAAAATAGCGACATGCTACACGTGACCGTATTTTGGCTGCCCTGAGGTTTGTCAGTTGTTTTGAGACAACCATATAACCATGACTCACAATCACCTCACAATGACAGAACTGGGATTTCCTTCAGTTTCCTGCTGTGATGCAGAGAACTCATGGGGAGAAAGCATGGTTAACAACTACGCAACGAGCAGCCCTAGTCTAGGAAGCACAAGACACACAACACACAACATTTACCACACAATGCTCACAAACACACAACATACCTCGTTCACATAACACACAATGCTTGCACAACACACAACATTCACCACACATAATGCTCACATAGCAGAACACACAATGCTCACAAACACACAACACACCTCATTCACATAACACACAATGCTCACACAACACACTGTGCACACAGAACTTTTCGCTTCACCCACTGGAGGTTTTTCTAACTATAGAACTTAATTTCAAGTCATCATTATGAAGGGTCATAGACTTTACAGCAAAGTCTTTCCAGTCTCTTAAACTTGGGGATAGCAAATACTCTCAAGGTACTTCTTAAAGCATAGTATGTTCTGAAGGTGTGACTGTCATTAGAGGCAGGGACCTGTCTTGAAAAACTGCTGTGACATGAATCTCAGCAGCTTTAGAACACAACCACATCCCAGTGAGGCCCATCTCTGGAAGCCCTGCATGGTAGCTGGAGACTTATTGGGATATTTGATTTTCTTCCACTAGCTATTCACCACATATGACTCATAGGTTCGAAGTGAAGGTCTGGAGTAAGACTGTAACATGGCGGTCAGAGACAGGTGTATGGAGTCTCTAAGTAGATTGAATTAAAAAATTGTTGTCAACCAACGGAACATGTCTGTGGGTCAAAATGGGCACAAAGACTGCCACAAGAGGTCTGTAGCACAAAAGAGCATTCCTGGGCCTCCGGGCAGGACCCTCTAATGATGTGAGAGCAACCCCTCAAGTCTTGTCACTAGCTCCAGAATCAGTCTTCCCCCTCTGCCATCTTTCATGATCTAGGACTTTGTCCCTACAGTGGCTACTTTCATGATCCACAACCCTCAAAGCCACATCCAAGCGTGACCGAGCCAAGAAGCTTTCCTTGGTCTGAGAACCTGCCCACTTCCTTTCTAGGTCTTTAGAGATGATGAGCCTCTTTAGTTAAGTGGTTTCCCATCCCACTTGATCAAGCCCTTGGAGACCTGGCCTGTTTCTTCCTTCCCTTTTTACTTCTCTTATTTTGTCACGCTTCGGAGCTGTAGAACATGGTCTTGGACCTATGTAAACTCTCTACCATGTGTCCTGCTTTGCAATCTAGGCTGGCCTGTAATTTATGATCTTTCTTCCTGAGCTTCTCCAGTGCTGGTGTCAGAGGCGTGTGCTATCACACAAGCTCCACAGCTGAGTTCCTTACTCCTCACTCACCTCCTATAGCTACTTCCTCCTCAAAATGCCTGAGTATTGTGTCAAGTGGGGGGTATGACTCTCAGCATTTAAGATATTGAAGTGCATGTTGGGTGTTAGTGATGGTTCCAGCAGGCCCGGGGTTAGTCGATGCCTTGCCTGTACTCTCTGCTGCAGGGAAGAGTGTAAAACAAAGGAGACATGAGCAAGGAAGCTTGTCACAGGGGTCGCAGTGAGCCAACAGTATGACGTCACATATCCAGTGCTGAAAATAATAACTATTAACAAGTACGGGGGATTTTAGATGTCTGTGTGCTGCTTGGCATTAAACACACATTGTTACATCCAACTCTGCAACAAGCTTATGAGGAGAAACCAGTGGTTTTTCAACACACAGTGGAAGAAATTGGAATTTAGAGGGGTCAGTTGATATTACACACACATACACACACTTGCATGTATGCACACACATAGGGATACTTACATAAGTACACACACACACAGAGGCACACACACTCACACACAAGTGCATGCACACACACAGGCAGCACAAAGGCGTGCACACACACATTCACACACAAACACACACATGCATGTGCACACCCAATTGGTAACTATAATGAGCACTAACAGTGGGCGGGTCCCAAGGTCAGCTTTGCCATTGTCAGTTTAGATGTCACTAAGCCATTTCCCCCAAATGTAAAGTGATAAGCGTGCTGAGTGACTTTTAGGGTCCTTTTCCTCCTCAATAATTCGTGATTGTGGCTTAGGATAGACTCTGGAACACCGGACATCCAAGTGACTAGTACTGAGCCTCAGCCTCATGCAGTTTAAAATCCCAGTGCCTGGCAGTACTTTTTCTGCTCTGGCACTTTAAATGGCTGCTGTAATTTAAGAAATATTCTTATACCATGTGATGAATACGTCGCAAAGGCCTAAGTGGCTACCACTGCCAAAAACGCAATTAGAAAATTGAATGAACGGACCGAGGATTAATGCGGCCGTGTTACACCCGTCAGCAGCAGTGAGTGTGTGACAGAGAGGAAATGTCTGACAGTATTCACCAGCTCTGATCTGATATACGCGTGAATTATTAAAAATGCAAACAACTGCACATTAATCACTCTAGCATTCACTCCAGAGACGAGTCTAAGGGCGTCCTGATCAGACCTTATAAATAGGAATGAACGGCTTGGAATTTGCCATTTAATGACTGCTTAAGTTGGTAGAAATTTTAGTTTTGATAACACTAGTAAAGCTGAATTAAACTTACTGAGCCTTGAGTCAAGTCAGCAGTAGATTGATCCACAGCTAATCACATGTTGAATTCCACGGGACCAGCAAGTCCCGGGATTCTAAATCCCCAGGTTGGATTCCTGGCCTTCGAGGTTGGTCTTGAACATGGTGAGGTAGCAAAGCTTGATCTTTACTCCCTGACTTCCCGCTCACGGGATGATAAACAGAACGGGTCCCCTAGCTGGCTCTTCTCAGAGGGAGAACTCATAGTGACAAGGACATTAGGCTGACGGACCCTCAGAAGCGGGACTGAACCATCCCAAAAGTCATTTCAGAGGCCACCCGAGGGAACGGCTGAAGGGGGAAGACAACATTTACAAAGTGGCCGGATGCTCTGAAGGACCGAACTGTCAATCACTTTCACACTCTAGCTAGTATTTCCCTTCGAGGAAACACCTCCACACATCCCTGTTCTTATTACATATAAGCACACACGCAAAACCACTCATGTATGCTGAAGATTTAAGTCTGTGCTTAACTGACCGGTCGGTATGCGGCAGGGGCTTGGGAGTGAGGAGGCTCTGTGGTGGCGGCAGCTCCTTTACCACCTGCTTCTCTAGGAGGTTAGAAGCCAGAAGGAAAACGCCTTGTCTAATTGGTGAATGATTATAAACGCTGATTCTTTAAAAATTAATTCCTAGTAGTATTTTTCAAGAACTTGACACGGAGTATCTCTGAAATAATTTGTGTAAGTGGAATTTTAATAATCTATATTCTTCTCGGCACCTCAGTACAAAAGTAATTTAACCACTATGTTTCACGTGTGAATTTGAAAATAGGGACTATTATTCCGGGCCTTGAGAGGCAGTGCCAAATGAGACAAAAATGTGTGGGTCATGTCAGCCACGTTCCTCCCTCCCTCTGTCCCGCTGTTTCCACCCAGACGGAACAGCAGCACCCGTCAACACCAGAAGGCCTGTGCACTCCTTTCTCCCCGGGCCCTTCTCACGTTATACTGATGGAGTAGCTCACCTTCCTCTCGGGGACCAGTGAGTCATGCTGGGGCTGAGAGGCAGCGGGTGCTCTGGCTTCGGGCTGCTTTCTCATAAAGCATGAGCTTGGGGGAACCTCTTGTCTCAGATGTCTGATGGGTAGAATAGAGCTGAATGTGGCTTACTCACGGTGTTGTTACAAGGACTAGAGGCTGTATAGTTACTCCCAGACATACAAGAAGCACTTGTAAGTCAGCCATCCTGAAAACACCACCCACCCAGTTCTCACTTAGCTTTGGACTTAACTGGAAAGGAAGCCACTGGGGGCAGAGGGACAGTATAGACTCTCCGTTAATAGTTTGAAGTGGGTGGATTGAGAAATCCTGCTTTCAGGTGAGACTTCTGTTGTGGGAAGATAGGTAGCTGGTGCCACACACCTGCTGCGCTGCTAAGAACATCCTGTTGATCTACACCGAGTGCTGCTTTTATCAGGTCTTTATCGGGGGCCTCACGTGCCGCACGAACAGACTCAGAGGTGTTTGACAGACACCTCCTGAACAAGTGGATATTCAGGAATGCATGCACACCGAGTTTTTCCTTTCCAGATTGTGCAAGGCAAATCTCTGAATCTTGTGGAAGACATAAACAAAACAGAACCTCAATCTGGAGCAGATCAATAGACAGCAATAAAGAAGTTAATTATGCTCTTGCTATGATTCCTCAGACTAGTCTATTCCAGATCATGTGTCATTAATGCAAAATGCCACCTTAGGAGCAGCTGCCAGGCCAACTCTATTTAAAAGGTAAACAGTAGGTACTGGGTGCTGAGGAGGGTGCAGCTGACTGTACCTAGGCATCTACAGGAGTGTTCTGTAAACGTGCAAGAAGCCCCAAAAGTCAGAGCAGAGGAGGCACAGGAGGGTGACCAGTAGTTTGTCAGAAAAAGAAGGAAGGGTAGAGGTTTCTGGCAGAGGGGAGAATCTGAAGGAAGAGTCACAATGCAAATGGCCCCTGGGAGATGGCTAAAAGTCCCGGGGCATCGTAGGAATTTCCACGTGGAGGAGGATAAGAAGGCAGAGAAGAGACAGAGCTCTTGAAGCAGCCCAGGGCCCTCGGCAGTTCCCTCTCACTCTTAGGCCAGGGCTGGGATGACGGCCATCTTGGAGCGGAGGTGGTGAGGCTGATGGACCTGCCCGTGTGGAGAAGTGTGTGGAGAAACCGCAGACGGACACTACAAACCCCTCTCAGCAAGGAACCGCGTTCTGGTGAGCTGTCAGGCTCAGTGCACATTAAATTAAAACATTTACTTCTGAAACTTCCATCATAAAAGTAAATCAAGAGGCACTGCGAAAACTAAGAGTCAGCAGAAAGACAGAAAGTGCAGATTTGGCAATATTCTTAATGAGGAATCAAATGTTAATAGATCCAGCATAATAAATGACTTTCTGCTATGATTATTACACCAATCACAACCTATTATAAGTAAGAAGAACATGGTGAAAACTCCGAATGAAAAAGCTTACTTAAATCGCACGGATGCGTGTGTCAGCACGGTAGAGTAAGACTTGTCTGGACACAAAGAACGAGTTACTCTGCGGGACAATCTTTCTAGGAAGCTCAACATTAACCCTACAAAGGCCAAAGTTTAACTGTTTGGAGCATTAAAAAAAATAGTGTGGGGCCAGAGAGATGGCTCGGAGGTTAAGAGTGCTGTTCTTCAAAAGGTCCTGAGTTCAATTCCCATCAACTACAGAGCAGCTCGTGTAATGGGATCTGATGCCCTCTTCTTGTGTGTCTGAAGACCATGACAGTGTACTCATAAACAAACAAACAAACAAACAAACAAATAAATAAAAAAGCCTTTAAGAAAATTGTGTGAAATAAACAGTTTCCTCTGCCAAACTGTAAAATACTAAATATAATTTAATACTTGTGTACGCTGCTGATACAGGGGGTGCACATATGACTGTGGAGGGGCGTCATGGCAGAAGCTGTTTCCTTCCTCCCATCCACCCTGCCCAGGAGCCACCAACACCATCTTGCCTGCTGCTTATTTGCTATTTATATCCAGGTAAGTAAGGATCCTGCACCCGCCAGGAAGGAGCACGGATGGTTTTCTACAGGACACACGGTGGTGCGCAGGCTGAACCGATCTCGAGGATTCTTCTTCTCCACTTTCCTCTGTTGCTATGGATATGGCTATCTCCTGTCAACCCCAGTCCCAAGCCCATGGACCACAAGGCAGGCTAGCCTTTTCAATTTCAAGACCCCCAACAATAGAATTTTGAAACAATCCTATTAATAATGTCTAGAAATATTTCACTGGACTCAAGTGATCTTTTGCACAGGAATCAAACTTATGTTTAAAACAGACATGATACTGGGCACATTATTTAACTTTCCTATTCCTAAATTCTCCATATGGGAAATTGAAATTATTATAAAACCTAACTTCTGAGATTATGCTAAATGTTAAAAAAGGTAATACAAAAATAAATGAGGCTGGCCAAAACCAGGTTTAAAAATTTTATCAAAGATCAAGTAATTCACAAATGTAATTTTTTAAGTCAAATTAATTGAATTTAATTGGTTGGGTCAGAGGGGAGGCAGCAAGGGGGCTTTATGTGTTAAGATCTTTTGTTGTCTTTCTGGATGCTTTTATCTTCTCAGACATGGTCTCAATGGATGAGACCAATATTCTAGTGTCTTAAAGTAGGAAGTGAGTCCCAAGTTCAGACATTATGCAATAGTGAGGAAGACGGTCAGTCAGCAATGCCAATGTTACAAAGCTCTGAGGTAAAGCCTCCTAGAAATACATATGGCATAGGGGGCTTCCTGCGTGCACAGCAGAGAGAGAAGTATTATATGGGAAGACATGCTTAACAATGGCTTCCTAGGTGTTCTCAGCACCTCTGGCTGGCCCAGGGAGTCCCCGTTTGTTTGCCCACTTTCTATTATTAGTTAAATAAAAATGTCCTTGATTTATAGGGAAGAGTCTTTACATAGACAGGTTTTTCTGTCTCTAAAAGGTCATGTGATTCCCCTGTGGGCATATATGTCACACCTAGTCTCAATGGATCCTGCAAGATGGCATTTGTCACACTTGCTCATGGCCTAAAGAATCCTTACAAGTCAAGACTAAACACACTGAAGCAGTGGTTCTTTGTGGCTTTTCCTCACATGGTTTCACTATGTGCGTTCAACTACCTCATCACAACGTGTATTAGAGAGTGAATAAAACTCTCCCCACGGCTGGTTTGTTTTAGTCCCAAAGCTCTGCTTTTAGTGTGACTAAGAATTAATGGTCAGAGTCTGTGCAATGAGCCCTGACCTAGCTTCACTCACGCCGCCTTACAAACTCTCTTCTGGTGATAGTAATTATCTCATTGATTAAGCCTCAAGGAGCCTTCTGTCACTGGGCGTGGCCCACCGCACACATCTGGATTAGTGTGCTTTCCTTAAAGACCAGAGCAGGATGATTAGGATATCAACACCATAAAAAAAAAAAAAAAAAAAAAAAAAAAAAAAAAAAAAAAAAAAAACAAACAAAAGGTATCAAGAAGGAAATAAATGAATCTCGGCTACTTTTGCTTTGGTCTGTAGTAAATTAAATGCCGCCCCCGCCCCCTCCAAAGTCACAACCAGTAGAATCTAAGAATGACCTCTTGTTTGAAAATACAGTTTTAACAGTTTGACAGGTTGAAAATTTCTTCCCCAACCACAGTTTCAGTGTTGAAGCACTGATCCCCTGAGGTGAGGTTTTCAGGAGGTAATTAAATCATAAGGCTTTACGTTCAGTGGTTTAACTCACTGACTAATTCATGGCCTAATGGGCCACTAGGAGGTGGTGGAAATTCTTAGTAGGCCTTCAAAAAGTGGCCTAGCTGGAAGAAGAAGGCCACTAGGGGTGTCCCTTAACCAGGCATATTTTCTTGTCTCCATGGCACCCAGTTTGGCTGCACCACATGCTCCTGGTTGTGACCTCTGTTTCACAGCAGGTCACAGCAATGGGGCCAGCAACATCTGTGGAGACATACGAAACTGAGAGCCAAGTACATGGACTGGAACACCTGAAACCGTGAGCCAACACACTTTCTTTTTATAATTTTTTTTTTTTTTTTTTTTTTTTTTTTGCTGATCTGCCACAGCAACCAAAAGCTGACAGATGCAAGGGACTTTCAGAAGCAATTAATTAGGATAATAAAAAAATTAAAGCAGAGTAGATCCAACATTCTCTTAAGAGGGTAGGCCATGCAGAGATAATACAAAGAGAATATTGCATGTGGAAGAAAGCCAGACCTGGAGAGGTGAGGCCACAGGGAATGAAGCTCCTGGTTTGCAGACAGCCAACTACCAGAGCCAGGGAAGAAACTAGATCTCCATTCTCCTTCAGGACCTCGGAAGGAATCAACTCTGCCAACATCATCTTAGTTTCTGACCCAGAGAACTGTTTTAAGCTGCAAATTGGTGGTACCTTTCTATGGCATCCTTGGGGAGCCAATCCAGTGTCTTTACTCCCAAACTGGTCTCTATTAGAAAAGCCAAGCAACACTGTCTCCTGTCATCTCCCATCGTTTAGGAAATGACACTGTTGGTGTAATCTGAAATGGTGACCAATATGGCATTGGGGTCATTTAGCTACATTTATTTAAGAAATATGTAAAATATCAGACAAAAGGGCAAAGGTCAGCATCAAAGTTCACAAAATTAGGAGAGTTTGGTGATCAGCCTCAAATTAATGACATTAATAAACTTGGAAACCATCATATTTGCTTCTAGGAATGTAGGCACAGGCTATGCTGGGTGTGAGGTTTCCTAGGAAACGGATTCTGAGACTTTGAGATGTGTGAAGATGGGCAAACAGCCTCAGGAGTAGCATTTGTGAAGGGTGAAGGCTACAGCTCAGAAAGTGAGCAGCCTCGGGTGGTGTGAAGCCTGCTCTGAGTGAATGGGTCTTTCTGAGAGTTAGAGCTTTCCTATGGAATAAGGATTTCTCCAGTGGGATTACACACCGTGGGAGGTCAGGTTCCCCTGCAGAACTATGGCCCTCTGAGCTGGGAGGATGAGAAGAAGCTCAGTACCAAAGGTCTAACACATCCCAATCCTCCTACATTTTTTGAAACTATAAAGAAAACATCATATTAGCCGAGAGGGGACTCTAACCAGGCTCAAGTAAATGAACCTCAGAAGCAAGTAGGTATAGCCACTGTAATGACTGACAAAACACACTTCACACCAAAACTAATCAGAAGACATAGGGAGAACTCTACATACTTATCAAAAGAAAAATTCCACTTAGAGATATTGCAATTTTGCTATAATTTATATATATATACACATATGTAAATTATATATAATTATGTTATAACATTTATGTACCAAAAGCTCGAGCAACAAATAAATAAAAAGAAACATTACTACATCTAAAATTAAACATTGACTCTCACAAACTGACAGAGGGAGATTCTGATACCTTCAGAGATAGGCAAGTCATCCAGACAAAAACTAAATAGACACATGGCAGAGTTAATGCCACACATAAAACAGACCTAGCAGATATCTAAAGAACATCTCTCTCTGTTTCTCTCTGTCTCTCTGTCTCTGTCTCTGTCTCTCTCTCTCTCTCTCTCTCACACACACACACACACACACAAACACACAAATGTGCTTTCTTCTTAACAGCCCAGGGAGTACTTTCCAAAATTGATCAAATACTCTGACACAAAGTGAATCTTAGCAGATATAAGAAAATCAAAATAACACCACTCATCCTATATGACCACCACGGATTAAACTGGATATCAACAAAAGCAAAAATAAAAGAAAGTATACGAATACAAACTGAAAAACTCACTATGGAATGGAAAAAAATGAGTTAAGACAAATTCAGAAGGAAATTGAATTTTTTTTTTTTTTTTTTTTTTTTTTTTAGAATTGAGTAAAAATATAAACATAACATGCCAAACTAATGGGTCACAGTGAAAGTGGTCCTAAGAGGCAAGTTTGTAGCATCAAGTGCCTACAGTTAAAAACAAACAGAGAGAGAGAGAGAGATCTCATATTAGCAAGGTAACAACATGCCTAGAAGGTCTAGAACAACAAACAGACCAAAGGAATAAGTGGTACAAACTAGTCAAACTTGAGGCTTCAGCCAATAACACAAAACAACAGCAAACAGCACAACACACCCACAGAACACTGAGTTGGTTCTTTGAGAAAATCTAAAATTAATGAATCCTTATTTGGATTAACTGAAGGAGAGAGAAGATAAAATCTTATCAAACAGATAAAATTAGAGAGATCACAATATGCATCAGAAAATCAGGAGAATCCTAAGGATATATTTTTAAAAATCTGTATATTATCAAATTGGAAAACTGAAAGGAAATGGATACATTTCTTAACATATATGACCCACTGACATAAAATAAAGATCAGATAAGCAATTTAAAGAGACTCGTGACCCTAGTGAAATATAAGCAGTAAAATTCACCAGGCTGCCCCCACCCCCAAAACGCAGGGCCAGATTGATTCTGTACAGAATTCTACCAGACCATCACAGAAGAATTAGTGTCACTACTTTTCAGATCATTCTCCAAAAGAGAAACTGATGGAACATTGCCTAATTTGTGTTATGGGACTACAACGACCCTGATACATAAACCATATAAAGACCCAACAAAGAAAGAAAATTACATGCCATTTTTCCTTATGAGCATAGACACAAATATTCTCAATGAAATACTCATAAGCTGAATGTGAGAACGTATGTAAAAGATATCCACCTTCATTTTGGATTAGATTTGTATGCATCTTATTGAATATTTTTGTATCTATATTGCTAAGGGAATTAGTCTGTAATTCTTTTCCTTTGTTGAGTCTTTATGTGGTTTGGGTATCAGGGTGACCATGCCTCACAAAAGAAATATGGCGATGTTCTTTCTGTTTTTATTTTGTGCAATACTTTGAGGAGTATTGGCGTTAACCCTTCCTTGAAAGTCTGGCAAAATTCTGTGCTAAAACCATCTGACCACTGAGATTTTATGATTGGGAGATTTTAAAAACTGCTTCTATTTCACCAGGTCTATTTAAATTGTTTATGTGATATCTATTTAACTTTGATACGTGTTACCTAATAAGAAAATTATCCATTTTCTAGATGTTTTCATTTTGGTAGAGTATAATTTTTAAAGTATATCCTATGACTCTCTGAATTTCTTCAGGTTCTAATGTTATGCCCCACCCTTTTGATTTTACTTTTGCTTGGAAGCCTAGCCTTTAACAGCTGAGTCATCTCTCTGGACCACTGTTTCTGATTTTATTAATTTAGATATTATTTCTCCATCTTATTGTTAGTGCGGATAAGGGTTTTTCCAGCTTGCTGATTTTCTTAAAGAACCAACTCTTTGTACAGTCCAGTCGCCATCATGGGGGCCACCTCTCACAGCAGAGGGAACAAGCACACAGCCCCGCGACCAGACATCATGCAGAGAGAGGGGTCTACACTGGAGGTCTCCAGCGGGCCTCTCCCACCAGAGACGGCTCAACCCCATGGAAGAGGGGAAGGAACAATTGTAGGGATCACAGGGGATGGAGAACATGGCTCACTGAATCATGCATGGGGATGCATGGGGATGCATCTGGTCTTCAGCCTATGCTAGCTTGGCAGTTTGATGGGACTCCTAACAGTGGAAGTTGGTGTATCTCTGACTCCTTTGCCTGCTCTTGGGACTCATTTTACCTTAATGGGTTGCCTTGTCCAGTCTCAATGAGGGCCTTTTGCCTCAAGTTATTTACCTTGTTTTGTCCTGTTTGGCTGTCATCTGTTGAGGCCTGCTCTCTTCTGGAGAGGAAATGGAGGGGGAGTGAATCTGTGGTAGTGGAGTGGTGAGTGTGTGAGGGACTCTGGAGGAGAGGAGGAAGGAGAAACAGTGGTTGGGGTGTGTTGTATGAATCTATTTTCAATTAAAAAAAAGATTATCCGCCATGATCAAATAGGCTTCATCCCAGAGATGCAGGGGTGGTTCAATATATATAAATCAATAAACATAATCCACCACATAAGCAAACTGAAAAACAAGAACCACAGTCATCTCATTAGACACAGAATAGGACTCTGACAAAATCTAATGTCCCTTCATGATAATATTGTGGACAGATTAGGGATGCAAAGGACGTATTCCAACATAATAAAGGCAATATATCACACATCCACATCCAACCTCAACACACATGGAAAGAAACTCAAAGCAATTCCAGTAAAATCAGGAACAAGACAAGGAATCTCCTCAGATTTATGTAATAGTACTTAATGTCTTAGCTAGAGTCGTAAGACAACAAAAGATCAAGGGGCTATATTAGGAATGGAAGAGGTCAAAGCATCTTTATTTGGATGTGATATGATTGCATATTAAAAAGGACAATAAAATCTCAACCAGGAAACTTGTACATCTGATAAACATCTTCAGCAAGATGACAGGATATAAAATTAACACAGGAAAAAAGTCAGTCGCCTCCTGTCTGCAAATGACAAACAGACTGATAGAGAAGTCAGGGGACAAAACCTCACAACATCCAGAAAAGAAGAGGAGGAGGAGAAGGAGGAGGGGGACCTCGGTGAATTGTCCTCGGTGGGGACAAGCTCAGCAGGGTAGAGTGGGTGAGAGCTAAGGCAGTGCAGGGTAGAGTAGGTGAGAGCTAAGGCAGTGCAGGGTAGAGTAGGTGAGAGCTAAGGCAGTGCAGGGTAGAGTGGATGAGAGCTAAGGCAGTGCAGGGTAGAGTGGATGAGAGCTAAGGCAGTGCAGGGTAGAGTAGGTGAGAGCTAAGGCAGTGCAGGGTAGAGTGGGTGAGAGCTAAGGCAGTGCAGGGTAGAGTAGGTGAGAGCTAAGGCAGTGCAGGGTAGAGTGGGTGAGAGCTAAGGCAGTGCAGGGTAGAGTAGGTGAGAGCTAAGGCAGTGCAGGGTAGAGTGGGTGAGAGCTAAGGCAGTGCAGGGTAGAGTGGGTGAGAGCTAAGGCAGTGCAGGGTAGAGTAGGTGAGAGCTAAGGCAGTGCAGGGTAGAGTGGGTGAGAGCTAAGGCAGTGCAGGGTAGAGTAGGTGAGAGCTAAGGCAGTGCAGGGTAGAGTGGGTGAGAGCTAAGGCAGTGCAGGGTAGAGTGGGTGAGAGCTACGGCAGTGCAGGGTAGAGTAGGTGAGAGCTAAGGCAGTGCAGGGTAGAGTAGGTGAGAGCTAAGGCAGTGCAGGGTAGAGTGGGTGAGAGCTAAGGCAGTGCAGGGTAGAGTGGGTGAGAGCTACGGCAGTGCAGGGTAGAGTGGGTGAGAGCTAAGGCAGTGCAGGGTAGAGTGGATGAGAGCTAAGGCAGTGCAGGGTAGAGTGGGCGAGAGCTAAGGCAGTGCAGGGTTGAGTGGGTGAGAGGCTGACACACACTCAGCATCAGGAAGGAGTGGGTGTGGAACCAGCAAGTACAGCCCAAGTGAAGAGGACCACAGGGCGGAGTCACTGTGTGTGGAACTGAAGAGCAGAGTAAGGGTGAACCCCAAAGGATTCCTTCGCCTGTGAATGGAGGGCTGAGTTAGGACAAAACCCAGGCCCACAGGGGACGCTGGGACACCTGAGCACCTGAGCTCTGAGACTGGGAACTGAGTATCTTCCAGACTTGAAGAAATGAAGTAAAGGTGAGAAGAACCCCAGGCTGGGAAGGAGTTATCCCAAGCCCACCCCTCCCTCCTCAGCACTGCCCTCTGGTTCTGGTGATCAGGGAGTGGCCGTCCTCCCTGCCTAGGAATACACCTCCAGCCAGGATGTCCCTGCCCTTGGCTTCATCCAGAAAGGATGACATCTCACCCACAGACTCTAAACCAGGTTAAGACAGAAATATACACGGATTTCTTCCAGTTCTCACGGTTTCCAGGGCCTGGGCTTTCCCTCTTTTATTTGCTTCATAAAAGGGAGTTTGCACCCACTAATCTCTGTAAGTAGGTCCATATTTTCTGAGATCACCTCAAAAGACAACCATTTGAACAAGGTGAAGTTATTATTTGTCAGAGAATTTAATCATATTTATTTTTCTTGGTAACGTTTCGTAGTGCCTTTAGTTAACAGCAGGTAGCTAAGGAAACTTTAGTGTCTCAGTATCGATAAAGTTTACTGTTCTTTCTCTAACAACTAAATCTCATTTGACCCTGAAAGCTGCTTTGTGAAGTGATAAGAGGAAGAAGAGAATGAGCTACATCCTCTGGCTTCACAGAGGGCAGCACCATGGCTCCCTTAGTTGAGGGCACAGTGTAGGTAGCACACTCCCTCTCTACCTGTGGGCATCCTTCAGCCCACTCCTTCTCACCCCCAAGTCATTCCAACGGGAAGAACACTTCTATGCATCCATGTGGATGCTGGGTTTTATCACGATGCTCATTCATTTTATACTCACATTTATTCTTATTAATTAAAGTTAGAAAACACATGGGCTGGGAAGATGTGTGCTTAGCAGTGTGAAAGCCTGTAAGCACGTGCGCGTGCGCGCACACAAACACACAAACACACACACACACACACACACACACAGAGCATACTCGCACAGAAAGGAAGGAGGAGGGAGGGAGGGAGAGTAATACGCTTCAGCATGGTGGCATAGTCCTTTAATCCCAGCATGGCAGAGGCAGAGGGGACGGGTGGATCTCTGAGCTTGAAGCTGACATGGAGACTCTCAGAGAAAGGGAGGGGTTGGGAAATCTGTTGGCAACCCCAGGCCCCCTGCTCTCCCTTCTCTAGCAGCTCTGAGTCCACACACAGAAGAGGTACGATGAACACATGTTGGGAACCACATACGGGGAAAGGAAGGGCAGACATCACACACTGGGGTCCTCTCTCGTGCAGCATGAAGCAGGGGAGTGCGTTGGGAGGCCTCTGGAGCCACGGCAAGATAAGGAAGTGACCAGCAACCCCTCACAGTAACTCCTTGGTGTATTTTGACAAGCAGCAGGAAGTAGAAGTACATATTCAAAAAACATTTAATCTTCTTGGGTTTCAATTTTTCTGGAAAATACAACATGGCTGACCAATGAGGAGGGGTTGAGGGAGGGAGTGGTCCCCAGATTGCTCCCAGCCACAGAGCAGAAGCAGCTTTGGAACTGTGCTTCTGACTTTCTACCTGTACCTTTTTATGCGAGCTAGGAAAAAGTCACCCAGGCAGTGAGGGCTGATGGACAGAAATTAGGTGACAAGAGACAGACTGTCAAGTAACCATCTTGTCACAACTGGCCATAGGAAGACATCAGTTTTGGCTAAGGCTTCTCCAGGGGAAAAGTCCAGTTGTGACAGCATCTTCCATACGTTTCTCAATGTCCCTGGTGTCAGGCAAAAATAGCTACATCTCTGCACCTCAATTTGACGTGCAGTTGACTTGCAGATACCGCTGCATATTCTGACAGAGGGTCTGTGTTGATGTTGCTTGAATTTCAGGAGCTGAAGAACACGCACCCAGTGTGAACTGTCATTGTCACAAGCGTCCCATCCAAGCAGATGGTCAGACTGGAGCCTCTAATGTTTACTGCTGCAGAGTCTTGGTAACAAGACAGTCATTCAATAAATGTTTATTGACCATGGCCGTTGTGCACGATACTGTAGCCAAGCCAGATTTCCTATTACTCAGTGTGCTGCCCCGCATAATGAGAAAGTTGGTCTTGTTGAATTCCTAATGAAGAGATGGCTCAAATCATACCTCGGAGGTTGCCAAGAATGTAAGGAGCAGAAAGAATTTATCCTGGTTATAGCTGTCTCTACGCATTCATAATTCAGGGGATGAATTCAGTTCTACTAAAAGCCCTTTGTCTGTTCATTTGTACATCCACTGTCAAATAACTACCCAGGTCCTATGACATACCAGCAATTGCTTATGTGCTGCTCGAGACATTGGCTTTGGGCAGCGTGGAGGTTTTGCAGTAAAATGAAGGCTTATCTTGTTGTAGATCCAGTTGGTTACATAGAAATTAGCACTTACTGAAGTTACTGTAGAATAAGCCCAGCCAGACCATAATGACAAGGAATTGCTTCAATGTAACTGAAATCACGGTGCATTCATTCATTCATTGCATTAAACCTGAGTGTGGGATTAAGGAAGCCTCACCCCAGAAGCGTCACCCCAGAAGTGACCTCAGAACAAGAAAAGTCTGAGCCACTGAGAGAGTCCGTTCAAGGCCCTTGGTTCACTCTTTCCTGTCTTCCCTCTCTGGAGTCCACAGTAGGGCACAGAGGGAGCAGAGCTCAGGGGCCCAGCACTTCTGAAGAGTTCCTAGAGCAGCAGACAGAGGGCACTGCAGCTTGTGTTCGCTTACAGGAAATGCTCACAGGAGACGGAGCTACGGCTCAGCTCCAGCTGCGGATCCTCAGGGCTCTGCTTCCTGAATTATCTTTACACTTAAAGTCTACAGAAATCCCCTGAAGAAACTGCAAAATGGAAAGCAAAATAAACTTGATCACAACAAAAACAAAGAAACACACAAAACTCTAACCACAAAATCTTGGTCATCTAACACAGAAGGACGTCCCTAAGTCATCTTTACCATCCTGTTGTTGAATTTTTTTTTAAACTTTATTCCTGTGGCTGGTCTCTGCTCACATTCAGGTCCATCTTCCCACCTCGGAACCTCTGAGGGCTCAGGTCCAGAGTGGCACTGCCCCCAGGCTCTTTGAGTAGGAAAATCACATGATAAGTTGATGAGAATCACTGCTTGTCCTGCCATTTCTTGCTCCTCCCTTTAAACGCTGTGTGACACACCACTTTCATTTATGGAATACTTGTAAATAGTCACTCATGGGTGCTTATGTGATATCTCTGTGGAGAAGAAAACTGCGGTGAGGAGGACTGGGACATACTGCCCGCCGGGAGCAGCGAGGCTTTGATACCAGCACCATGTGTAGCTATGGGTGTAGTCAGTCCTTCTGAAATTGACATGTCCTCTGAGTGAAAACATTGACAAGCTGTGAAGGCACTTCACCTTGGTTTGCTGGTTTCCATTCTCCACAGTTTCCACAGAGCCTTCAGAGCTGCGCGCAGGCCTGTTCCGCCCCGGTTCCCTGCGTCTCCATGAGTTGGATATGTCTGTGCTTCTGTCCCACATGCAGTGTTACTGCACTTCCTGCTAGCTGACTCCTGGGTACTGAGCAACAACCATTTATGGGATCCTGTACTCAGAGGCAGCCCCCTGCTCCCAAGCCCCCTTCAGCCATGATTTCCTTATGATGGTTGCTGTAGCCTCAGCTGAGCCTCTTGTCTGACGGCCGGCACACTCACTGAACAGGGTATTTTCCTAGTGTCAGGATTTGACAACTGTCCCTGTTCTTACGTCATCTCCCATCTATGCCAACCCAGCAGCACATGGAAGCCCTAATGCTGACAAGGGGGCTCTTGCTCCTTCCTGATGTAATATCTATCCCAGGGGCAGGCTGGTACAGCTGTTAGGATGTTGTTAGGATTCCTTTGTTCCTAAGTGGAGTGAAACCCACACCACATTGTGCAATAGACTCTTGGTGTGGTCATTCCTTTGGATGGTCATCAGCATTGAGGCCTTCAGGCCGAGGCAACAGAGCACAGGAGATAGAATCCCAGAGACATCTTGAGGCCAGAGCACAGGAGATAGAATCCCAGAGACATCTTGAGGCCTGGCAGCATTCCATTCCTGCTACGCTGGTATGTGTATCCTTAGATAGCACACTACTTATGGGCATCAATAATGCTTATTTAAACTGAAACCTCAGAACACAGGCCAGTGATCGCACGCTTCTGTCTAGAACCAGTGACCAGGATGTGGCCTGTGCAGCTGTGGCCTGCTCTGACTAGTCGGCTCTTGCCTCAGAGGTTTAGTTTAGATTTTCTATAGACTATCAAGTGTAGATCGTGCTGTCAAATTTGTAGACCTTGAAGGTCCCCCAGAGGATGGGACGCTGTCTCAAAGAATTCTGACTTTGGCTATGACCTGCCATTCAACACTGGAGTGGCAGCCAGGATCATTATCACACCCACTTTTGCAGAGGAATCTGTGGGGAGCTTTGTTCTGATAAGGTATATCTCCCTGCTGCTCTCTGAACACCAAGTACCACTGTCCAACAACCCAAGAAATCCAGAAGCATACAATTTAATAAGGATAAGACAGCACATAGCTTGATGCCTCCCTCTCTGGAAGTTCTCAAGGGCTGGTCCTGGCTACCCCAGCTCTGAGAGAGCCGGGACAGTCTGCCCCTGCACTTCTCTCAGACAGGCTACGTGGACAAGTGGGTTGGCTGGCAGAGAGAACACGGGGACGGGTCGCTGTGGTAACTGCAAATGACAAGTTTAGGTTTGCTGCCCGTGTTGGAAAACCATCAGTGTCAACCCACAGAAACCCAGTCTTGGTGCTTTGTGGGAAGCTCCTAGCAACCTCCCCAAAGACAGTTTGTTCTACGCTCATTTATTGTAAACCTTGAACGAACTGCTCAAAGGCAGAGGTGATGTGGCTCCTGCAGTAGGTACTGTAGAGGCAGAAAGGCACACACTGCCCTTAAAACCCATTTCTCATGTAACTGCTAAACAGCAACTCATGTATATGTGGGACTTGGCGTCAAATGTAATACATGTCACTGTATGTACCAGCCAGGCACTGTTCTCACCTGCTCCCCTGGAGCTCTTACACCCACACTCTCACTTCACAATACACAACGGGACACCATTCAGTCCTAAAAACAGAATAAGATTTTCCTGTTTGTGGCACACACCAAAACAGAACCTGGGGGGACTATGGTAAGGGGAACGAGCCGGAATAAGTACCGTATGTTCGTCCTCATGAGAGGGTTAAAAAGTGATCAGTTTATTTGGCGGGAACAAAGCCTACCAATTATGTGCACAGAGATGACATTTGCTCAAAGCCAACACTGAAGCGGTGAAGGACAGAGAACATGAACGTGGTGTCCCAGTAGCTTACTAAATTCTGTCAGCATTGAACCTTGGCTCTTTCTGAATCCTGCTCAGGGAAGAGGTGTGTCGTACCTGCTGTCTGGACGGGCATTTGCATAATGGGTGAGCAGAGCATGCTGTTGGGGTGGGTTCTGAGAGCCATTCCCCTGGGATCTAGAGCATTTTCTAGAGTCATTCACCCAACTACAGCTTTGCCAGACCAAACCCGCTATTGCTGCAATTTAAACACACTAGATTTAAAAAGGAGTTACTTGTATTTTTACTTATAAAAAGGTTTGTATATACAAGCAGAGTTATACATTTTGAGAATGAAAGAAGAGAATGGATAGGAACGGAGCTTATGAGACGGAGGAACAGTCCCTGCTGTTTGCGGTCAAGGCGGAAGGGCACAGGGTGGAGCCGGCATCCCCTCAGGCATTGCATCTGTACCTGCGCTTTATAAACTAGAGCTTCGAGCGCTCTCAGCAACAGAGATGTGAAGACAAACCCTTCAGAGCAAGGACAGGCTTAACCTAGGAAGGGTGCTGTCGTGTTAAGGGCTACATGGTAGCTTCCATATTGACAGGGTAGAACTCCGAGGACCTGAGAACCAACCAAACAAGTGACATTAGTGGTAAGGAAGGCAAGAGAGTCAGAATAGCTTCCTTAACCCCGAGCTTGTCAGGTCCTTAAGCTGACCAAGAGCAAGCAGCACAGAAGTGGTCCGGAGGGTTCTCTGTCATCTGTAGTAGACGCTTGTGGATGACAAGGTGTAGGAATCACCAGTGGTATGAAATGCTACAGTCAAGACAAGACAGAGAGGAAGAAACAGCCTACTGCCAATAAGGACATGAGGGAAATCAAGTGGCTTTAATAACAGCATGAGGGCCATCAGAGTGGACACAGCAAAGTCTCCGAAAGTGACCTAGCAGTGTGACAGCTCAGGTAACTGAAGTGGAGTCACCCTGTGTTAACTCTTCAGATTGCTAGACTTTCATGGAAGGAGGAGCAGACTAGCGTACGGGCGAGTGAACGGAACATTAAAGACCTCATTAAATGAGGGTGTTCCACCACGTCCAATGCTAGGTACAGGCAAGATGTACAAACTGTGTCACCTCATGCAAACAAAAGCCTGCCATCCCCCAGACTTCCGCTCCGATGGACTGAGCTACAGAACTGACTAATGGTCAGAAAATTTTCTTTTGAATCAAATGAATCTTGGACTTTATCTTGGGCTTAAAGTTTGTTCCTAAACAATCACTTAGAGGCCTTGGGCAGCAAGAAGATGGAAAGCAGTTTCCACAGACTAATGGAGCGGCGGAGGGAGGGAGTGGAGATGGCTCTGTACTGTGAACAGTGTCTTCTCCCAGAACATTAGAAAATGGCCCGGGCAGTGACACGTGGGAGCCCAGATCACCTCACGTGTGTGTCACTGCAGAGGAAGAGGGAGAAGGTACACTGCGGAAATCAGAGCTGACGTCTGCACCGAAGGAAGGCGCCTGTCATGGGTTGTATGCCCGTGAGTTTAACCACTAAACCAGATAAACAACAGAGTTCGTGGACTAGTGAGCTGCCAAGTCTGAACTTGGTCCAAGAAAATCTTCATAGAATTTTTTTCTTTTTGTTTCTTATGTAAGAGGAGATTTAATTTTTCTAGGTAAACACAAAAGGTAGAAAAAAGGTGACTTCAATTAAAAAGTTTATTTTGACACTCTCACTCTCAAATTGTTTTCAGTGAGCCCATAAAACGATTAAAATAACAATGTAAGATGTTATTAAGAGACTAACACTCTGATTTTTAGACAATGACAATTTTTGAGAAATGTCTTTGATTAAAAACGTATTTGGAGAAAAGGAAAATTACTATTGCAGGTCATGTAACCATGGTATCCACTCTTGTATGGATAACTATGATGACCTATGCAGGATTCTGAAACGTTTGCTGATTTACAAATTTTACTTTCATATTTGCTCCTTTATTTGAAACTTAGTACTACTTAGAAGGCTTAATAATTAAATCACTTGGCTATTTGAATTGATGTTTATATAATGTCAGGAAGTGACCTAAATTTTTACACAAATTTTCACTTTTAAACAGGACACAATTTTATTCTTCTCCTATAAAACACTTGTACGTTGCTATCACTAACAGAAAGTAAATGATGTATAGCAGTTATGTCAAAGGGATAAATATGCATCTCACAAGGTTTCCCTTCCTTCTCAAGGAATACACTTTTGTGGGTATAATGTATTCTATGAATATTTGAATAAAGCTAGTTAAAGACATATTTTAAATAATTGCTATAATTATGTCGTCAATAGAGAATTGTTCTATTAATCTATAATTTGATTGAAATGTTTTGTAACAACTGTATACCGTTCCTCAGATATCTATGTTATTTAGTAGCAATGTTGCTACTAAATTCACTAGCTTCTGAATCACTGGCAATGGATTTTGTTGGTAATTTAAATGGTCAAACACAGAAGATGTTTTGTGAGGGCACAGGCAAGGGAGCCCCATTGCAACAGAACAAAGTCAGATGGGTGCTCAGCCAGGGAGTCTGTGCAGGCTGCCACTGGGGGAAAACGTTTTTCACTAAGTCCTTTTTTCTGTTGGGTCAACCCAATACACAGGGGTGCTGAGTTTGATACATTATCTATTTGAAAGCCAATCTTCCTTTAGGACTCTGTTTCTGAAACACTAGAAAACAGAAACACAAACTTATAATTTGACAGGTTATATGTAAAATCTGCAACACTGTAGCTGAGGGGGGCACTGGCTGCAACAGTGTAGTAGAGGGGGGCACTGGCTGCAACAGTGTAGCTGAGGGGGGCATTGGCTGCAACAGTGTAGCTGAGGGGGGCATTGGCTGCAACAGTGTAGCAGAGGGGGGCATTGGCTGCAACAGTGTAGCTGAGGGGTGCACTGGCTGCAACAGTGTAGCAGAGGGGGGCACTGTCCCGGCCATCTGTCCAGGAATTCTACCATAACAGTCAATCAATCTCTCTAAAAAGGGTTAAACTAAAGATCACAAGCCTTGGATAGGTGAAGTCAAGGTGCAGTACAAATGGTGCACATCGTCACATCCTAGGTGTAAAATACAGCGACGGCCTCTTGGATGAGTGATCGCACTGCAGGCAATAGGTGACCATTTCGGTGTGACTGAAAGCAGAACACTAGAAATTTAACAGGAAGATGGGCAGCACAGAAGTGCCAGCATGCTGCCACAATTTCTCCTGCTGGCAGAACTGAGTGAACTTAGTGTTCACAGTGATGGAGAAAGAAATGTTGAGTCAAATAAGAGACCGAGGACACAGGGCAGGAACCCTGATCCACTTTATACATAAACAATGATATAGTAGATTGTAACCAAATCTTGTTAGCTGCATTAAGATGGGTTATTTCAATGTACAAATCAAGAGATAAAGACAGTCATCTTCGATAAGAACACCAGAGACAATCCACAGTAAACATAAATGCACAGGTATATGAGAAAGAAAAAGTGAAAAAAACCCATGGAAATGGGCATTAAAGAAATCTGGAGCAATGGATCACAGCATTGTGTTTGTATCCACTGATCTTTACTCTTGAAAACAAGAGGATGCATTTCAAGTCATGGAGACTTAACCACAGTAAACAAACCACATGTATGTAGGCACACATACGTGTATGTAGGCATACACTCCCACCCCTATGCACACTCTTAGAACGACAGAAAAGTAATCCTGAAAATATAACTGTATCAAATGTCTACATGCTTCACGATTGAGTGCATATGAGATGAAACTACCCTAGATAGAATCCAAAGAGGAAAAGAAAAGAGCACATTGATTACTGGAGACGTCAACTGTTCTCCCGCACTAAGACTCACTAAGAGTTTGGATCTATGGATACAGTTTAGTAACAAAAGTAAGTTGACTTAATTGACAACTATAAGTCTGTGCATAAGCATGAGCTTCATTTGACTCTCAGTGAATAAGAGTAAAGGGATTATGTACCAATACAGATAATGTTCTTAGCCAAAAAGCAGACTTGAGACATTTAAAGAAATGGAAATTATATAGAAAGATTCTCTTATCATAAAAGAACCAAGCTAGGACATATAACATGAAGATCAAAAAAAAAAAAAAAAAAAAAAAAAAACCAAAAAAAACCAAAAAACCCAAAAAACAAAAAACAAACAAACTCCCTCAAAAAACAAAACAAAATCAAACACTAAATATATAGAAATAAAAAAAAACCACTTCTTAATAATCTAAGGATCAAGTAGCTATTTATAAAAAGTCAAAAAAATATTAAACTCAATAAAAACATCTTGAATTAAAATTTGAGTAATATAGCTAGGAGGTGTTCAAGAACATTCTTGAATCAACACAAAGTTTCCCTATGACAACATCAAATAAATAGTTCATTAAACCAACTAGAGAGGAAACAGCATTAAAGACACAAACATGAATTTATACAAAATTTAAAAAGCACAGTCCATATAACTTGTTTCTTAAGGTGTGTAGCTATGGGGGATGGAGGACTGGTGGTAGCCATCAGAAAATCTCAGATGCCAGGAGAGCAAGAGCCTCCCAGGACCACATGGGGATGACATTGGCTGAAATACTTCACAAAGGGGAGGAAGAACCATATCCAGAGGTTAGGCATGGCCTCCCAGTTGAGGGACGGGAACACCCGCTCCTGTCTAAAGGAAATAGAGGGACAAAGAGTGAAGCAGAGACTGATGGAAAGGCCATCCAGAGACTGCCCACCTGTCTCACATGCAGACACCAAACCTAGACACTACTGCTGATGCCAAGAAGTGCTTGCTGAGAGGATCCTGACACTGCTGTGTCTAAAGAGGCTCTGCCAGATCCTGACCAATACAGATGTGGATGCTCACAGCCAACCATCAGACTGACCACAGGGACCTCAATGGAGGAGTTAGGGGAAGGACTGAAGGAGCTGAAGGAGCCTTATCTGGCATCAGTGGGAGGGGAGACCCTTGGTCCTATGAAGACTTGATGCCCCAGTGTAGAGGAACGCTCGGGCAGTGAGGTGGGAGTGGGTGTGGGGGACACCCTCATAGAAGCAGGGTAAGGGGGAGGAGATAGGGGGTTTGTAGTGGGGAAACCAGGAAAGGGGATAACATTTGAAATGTAAGTAAATAAAATATACAATTAAAAATGTTCTCCACTCAACTAATAAAGAAGACACAAATAAAACAGCAATGTAATAGTTTTTACCTACAAAAAGAAAATATCACACTTGATAAACTAGTCAAGGGGTCAAAGACAGAAGGCACATGGCAGGAATGGAACAGCAGACGTCGTTGTTCCCCCACAAGGTGTAGAGCGTAATAGTTGCAATAATTTGAACCTTAAAGCGCTGTGAAGTCATGGCAATGATATTCGACAACATGGATAAAATAATGCTTCCAAAAAAGTGCAAACTACCATAAGTGACTCAGGGGAGGAAGGGGGTTGAAAAGATCATACATGCTAAGAGTGCAGATTATAAGAGAATTGGCAGATCTATTAATATCTCTGCTATCAATCAATCAATCAATCAATCAATCTATCATCTATCTATCTATCTATCTATCATCTATCTATCATCTATTTATCTATTATCTATCTATCTATCTATCATCTATATTGATTTTTCTATCTTCCTATCTTAGAGGTGTGTAGCAATGGGGGATGGAGAACTGGGGGTAACAACCAGAAAATTCCAGATTTCAGGAAAGGAAGAGCCTTCTAGGACCCCATGGTGATGACATTAGCTGAAATACTTCACAAAGGGGAGGAAGAACAGTCTGTCTGTCTATAAATCAATCATCTTTTATCTATCATAAGAATCTATCATTTTACTGCCAAAAACTTATATACAAGTGTCTATTCATGTTAAGGATTTTTAAATAATACATTACTTTTTCTAAATGCTATTTTATTGCTTTGTAGGCATTGCAAAGATTATCATGGTTAAAAGTCAATACATAACACATATGGGTACTATTGCATACATGTATCTGTACCACACATGTATACAAATAAATACATATTCCCACATAATATTTTTAAAAAGGTAAAAGTCAATACATTTTATTTAAGAATATTCCACAAAGAAATTCTTGAACTGGATGGGTTTACTGGGAAATGTGCAGTCTCTGAAAGTGAGGCAATCCTAATATTCTACACAAACTCTTCAGTAAACACATGAGACAGTAACACGTTCCTGCCATTTTTGGAGTCATTATTAGTCTGATGCTAGAACATCACCAAGTCATGACATGATGACTACAAGACAACAGACCCCTATAAACACAACTGCAAACAAAGTGACCAAACTTAATTTGTCCATAAATATACAACAGTATGCTGTGGTCAAGTGATTTTCACCCTAGAAAGGCAATTTGTGTTTCAATCTGTAAAACCAACCACTTTAATTCAACATTGCAGCAAACTAGAAACGTAAGCTATAAGGTAACATCAAATGTGTTGACAAAACTTAATATTTATTCTTAGCAGTGTAAAAATAGAGAATTTTCAAAATATAAATATATCTTAGGAAAAGTTTGACCCAATGGGAACAGACTAAGCATTTCTCTCTCTGATCTGAAATGAGAGGAAGGTTTTGACTCTGTCTTAGTCAAGGTTTCTATTACTGCACAAACATCATGACCAAGAAGCAAGTTGGGGAGGAAAGGGTTTATTCAGCTTACACCGTCCATACTGCTGTTCATCACCAAAGGAAGTCAGGACTGGAAACCAAGCAGGTCAGGAAGCAAGAGCTGATGCAGAGGCCATGGAGGGATGTTACTTACTGGCTTGCTCAGCTTGTGTTGCAATATCCTTTTCAACCCAATCACCAATTTGTTGCATTTTCCTCTTCAACACAAATAAACCCATTCAATGAAAACACGACTCAGTAATTAGAAAAACAAACTGTGGTCTATTTTGGGCAGATTTACCACTACACTCTCCATTCCCCTCCTAAGAAACCCCTCTCACTTGCCGTGAACAGTCCTCTTGTTCTGGTTCCGTCCTCTCCTTCTCCTCTAACTCCTCCTTTTCCGTTTTACTCCCTGACTTCTCTCCTGTTTCCTCTCCTTTTTCCACCTCCTCTCCCTGTCTAATCATGTATTGCCTTAACATAAATCTACAATCTTGCTTTCTTATAGAACCCAGGTCTACCAGTCCAGGGATGGCACCACCCACAATGAACCCTCCCAGCTTGATCACTAGTTGAGAAAATGCCTTACAGCTGGATCTCATGGAGGCATTCCTCAACTGAGGCTCCTTTCTCTGTGATAACTCCAGCTTGTGTCAAGTTGACACCAAACCAGCAGTACAGGCTCAAACTACTTACTTCAAACTAACAATGTACTGGGCATGGAAGGAAGAACCCACAGATGTCTCCATCAGATCCCTTCTCAGGGCTTGGGGAACCCTACAAAGAAATAGGAAGCAGGAAGAGGGTAAAGCCAGAGGTTTCGAGGACACCAAGGAAACAAGAACCTCTGAAGAAACAGGATTGTTGCACCTGTGAAGCTTGCACAGGCTGGCACAGCTCTGCATCAGATGGGGCCCCAGAACCATCTAACAGGAGAAATCTCTAACCCAGAGGCACTCTCCAGCTGGTGACTACTTCAAATGAAAATGTAGTTTTCTTCAAGGGAATCCTTTTGGAGAAACAAAATGCTCAAGGGCAGACTGCATATCCAGCAGTAGATGAGCAACAGAAGACAAACTCAAGGGCACCTGGAAGGTTCCTGGTCTCATAATGTCATGTCAGGGCCTTTCCTCTTTCCTCCCTTCCAAATCTATTTTTATTTTATTATATACCTACATGCATATATGTCATATTCTCTCTTGTTATCTTATGGATCCTTTGAATATATATTATGGCTTCCAGTATAGTGCTTTTATGGGATTCCTGAGTGGGAATCTTCTTCTCCATCTCCTTTTCTTCCTCCTCTTCCTCTTTCTTCTTCTTCCTCCTCCCCCTCTTCTTCCTCTTCCTTCTTCTGCTCCTCTTTTCTTCTTCTTCTTCTTCTTCTTCTTCTTCTTCTTCTTCTTCTTCTTCTTCTTCTTCTTCTTCTTCTTCTTCTTCTTCTTCTTCTTCTTCTTCTTCTGCTTCACCTTCTCTTGGGCTCTTTTCCCTCTGTTTTCTTTTTTGTCCAATTCTGATGAGTTAGTTTTTATATTACATCATCATCATCATCATCATCATCATCATCATCATCATCATCATTATTATCCCTTAGAAGACTGCTAAGTAAAGAGGTAGACCCAGTTTGGGGAGGCAGAGATCTGGGGGGAGTAGTGGAAGGGGGGATGGTAATTAGAATATATTATGTAAGAAAAAAAACACATGTTTTCAATAAAAGGAGAAAAGATTTGAGAAACATTACAGAATATTCTCTTACTCTGTTGGATTTCTTTTTAATAGAAGTACTGCAGCGTCGTCTATTCTGAGGAGTCTGAGTGGCTTGCAACTGTCGTACTGTTTATTCTTGCTGCCCACCCCCTTTCATTTTATTAATTTCCTGCAGGAAGCACAGTTAATAGAAAAGCAACAGTGGAACTGCCTCATCCTACAGTTATTAATTAGAGCGAAGCTGCTCTAGTAGCCCAGGATGCTAAAAATACAGAACCAAACAAAGCTGACTGACTCTTGAAATGGAATTTCACCTTCAATAGTCTGCCGGGAAAAAACAAAAACAAAAACAAAAAACCATGCATTAAAACCCTCATCTTCACTTAAGAAGATTCTCCATGAGATGTTTAGTAAAGAAAGCAACTTGGCGTTTGACCATTCCTTCTAAGACTTCAGAAGTTACAGGAATATATAAACACCACGATACATCACTGAGGTTTGAGTAAGTTTCTTTTAAAAGCTGTTAGTCACATTTTACCATCTACAGGTTATTACCCGAAGTCAATAAAGCAAGAAGCTGTATAAACTATCTTATTAATTTCATGTAATGGTTAGTAAACTTTAAAATACTGTGCAATAAAACTTTTAAATGTGTCTGATGGCTCTGGATTACACTGGATAATTTATCGTCTTGTGCAGCATGAAGTGTTAGGTAAGTGGACATCACGCTGGGAAAATGCACATAATTTCTGCACATGCAAACGTGTTCTACTGTAGTTCTCCCATGTGATGTAAGATTATTATGGCAACGACTTCACAATTGCTTATTAAAAGTTCCTGACAGCCATGTCAGGCAGGTCTGCAGGCTGCACAGGACGACTGAATGTCCCTGTATCATAGTCTCCCCTCCACAGACACACCTGAGGACCCTGTCAAAAAAAGCTGTTTGGGGGTCTGTTGGATTACAAACTGCCTGACACTCTCCTGTCACACTCACAGCGCAGCAGAGTCCAGCAGGTGACTCTGAAATGGAGTGGAACAGATGGTGAGAAATACAGACGGGCAAAGGTCTGACCCAAGAGGGTTAAGACACAAGGGGTTCTTTGAGGTTCTGTTGTCTCATGTGCTTATGAGGCCTTGTCTCGAAGATATGAAGGGGCAAGGGAGGGAGGCAAGGAGAGGGAGGAGGCAGACAAGAGCAAGAGGAAGGGAAACACGATAGACTCCTGGCTGTGGATAACACCATGGCATAGAAGATTTGTGGTCTCTCTAAAGTATGTAGCATATTAAATCGACCCTGTTCACTTCCTTGGTGATGAAAGCATTGAAGGGCAGTCCCAGAGCATGTTCTGTGGGGACCTGCAAGGCTCTTACAGTCAAGGAAATGGGGTAATGATGGGACTGTAGTTGAGGCCCCCCTGCACCACTGTGCTAAGCAATGGAGGTGCATCTCTGTTCTTGCCATTCATAAGAACACCTAGGTTTGACACAGGTCGCCTTGAGAAAGATTTCCTATGTTAGCACATTCCTGAAAAGTCAGTGAAATGCGCCTTTACAATAATTCTTCTCTGGACTCAGACGGTTTATAGATTAATCTTTAAACCAACATAAAGCCAACAGGGGTGTATTCTCAAGAAGTTGTAGGGAATACATTTATTGTACACTAAAGAATATTTTAAGATTGATGTCCTTACGAATACATTTCATATTTGAAGGAGGTATGGAGCAAGGAAGCCTTACTATTACCCAACAGTTCTGTGTAATGAGAAGCCCCAGCGTTTGTTTTAAGGTTCCTGTGCCTGTGGCTGTTTGTGATGTGCGTGAGCTTCAGAATTCAGGCTCATATAAATACTAAATAAAAGCAAATATTTATTTCTTACAGCAGGAGAGATTACACCCACGGTGCAGTAGATTTGTGTGTGACGAGGGTACTCTTCCTGATTTGCAAGGGGGCTTCTGCTCACAGTGCACTCTTCTGAGAAAGGAACTAACCCCTTTTGTGGGGACACTGTCCTCCCGACCACTCTCCTCGCAGACTCCCCAGTCTGGATGCTATGAGCATCCAGGATTAGGATTCCATAGTAAAATGATTAGGATGTATCCAAACACTGGTTGCACAAATACAGATTCAGATACTTTGTATTCAAGTATCTGTCCTGGGAAGGTGGTAGCTATAAATGATGAAGACAACTAAGTTTGAAGGACAGAGCAGCCACCACAGTCCCCAGAATCTCAGGGCAGCTGCAGGAACATCAGCCATGCATTTAGTTCACAGGCAGCTCTTATGATCTTGGTCTTTATTGTTCAGGCCACGCCCCATAAGTACCAAGGACATCATCACACCGGAAGGAAAGCACCTGATGTGAAAAAGAATGCATAATGCGTCCCGATAGACTTTTCCGTTAGAAAATATATTTACATGTTTGTAACTATAGTTGATGCTGCTTAAGAATTTCATCAACTTCCAATCCATAGTAAAGAATTTGACAAGTCAGGGAAACTTTTAAAAATCATTTGTTAAAAATATGCAAAAGTCCTAAGACAAGATTATGCAGAAAACCCCTCCTACTCTATTCTTTAGAAATTCTCGTCAAGAGCAACCAATAACAGACACATATTTTATTTGTTCTCATTAGTGTTCACCTAGTGACATTTTTTTTCTGTAAGGTCACACAAAACCACAAATGCAGTCTATGTAAAAATGAAGCCTTTATTCATATCCATGTGATGGGTTAATTCACCTCTTTCTTAAATGGCGGCTGGTAGACTTGAGTCATTGCAATATATTATATCCATCAGGAAAAATGATGCAGCATTTAAAAATATTAACATATAAATTTTATTGTATGAGGATTAGGACCAAAGTAATCCTGCCAAATTAATTTAGGTAAGTGTACCAGCTAAATAAATCAGCACCCCCTCTTACTTCTAAAAGCACTCTAAGCAATTTCAAGTCATTAAAAATACTTTTAGCTGCAACATTTTGCTTTTCTGTGTGGCCTTAATGGTGGTGTGGCAGCGTGGCTGCTGAGGTTTTATGATCTCCTGATGGCAGCAGCATTTCAGAAAACTACAAAGAAAATGAAAATCAGGGGCAATTTTTGAACAAGTCTTTTACATTGTTAAATCAAAAATGGCATAAATGTCGCATGCTCTTATAAATTCTAATTTCCCGTAATCTTTTTGCCAAACATCCAATCGGAGATGAACCTTCTCTAAAGGGACACACAGAATTGGGAACAAATTGTAAAGGAATTTGGAATCTTTGGGTAGGGTTCTGAGAAAGTTCTACTCGTTTATCTGATTTGCTGATTTATGAACTGGCGTTAAAGTCTTGTGACTTAATTTCTCTTAAGTCTACAAATGTCTCATATAGAAGAATGTCATTATGTTTCATATCTATTTAGATTAAAAGCCGAGTCCCATGCGGCAAGAGACAGTCAATTATTTTCATTTTATGCTGTTCTTATGAAATACTGCAGTTTTTAAAAGGTACCTCTGGAGAATGAGAATTGTTCACCAACATATTTTAATGCGAATTTTGGGTGCCTGGATGCCAGAAAGAAAATAATGTAATTTTAAAATATAACTTCGAATAAATTATATTTGTAGTGATTTTATAATTTTTCCACTAAGTTTTCTCTGATAAAAATGACTTATTCTGTTTTCCATTCCTGTGATTCTGGTATAAGATTTAAATAGCATGCTTTCCTTCTATAGAAAGATCACGATGAACTTACAGATTGCATAAGATAAAGGTTACAGGTTTCATTTCCCATACAAAATCCTGCCTTTAGGTCACCCTCATGTCATGAAACAGAAAGAAAATGCTCCAGCCACTTCCCTGCAGAATGGTGACTCTTTTCAAACTGAACAAAATCAGCTTTGGTTTTGCGTTTTAAGAAAACTCACGGAGAAGACAGTGTGTGCCGTCCCACCGGAGGCTGCTTCCTTGACACACCCTGTACTCTGAAGACCGCCGTCAGCACTGTGCTCTGAGAGGCGAGGCTCTGGGCTGCTCTTGCAGGGGAGATGGATCGGACTGGGGTTAGTGAGGTTAACATCTGTTAGTTTGGGATCGTGGGCACAGAAGGTGCGAGCTTTGAAATAAATGTTAGAAACCAGGGGGTCCCCAGCCAGTGCAGACTATTGGATGGCAGACTGCTCATTGTTCCACTGGATGGGCTTCAGAAAGTTCCTGAAGAAAGTAAGGAAGTGTTTGTGACCAACAGCAACTTTCAGAGGGAAGAATTTATCTCGTCTTACAGCTTACAGTCCATCAGAAATGCAAGTCAAGGTCGGAACTCAAGACAGGAACCTGCAGACAAGACCTGAAGCAGAGGCTGTGGAGGACAGGGAAGAGAAAGTGGGGAACACCTTAGAACACAGGCACAGGAAGAGGCTGTGAAGGACAGGGAAGAGAAAGTAGGGAACACCTTAGAACACACAGGCACAGGAAGAGGCTGTGGAGGACAGGGAAGAGAAAGTAGGGAACACCTTAGAACACACAGGCACAGGAAGAGGCTGTGGAGGACAGGGAAGAGAAAGTAGGGAGAACCTTAGAACTCATAGGCACAGGAAGAGGCTGTGGAGGACAGGGAAGAAGAAGTGGGGAGAACCTAAGAGCACATAGGCACAGGAGAAAATTTCCTGAACAGAACACCAATGGCTCGAGCTCTAAGGTCAAATATCGACAAATGGGACTTAATGAGATTGCAAAGATTCTGTAAGGCTAAGGACACTGTCAAGGAAACAAAACGGCAGCCAACAGATTAGGAAAAGATCTTTACCAACCCCACATCAGATAGAGGCCTAATATCCAAGGTATGCAAAGAACTCAAGAAGTTACACACCAGAGAATCAAACAATCCTATTAAAAATGGGGTACAGAGCTAAACAAAAAGTTCTCGATTAAGGAATATCGAATGGCTGAGAAGCATCTAAGGAAGTGCTTGACATCCTTAGCCATCAGGGAAATGCAAATCAAAACCACCCTGAGATTCCACCTCACACCAACCAAATGGCTAAGATCAAAAACTCAGATGACAGTAGATGCTGGCGAGGATGAGGAGAAAGAGGAACACTTCTCCACTGCTGGTGGGATTGTAAACTGGTACAACCACTCTGGAAATCAGTCTGGCAATTCATCAGAAAATTGGACACAGTAATACATGAAGACCTAGTTATCCGACTTCTGGGCTTATACCCCAGAGAAGCTCCAACATACAACAAAGACACATATACACCACAATGTTCATAGCAACTCTATTTATAATAGTCAGAAGCTGGAAAGAACCCAGATGTCCTTCAGTAGATGAATGGATACAAAAATTGTGGTATATTTACACAATGGAGTACTACTCAGCTATTGGAAACAATGACCTTATGAAATTCTTAAGAAAATGGATGCATCTAGAGAATATCATCCTGAGGGAGATAACCCAATCACAAAAGAACAGACATAATATATAGTCACTGATAATTGGATACTAACCCCAGAAAGCTCTGAACACCCCAGAAACAACTCACAGACTATGTGAAGTTCAAGAAAAAACAAAGGCCAAAAAAAAAAAAAAAAAGAAAAGAAAAGAAAATGAAAAACCATTATGCTTAATCTTTACACACCAAGAAAACTTTGACTATTTCCAGGTTACATCTTGTTTTACAAGTACTTTATGCTCATTGTAACTAGTGAGATCTTAACGCACACTATCGAACCTTTAAAAAAATCAAGTACTGACAAAAATGTATTCATATACTTTTATGCAAAAATGCTTAAAATCTGTACATTTATCTTTGTTTATTTAAAATAAAGTTGTTCAATTTATAAAAAAGAAGTATCACTGAGAAGAAATATTGAGTTTTATGTTTCTTTGTTCTTTTCATATTATTCAACAGAGGTTGACAAAAAAATTTCAAATTGTTTCTTGATCTTTAAACATAATCTAGAACTTTAATGTTGGACAATCATGAAATGTATGATTATATTATTATGGTAATCCTGTTTTAAATATAAACTATAACTGCCTCTTCTTTACAAGTTTAATGATGTAAATTTAAAATTTAGAACTTGAAATCATGATAAATTAGGTAAATTCTTCCTAATCCCCCCCCCAAAAAAAGGAAAAAAAAAATCTAAATATTAAAGCAAGAGGCTCCACTTACCTGGGAGAAGGGACGGCCTCTTACTGGGAAATACCCCTGTGTGCAGGTCTGACTGAGCTAAAGACGTTTAGGTTGCTCCTATACAGAGAAATAAAAAATTCCCCGAACAAGGAACATTGGTCTTAAGAGTTCTGAGACAGTGGGTTAGCCAAGCCTCCTTCTGTCTGGGTGATGGTTGCCTTCTGTTCAATCTTTGTGGGGGTCAACGAGGATGGAAAACCCACAAGGCCTAATAATCTTAACCTGGTTGCTTCCAACAGCCTTACATCTCATATCAGAGTGGGGGCTGGCTTCACATGTGAATTCCGGGAGGCACGAACAATCAGTCCATACAGAATGATACTAGCTATGGCACACATTCTGTGTGGGGACAGAGGGAAGAGCTTGCTATCACAGTTGCGTCCCCTTCTGTCCCTCTCCGATCTTTTACTCGTCCTTGAACCGACTGCGCGGAAATTCAGTGGACTCGAAGGCACGAGTAGCGGATCCAGTCCTAAGGGCTGTCACGTGCAACGCTGGGGAAGAGACAGTTCTTTTAGCATCGCGTTCTGGAAAACACGAGGCTAATGACAGTTCCTGTTGCCTTCCAGGGTACTGTGAGCATTAGGGACAAAGCTGGTAATTGGTACCTGATCCACCTAAAGTGGGATCTTGGAAAATGGCATAATGAGTCTCTGCCATAACATCCCCCCCCCGAAAGTTCAGCTGTGTAGAATGTAGGGTCCCCCACTCTAAGTCAGTAATGACCAAGTTCTGCCACTTGCATATAGTTTCGGGGCCTTTTCATTCCGTTCCACCCGCCCTGGGATGAATTTTGGCGCCACCTACTGGTAATTGATCTAACTTAAAATTTGGTGGAGGCAATTCTAAGACCTCAAACTGGCCAACTTCTGGGTGTGACTCCAGGCATGCTTAAGAATTGGTGCACAATTTAGAAGCAAAAGGAGAAAGAGCTTAAGACTATTCTTTGACCATCAATATTTTTAAATTCAAATTATTTAAATTTTCATTATTTTCAAGCGCAATATTTCAAATTTTCATACCACTTCAATTAATAATGTTTATCTCATTACTACTGAGTTCAACAAGCAACTTTCCCATGTTTAAGTGCACAATGAATGTAAAAATTAGTAAGAAGGCGTCTCTGACTTTTTATTCCATGTGCAGAAGGATCTTATATAGACTGAGACCAGATAAGAAATCCTTGTAAGGTGGAGCAAGAAATGCTTCAAAGAGATGCTGGCCGAGCTTAAGAGCAAGTTTTCATGAAAAGAAGAGACTAACACTGCATGACTAAGGCAAGTGGGCAAGGAATGTTCCACAACCGGATAAAGTTGATGTCGACAGCACAGAACCAGCGGAGAACAATCTGGGACGGCACAGAGGCCAGCGGAGGGCATTCTGGGATGGCACAGAGGATGGCAGAGGGCATTCTGGGATGGCACAGAGGATGGCAGAGGGCATTCTGGGAAAGCGTGAAGATCCTTACTTTCACATTTTGGTGAGACGTTTTCCTGAGAAGACATCTTGTCTGTGTAGGAGAGTGCGGCACCAGCATTAGAAAGAGCAGAGGAACAGAGGTTTAGAGCAGGGAGCTAAAAGCCCGTCTAAATGGCTGAGAAGTGAGAGCTCTTACTCAGAATAACCGAATTGGGAACGGCTATGGCGGAACACATCCCAGAAACAAGACGGGTAATGAAAGGAGAGGTGGAAGCAGGAGCCCGCACAGTCCTGAGAAACGGGACCTGAAACGCGCAGCAGCATCTTCTGAAGAGAACGTTGATTTGTTTGCCCTTTCATCAGCCTTCTTGGCTCTGGTATACTCATGGCTGCCTCTGTCTTTTCTCCTGACCTTTGCTTGAATGTCACGTTTCCTCTTCTGTTTTATAAAATGTAAAAGCCCTGTGACCTACAACAAAGACCTCCACAAGATGCACTTGTGCAGTAATGGTACCCGCGTTACGGAAATAACCAGTCACTTTTAAAAATTAGATTTAGCTTTTAAATGCAAATGCATCAGTTCAAATCTTCATCCCACTGCAATTAAAAATATTAATTTTCATGAAGTTATAATTTCTTTATGAAAACAATAAAAATAGTGCGCAAGATGGAGCCCATACCTCACATTGGCAAAGGGGCCGCGGACTAGGAGAAAACCTGACACTGTCATTCTGCTAACATAACATAGCAGTAAAACGGCACAACACTATACCCACAGAGCACAGCACCTCCCCGCCTTAGCAGAGAAGCTGCTTCTTGCAACAGATGATTAACAATGTGCATAGAATGAGAGAACGTGGGGCACGCGGCCATAGATGGGGTATCTTTAGATTGCAATATCTTTTATTAAATAGAAAAATTTAAGTGTATAGGCATGCATGCCCTGTGCATACTGGTAGGTTTCCTAGAGGTACATATATTCAAACACATCTTATCCTTGGACCCCTAGACCCATCTCCCGTGCCCTCTTCATTGTTTATAATCTTCAACCTTTGTTCATCCAGTCTTGTCTCTTCTGTCATGACATATATCTGTGTATCATGTATGATTTATAAAAATGATTTACTGTGTACATAAAATCTATAACTCATCCTGAGTCTATCATATGTCACTCAACATGATGATCCATCCATTTCTGGCAAACAACACAATTTCATTGTTCTTTGTGGCTTTGTACAAGAGCATTGTGTACACACACTCTTTGTGGCTTTGTACAAGAGCATTGTGTATATACACTCTTTGTGGCTTTGTACAAGAGCATTGTGTACACACACTCTTTGCCATTCATCCTCATGCTGATAAACACCTATGATAAGTTCATTCAGGGCTCTGAAGTCAGTAGGGTATACTGGGTATAGCTGGACCTTACAGCAGTTCTATGTTTAGTATGCCGATTCCTACACTGGCTACATGAGTTTATCCTCCCACTAGCAGTAAGAGTTCCTTCCCATCGCCCCCACCATTTGTGTTCCTAACGGTAGCTATGTAGCTATTCATTAGGTGAATGAAATATAATTCTATCTGTCTACGACACTGAGTACACCAAACCTAGCTTTCCTTTGTCATAGGCTTGTCAGTGCCTGACCGATACTACCCCCCACAGGGGAGAGAGAGAGAGAGAGAGAGAGAGAGAGAGAGAGAGAGAGAGAGAGCGAGAAAGAGAGAGAGGACTGTGGGGGGGGAGGAGGTGAAAAGGGACAGAAACAGAGACACACAGAGAGAATATGAGAATAGCTGTAGGCACCCTTCCCTTTTTGGTTCATTAAATAGGATTTTACTCAGTAGCCTCTGCTGGCTGGCAACTTAGTCCAGATTCTAGGCTTCCCTCAAATTCATGGCAATCCCCTTGCCTTCGCCTCCCATTTTCTTGGATGTTTGAGCCATGATGTCTGGTTTGCACCGGGAATTGCCATCTATTAGTTTACTTTGAACCCCTGGTTTCTGCCCAGTGAAGGCCAGAGGAGAACCTTTACAGGTGGGAGGGGGAGGAGACAAATCACAGGTGGGAGGGGGAGGAGACAAATCACAGGTAGGAGGGGGAGGAGACCCATCACAGGTGGGAGGGGGAGGAGACCCACCACAGGTGGGAAGGGGAGGAGACCCACCACAGGTAGGAGGGGGAGGAGACAAATCACAGGTGGGAGGGGGAGGAGACCCACCACAGGTGGGAAGGGGAGGAGACCCACCACAGGTGGGAGGGGGAAGAGACAAATCACAGGTGGGAGGGGGAGGAGACAAATCACAGGTGGGAGGGGGAGGAGACAAATCACAGGTGGGAGGGGGAGGAGACCCATCACAGGTGGGAGGGGGAGGAGACCCACCACAGGTGGGAAGGGGAGGAGACCCACCACAGGTGGGAGGGGGAGGAGACAAATCACAGGTGGGAGGGGGAGGAGACACACCACAGGTGGGAGGGGGAGGAGACAAATCACAGGTGGGAGGGGGAGGAGACAAATCACAGGTGGGAGGGGGAGGAGACCCACCACAGGTGAAAGGCAGGGTGCATTCATACTCCTGTTTCCCTATAGGTGAGCCTCTAGATGCTTACAAAAATTCACAATGCCGGATATGTCTGTCTATAGAAGGGCAAAACCACACAGAGAATAAAAATGCCATAAGGCTAAAGAGAGAATAGAGAAAGATAAAAAAAATCGTACAGTGTACAACTATTAAAGGACAACATGCTTTCCTTCCCTCCTTCTCCCCTTCCTTTCTCCTTTTCTCCCTCCCTCCCTCCCTTTCTCTTTCCTTTAAAAAAACTTTTTGGGTAAATAGCTGTACATTTCCATTTTCACCATGCCCCATAAATGAAATCAGTGATCCTTAGTACTTGTTAATCATGGGGAGAAGAACAGAATTCTCAGGACGGAATGTCTTCTCTGCCAATAGCCCCATAACTAGAGTTCTCCTCACCTCAGCTGGCTCTCCCGTTATAATCCCTGCCCCTGATTGGCTATTGTGATATAATACTTCTTGAGACATCATTTTCCGTAATCACTTTTGGGACCGGCTATAAGATTGAGTGTATTCATAAGTTAATGTACAACTGAGCTTTGCAGACGGGGCCTAGTTCTGATCTATGATACTGAGGGAAGCGCTGTGCATTTTATGCCGCTATTCTTAAACGTATGACTTGAAAATAAATCCACAGATGTGTTCCCATGACCAGCTCGCCATATGTAGACGGCTCAGGGCTGTACAGTAGAAGCGCCCTCTGTTGGATTCCTTCAGAAGCACATCCCCTTTGGGGGACAGATGGCTATTCTGCTGTTGTTCCTGTCCTCTGTGTCGATGAAGCTCAAGAGCTTTCACTGGTAAAGTCTGGACCTATGTAAGCTCTTAGCTTTCAGCTGGCTGGTGCTAAGTTAAAGAGCATTCACCGAGTTCCTCCTTTGTGTCAGATGCTCCAGGAGATGAAAAAGGACAGAGGAAAATGTGGCCTCTCCACTCACAAATGTCAGCCTAGTAGGTGACAAAGACAAGATATGCCATGACAATGTGTGGGCTCTCCTTTCTCTTTATCCCCTTTCCTCTTCTGGATAATAAAGAGGATGCAGTGAGAAGAACACGGCCTAAGACTGACTGCAGACATTCCTATTGATAATACCTGCTATTGATCATGAAGAGACCCTGGGTGGATCCAAATGGAGGGAGACTCTAAAATGCACTGTAATTCCCCGAGGGACAAGCACAGTCAAGGGAGGATTGAGAAACTGTTTAAAGAGAAAGGAAATAGCACCTGGGTCTACACTAGGCCTGGGCCTTGTCTTGGTCAGTGTTCCGCTGCTGTGAAGAGACACCATGATCAAGGGAACTCTTATAGGGTGAAGGATTTAATTAAGTTCTTGCTTAGAGTTTCAGGGGTTCCCTTATCCTCATGGCGGGGAAGCTGGTGACATGCTGCTAGGTTCTCAGAACTGCTTCATGAATGGATGCTGACAACTTCACTCCTGCCCATCACTGGGTGACTAGCAGTGATACTATGGTCAATACCATTATATTATTATCTTCTCCCATCAATAAGCCTCCATTAAACTCCCATGCCACAAAGCTCGCCTATTTGAAGTATGCACGGGTAGTTCATTCATCTGTGTGGCTCACACGCAGAGTTGTGCACTGTCATTGTAACATTCGCATTTCTTCACCTCAAGAACCCCCACCCATGAGACCTTCCTCCTCATTTTCACCCCAGCTGATGATATTCTAGAGCTCATGATGTTTTCATAAAAAAGGAAGTTGATGGTCTGATGAACGAATGGATGGACTGTTGCAGGAGTGTACTGACAACCAGCGTGTGTGCACCTTTGGATGACTCTGGTGTTTTGGCTGCTTTTCATTGGCTGTTTTCTTTGTGCCCAATAAAACCAAGCGGTCTTCAAGCTTCTAGTTACCAAACCATGCAGAGCTCTCAGTGTCTTAAAAGAGCGCCCTCATATAAGCCGGGGGGAGGAGTATGGGACAGGAGGCTTGCAGAGGGAAAACATTTGAAATGTAAATAAAAAAAGTAACCAATAATATTTTTAAAAAATTCATTTTGCAAAGTGCAAAATAGTCTCGTCCCTTTCACTGTGGATAATAGAATGTGGTTGGTGAACTGCTACTATATCAATATATTTTTAAAAGTGCTGAGGTTACTTTAGCACAGATAAATAATAATAATAATAATGATAATAATAATAATAACAGTCTTGGCTGAGCTCCCAACCTCTGCCATATTAGTGACCTGCAGTTGATTTCCGCAATTGTATAAAAATTCTTCAAATAAAGGATAATTTCATCACACAATTGTGTTGGAGACAAATATATAAAAGAAGAGATTTCTTCTGGCATAACCTATGACCAAAAAAAAATAGCCAGTGGGGGCACAGATAATGAACAGCCACCAAGTGCAGTCTCCGCAAACTGTGATTTCAGTTTAGACTACTGCAGAGACCGTTTTACAACCAGCTTAGTGCAGAACACTCAAAATAGTCAATCATTATTTTGTGGCAATGATGAAAAATGTTTCAGCCTCTTCTTGAAAGTACTTCTTAAAGTTTTCCTACTTATCCGAACATAGTTGTTTATATAATTATCTCCTTCCAGATAATGTTTGTTCTAAGTGAATTAGTAAGACTAAGAATCGTTTGAGGGAAGTATATTAACACTCCACAAAAATAACCACTTTCTCAAACTGAGAACAGATATCTCAGCAATAATTTATGAAGGTTCATATGTCCTTTTTAAACCCAAGCCTAACAAACAGGTGCGATACAGGTTCAAGACTCAACAGGCTAAGCAGCAGCAGCAGGAGCAGCTCTTTTCCACATGTGTCATAAAAACATGTTTTAAGATTCATGTTCTAAATAATGGAAGGAATGTAGAGCACTAAATGCGAGATGAACCAAAACAAAAAATAATCTTTCTTCTTTATCGGAAGAGCTCCGAGGATCTGTGGAATTGTCTGTGCTCCCACTTGTCTCTGGTGGAATGCAGCCAGCGTGGAAAGAGGGCGGACACGGACACCGGCTCCACTCTGCGAGCTGCCGTGGGGAGGAAAAAGCGGCACTGCCCTCACAGAAGCCTTGGGTACCATACCTAATATATGTTGATAGCGTGATGATTGCTGGATCTAAGAATTCGTTCCGAGGGCAGTGACACAGTGATTGCAGCTATTGTGGAGCTCAGATTATCGATGAATGACACATCTAATTCTAACAGCACGGGGAGGAGAATGAACGCAGTTCCGGACTCTACAGTGTACAGGAGAAAGATGGACATTGTCCCCTGCGCACTCGGGAGACACGAATAATGGCCAGCCCCAACGAGATGAGAGTGAAGGACTCTCACAGATGCCAGAGGTCTGGAGGATGATAAAGTCTCATTTACATAACCCCTGATTACTCATTTGGATGGTATATGGGATGATTGGGTGCATTATGGAAGCAAAATGAGATCATCTGCGATGAGTGTTCTCGCGGGGATCTTCTCGGAATAAATCTGAATGGAGCTGTGGCTTGTCCGCATGATAGCCCTCGGCAAAGCCATGCTATTTTGAGGACTGGGCCAAAGAACAAAGGGTCACTGCTAGGACAGGCCTTACTTCTCCAGGAGTAGAATGGGTACAACACATCGGAAACAGACTCAACACATAGTCTGGACCCAGGAATGAGAGCCTTAAGTGCCTGTCATTGCTCAGAATGTGCTTTGGTTGCTGAGGGTGAATTATTTTCAGCAAACATGGAACACGTGGTCAGTTGATCAAGACTATGTCTAATGTAAAGATCATCTCATGAAGAGAATTGGGGATGAATCTAAAAACTACCTGGAAAGGGCAGTTTCTACAATCTAGGCAGGAATGGCAGAGAGAAGGATTTTGAGGTTGTGTGCAACCTACACAACGGTTGCTGGTGGAAGAAAAGAAGTTAATTTTGTTAAGGATGTGTTAAGGGTCAGAGCTGGTGACCCAGTTTATAATCCTGCCTACTCTAGAAGCCTGGCAGTCGGGTCATAAGCTCAAGGTCAGGCTGGGCTTCAGAACATGTTCAAAACCAGTCTGTGTAAATAGTTAGGCACTGCCTGAGAACAACAAACGAACTAAAAGGGTGTGGCCGGCTGCACAGTGGTGGGGCGTTTCCAGCTCACACAAGGTCCTCTGTTCAACATCCCATACTTTAAAAAAACAAAAGTGTGTGGGTGCTGGAGAGCAGGGCCAGAAATTCATCTGCACAAAAAACACAGGCTATCTTGGTTTTAACTGCTATCCATGAGTAAGTATGTGCCATAATTAATGTACATGTAAAGAAATGATAAAAACAACAGGGGACTGTAAAGCGGAGACTTCCCAGAAGCTGAGGCACACGGAGCTTATCTCTCAAGCTCAGTTATACAGGTCTCTACTGGCCCAGCTGTTGGCTCTACACTGTACAGAGCCGGCAGGGTCCTCTGGAGAGGGGGCCATTTGCACGCACATCATTTTAATCCACCGATGTATGTTATGCTTCTCGTATGTGAGAAGGCACACGCAGATAACCATGAGTCCTGGGGGAAAGGGCAGGGAAGGGAGGTTGATGGACTGAGTGTGGGCCTGGGGAACACCTGCCTCAGCCAGGCCTAACCAGGAAGATGGTATCTGAACAGGCTCTGGCCAGTAAAGGAGCCCAGGATGAGATTCCCACCAAAAGAAACAGGAAGCTAAAGGCTCTTAGCACTAGTCACTAGTCAACACTTGGTCTGCAGTCTGACGTCATGGGAATCTACGGAAAGCACAGTCCGTGGAGAGGCCACACAGTGAGAGGAGCTGTGTCCGATGCACACACATTAAATTCCGCCCTCAGCACTGATGGAAGCTCCAAGTGAAACATGGTGTGTACACAGTGAGACCAGAGAGCAAAGGAGACAGGTACCCATTAGAGCCCTCAAGTTTAAGTGAATTAAGATAAAGGGAGGGGCTGGACAGATGGGTCTGTGTTAAAGAGCACTGGCTGCTCTTCCAGAGGACCAAGGCTTGGTTTCCAGCACTCACATATCAGTTCACAACTGTTTCCAACTCCAGTTCAGGGGGATCTAATGCCCCCTACTAGCCTTGGTGGATTCAGGCATGTTCCTGGTGCACAGATATGCAGCCATGTAGGTTTATGTTAAGGTGATACATGATTGGACAGTAGAGAGGTAGGTGGGGAAAAGGTCTACAAACATGGAAGAGGACAGGAGGGGGAGATGGATGGAGGGGATGGATGGAGGAGGGGATGGATGGAGGGGGAAATGGATGGAGGGGAAGATGGATGGAGGAGGGAATGGATGGAGGGGGAAATGGATGGAGGAGATGGATGGAAGAGATGGATGGAGGAGGGGATGGATGGAGGGGGAGATGGATGGAGGGGAGATGGATGGAGGGGAAGATTGATGGAGGAGGGGATGGATGGAGGGGAAGATTGATGGAGGAGGGGATGGATGGAGGGGGAGATGGATGGAGGGGGAGATGAATGAAGGGGGAGATGGATGGAGGGGGAGATGGATGGAGGGGGAGATGGATGAAGGGGGAGATGGATGGAGGGGGAGATGGATGGAGGGGAAGATTGATGGAGGAGGGGATGGATGGAGGGGAAGATTGATGGAGGAGGGGATGGATGGAGGGGGAGATGGATGGAGGGGGAGATGGATGGAGGAGGGAATGAATGGATGGGGAAATGGATGGGGGAGATGGATGGAGGAGATGGATGGAGGAGATGGATGAAGGGGGAGATGGATGGAGGAGAGGATGGAGGCAGATGTGTATGTTTCTCATGGCACATCTCTAGCTTGATGAGGTTGTTATGATTATTTCTAAGGCTTTCCATGGGTCTAATTTGTCTCATATATAGATGGGCAGTTTATATCTTTGTCCACTGGTTGTAATTCTACTGTGTAGAGGGTTTAGGGATTGAGAATTTAACATATAAACTTGTTTGATAAGTTAATGGATGTGAGTCATGTTTGTACCAGGTTGTGGAGGAAAGGAACACACCAGGGCAGTTGCATCCACTGCGGACAGAGGCAGCAAGGGCGATGGAGTGAACCCACCGAGTTCTTAGAGGTGACCTGGAGCACCAAGTTAGAGATCCCTGTAGTGTTGAGGGAGCTGGCAAAAAAGCAGGCTAAAGGGTTAAGCCACCTTTTAATAGTTAACGCCACACAGCCAAACACATAAAAGTAAATAAAATCTTTAAAAAATAAAATAAATAAGAAAAGATCAAAACAGGAAGAGAGAAGGAAATGTAAAGTTAAATAAAGACGGTGATTCTAAAAGCATTTGCACTATGCTTGTAGCACCAAACTATTCAGCTGAAAAGTTAAACTGCCATGTTTGATGGGTGTCATAGATAAGTATTTTTCCTTCATTCCCCAACTCCACTCCCACCCCACTTTTAATAGCACCATTACCTATGGTTGGATATCACCCTAATTGAACTCTTTATTTGGACACTTTTTAGGAACAGATAGAAAAACAATGAGAATTCTGCCACAGGAGGATTATGGACATGCAGGAAAGATTTATCACATGGGATTTTCAATGCCTAAAAGGTCGCCACTCTATCAGCAGCAAAGCAATTATGGCAGCTCTAGGGATGAGCATAGTGCTCACAGGGTATCAAGGAGTCAGTAAATTCTTAAGGCATTTACAGTAGGCCTAGATGTGGCTTGCCACAGTATACCTCTTTGGAGAAATAGATAGGACCGTGTAAATAAATAACATCTTAGATCACATATTCCATGACTGCCCAAATCCATGTGGGGACTATAGGAACATACACTGACATACTAGAAACAGGTTTTGGAAAAACAAAATCATAAGGAACATGTTTAGTGGCATAAAATGTCTTCAATAGACTAAAAATATTTGCATACTCTGGCTAACAAGATTCTATTATACTCATTTGGAGCAAATACTGTTTATTCTTTATCTTTTGCGTAATTAATGCCTTTAAGCCTTCAATATTATCCTCCAGTAATTGCTAATTTCAGAAGCTGGCTCTTGGTTGCATATCTATGTTGGATACCCTCTCCTGGGTTTTAATCTTCTATTATGAGAAAGCACTTAAATCACTGCTGTTACAGCAGATTTGCATGTGTTTTCTTTTATACTTCAAGGGAGATTCCCCCTTAGTCCTAGAGTTTTACCCCCTGACATGGGCTTACAGAGCAGGGAGGTCCAGATTCAAGCAAGTGACAGACTGGGAAAGCAGAATGTTGGGTAAGGGCAAAGAAATTTAAAAACAAAGAGAAGAACAACCAAGACATCTCCTCTCTCAATCCCTGCTACATCATTAGCTCTTCTGGTGTACTTGCTGTTTTTAGAAACTTGACCTCAAGCTCCTTAGCTCCTGCAGGCAACTGACAGTGCACAGCCCACACAGCCAAACCCTTTAGCAGTGGGGCTTGGTCTCTGGGAGGAGCAGTGAATTTCATTACCGCCAGCGCCTTCAAGTACTGTGTAATTTGTGCTGCGTGCACCCATTCTGAAATGTGTCAGGTGATGGTGATTCGGGCATTTCCATCTGGCCTGACAGCAGGGTTAATGTTTTCAGGTATGCAGGGCACCGATGTTCTCAGTGGATTTTATTTTCTTGTGACTTGAGAGTTAATTCCACTGACTTGCTGTCAGATGAAACAGGTTTTCTTGTCCACCCTCTCTATTTACATGGAATAAGTTGAACAGCAAGGAGCCCTTACAAGCATCTCAAGAGAAGAAACCTGCAGGGATTTTAGCAATAAAACCTGCTAACCACAAGGAGCTTGATGCTGCTGGCAAGCTCACTAAAGCATTTCAGTGAAGACATTCTGACTCCCAGCTGGATGGTGAGATGTGGTTGAAAACCAAACCCAGTCAGGTGACGCTCCCAAAGAATTGCTAACGTTATAACACGTGAAAACTGGGTGTCACTGACAGGAATGTCACTGCTCTAGAATGTTCTTTCCAGAATGACATGACCCTGCAAATCACAGTGCCTTAGATGTGCAGGAAAGTTCACAAGGGAGGCCAGGTTATTAATGGCAACATGGAAGCCTCAATTGCAGTCTGTTTTGATGGATAGAAAGTCTTCTGACAACCCCAGAAGATGGCTGGGTGACCAGGCAGGTCCGGTTTGCAATTTCTTTTACCACTTCCGTTCTAATATTGCTAGACACATTGAGCCTCCTGTTACTCTCCAGAGACTGGCTTTTCTGCCCAGTAGACATTGCTACCATTTCGGTGGGGACAGTTTTCATTCTTGTAATCAGCTGTGGGCAATACTAATTGCTTTTCTAATTACCTGCTGTAGAATGCCAATAATCTCCTTGTCCCCACAAAAGCATATGCAACTGGCTAATTAGACTTTCGAGTAGGCAACTAGGAATATAATCAGCCGTTTGAGAGAACAATTAGTTGTCCCATCAGTTTTGCACCCATAAAGTAAGGGAGATTTGGTTTAATCTGCTATGATTTATAATGTGAAATGAAAACTGGACAGAACTGGAGGCTGAAGAAAGATCAGTGCTTACAGACCTAGGAATCCTGGGACGGATGCTCAGGTATGGGCAGATGTGGCACGTTTGAGAGGATTCTGCTGAAATGCTCTCCTATTTCCTTTATGTGTTTTGCAGGGGAGTTTGGAGTTAATTTTGAGAGCAAGGTTGAGTTTTACGCATAAGATCAAAGAGAGGGACATCACACAAAATCCAGATTGTCCGGGATAGTGTGCTGTTCGGTACTGCTGTTAGAACACTTCTCTTAGGAACGGGGCGTGCCTCACATCTTCCAAGGGAAAATGCTGCACAGCTTCCTTAGCTTCTTGGGGCCGTGGCAAACAATTAACCTAAACTTGGTGGCTTACTATGATGACGTTATTTCCCTCAGTGTTCTGGAATTCTGCAGTTGGCATCACTCAGACAGAAGGGATGACTAAGTCGGTAGTACTTCTCCAGTGACTCCCAAAGGAAGCCTGCTTCTTTCCTATGGAGGCCACCTCTAATGCTATGTGGCCTTTCTTCTGCATGCAATTCTTACCACACAGGGTAGACTTCACAGATCCCAAGGCTTGGAGATGTGATATTTTGTGGGGAGGAGGAAGGAGAGGGAAAATTGCTGCCCCAGTCAGAAAACCCAAATGAAACAGGAGCTTGGAGCATGTTTTCATCAAGACCCTGAAGAAACAAAACGTCTGAAGTTTATAACGGTCTAAGGTGGAACTTCTAGTAACATTTGCAGTACATGCAAAGCTGTGAAGAGGATTAGACCCACAAACACTGGTAAGAGACAGATGCTAAAACAAAGGAGGTGTTATTCATAGGTCACAAATGAGAAGACAGCTAAACTAAGGGCAAGAAAGGAAGGGCTACCACCCCCAATTAGTCACACCCAATGAAAATGACTATGTGAGCATCCTTCTTAGTAGTCTGACTGGGAAGCCTGTAGACTGATGTCGCAAACCTCTGCTCTCTGGAGCTGAGGGAACACAACCTTAGCATTCTTCTCTTACAGTGTGACCTTCACTCACCAACAAGGCAGGAGGCTGGTGGTTACGAAGACACTCCCAACTCATTAGCATCTTACACATTGGCTTTGCCATCAACTGAGACATTAAAGTAACAAATGCCAGGCTGGTAGCCGTGGCAGGCCATGTATTAAATACCAGTTCACAGAATCAGTTAGCCAAGCTCGATAGTATCGACTTGAGTAAGTACTAGCTTGAACAAAAACAAATATGATTATTTAACCACAGCCACCGTCAGGCAGACATATTACTCCACAGAACAAAAAAAGTGTTTTACTGTTTCTGACCTCATCTTGGCAGTGTTCCCATCTCCAGAGGGACATAAAGTCCAGAGTTCTCAAGATGTAGTCATCAGTGTATCTGTCAGTGTTAAGGGTTTTAGAGACACAGCTGGAAGAGAAGAGGATTAGAAGGAACACAGTGTGTCAGATGAATAAACCATCACCATAGCAACTTAACCTTAGCGTTGTCAAATAAGCAGAGGGGAAGTGGAAAACAAAGGCCCACATCAGTTCTTCTGGCTCTGTCTTCTCCAGAATTAATGTGTACTAGAACTCAGATCCAGACTTTACTGGGGAAGGGGCCACTGCAGATGTACTTCAGGAAAATGATGTTATACTGGATTAGGATGGGCCTGGAGGCTCATGATTTCTGCTTTAATTCCTTCTGGACAGCATATATGAAGCCAGTCACAGAGGCTGGGTGTGTAGATACAAGCCAAGAGATGGAGAGAAGCCACTGGAAAGGGAACGGAGACAGGATTCTTCCTCAGAGCCGTCCAGGAGGCATGGCTGACACCTTGGTCTCAGTCTCTGTTGGCCAGAATATATACACAAGCAACTGCTTCAGGTTGCCCAGCCCGTGGCAATGGTATGGCACGTATGAGAAACTTGATGTTGATTTCTGAGCCAAAAAAGGAACCGTGCTGTGACAAGTATCAAAGCTTTTGCAAATGGCTCTGGAGTGGGGGTGTGTGAGGCTGGAAGAGGAGGCACAAGCCTTGGAAGGACTCTCAGTGGAAGCCTGGGTGTTTCCATGGATACGCCGGTAGAAGGGGTGAGGAGGACTTAGGAGTGGTCCTGTCATCTAAGGGACACATACTGTCATTCACAGAGTGCACATTCTATACAAACGCCACGTGAAGACACCCAGGTGACATCAGGTGAAGACCTAGTCAGACACTGGAGGGATGAGTTTCTTTAAGGAATCTGATGACTTAATTTTGGATTTCTGGCTTCCGGAACCAGAAGCGACAGTAAAGTTCTGTTATTTTGCAGGATTTGTGGCAGTGTTGGTAGGAAATGAATAGTGTATCAGACGGTAAATGGCATCTCCCCAGGCAGGCCTCAGCACAGGCCTAACTGCTGGAGGAGTCTCAGCCGACCTCTCCGGTCACTAGACACACCTTTGTCACGACACTTCACCTTCTGTACTGAGATTGTCTTGAGTTATTTTCCCCCAGCAGATGGTCTGAGCAGCTGAGAGCAGAGCTTGCCTCTCCTGTGGCACCCACAGCACCTACTACTATGCCTTGTGAAAGTGCCCTTACACAACAGACACGTGTGAGCATGGCATGAAAATTTAAGTGCACATTCTCCATTTGTTAAAAACTTGGGGGGTAAAAAGCCCCCGTGTAACCTTAATTTTTTTTCGTACTGCTATACAAGGTGCATTATTCTTACAGAAAAAGAACTGATATCCAGGAAAGTCGGTGTCCTGCTTTCCGTAACAAAAGCAGGGCGGCAAAGCTATCTTCAACAGTTGACCTAAAGTCACCCCATCCCTCTCTTCTTGTAAGCAGTCCACTGACAAGATTGGGAAGAGCAGGGACTTCCTGAGCTTAAATAGCATTGTCTTTGAATCTCGAGACCCAGAGGTGATCTCAATAATCTTTGGGTTTATACATATTTTAACATCTATTACCATACTTAATATTCACAACAAAGTCTGAGGAATTATTGTTCTGTTTTTTTTTTAAACAAGTCTGCTGAGACAAATGGAGGTTAAATGATATAGTCATGATTATTCAGATAACAAATCTGAGGGGTTTGAATCTATCCCTCTCCAAACCCAAACATTTGATTGGACCCTACCTGAGTTCCAAACCCCTATGGAATTTTATCAGTCTCATTTTAAGAGGGTGTGTTGGCGTTCATTTTATTTCATTACCTTCATACAAAGTGTGTGTGTGTGTGTGTGTGTGTGTGTGTTCGCGAATGCGTGCGTGAACGCTCGAGGGTGTGATTACCCTTGTACAGGTCTTAGGAATTAGTAGCTTCTATTTTTTTTAAAAATTCTGTTTACATGCTGCCACATTTCCCAGCACCTCCTCAGGGCCTTTAGCCTCCAGATGTACCTGGTTAATTATATTCAATGTCTCCTATCATTAGATAATAAATTCATTCTGTAATAGAATCAGATTACCACATAATTTTCATACCATGTATAAAGAGACTTTGGTTTAAGGCCTCATGTTATTAATGTGGTGATCGTACAAATGACTCTAACAACACTTGATCCAATAGGACCACAGCATTCTCCAGCATCTTTTAGGAGTGCGCCACTTTAAAAATTCTGTATAGCAAAAGGATTTGTCCCGAGAGTGGCTCCACGGAACCTGGTTATTCGTTATCATCTTACATTTCATGACAGCTGCTATCTGTAAGTCTCTGTCCAAGGTGTCCCAATGTTTGTCATTAGCTCACAGCGTGAAAATCTGAAGGGCACAGAGGTAAAAATAAGTTCCCTGAAGGTCTGAACAGAGTGAGCAATGGAATCAGGAAATACTGATGCCCAGCTTCAACGCTTTGCCCTCAGTCTTCCCAAGCCCTGACAGGCCAGTCCTTAGGATAAGTCAGTGTTTTCTACAGATGGTCCACCATAGCCAGGCAGGATCAGACGTGAGGAGGTCCCTCACCAGTGAAGCAAATGGACAGACAGACACTTCCCCCTTCACATTGTTTACTTTAACTGGATCAGCTATGAGCACTAACTAGACTCAAGGAAGAGGTATTTTCCATTGTTTATTTTGTTGATTTAAAAACATAATATGTATATTTAACAAATGACCTTGGAAGTCCATGCTATAAGTCCTAAGGAAGCTTGGCCAAAAAAACCCATCAAGGTGAGTGGTGGAGTTTGGAGGAAGGTAAAATAATCTACAGATTTCTTTGATAAACGTTTCCTGGGGGAAAAAGACCCAGGCCTTGTGGCCTATGCTTTCTTCAGCTACCACTCTATGCATGTGTTAAAATATTGTGAGTATAGTTACACACAGAGACCTCCAGTCCTTCTATTTTCAAAAGCAAAGTAGTACAATCTTTATCTTTTATATATATTTAATATATGTGAACATAGTATATATTAGTTATATAACATAAAACTATATATATGTATAACTATATATGTAAAAAATCATATCTTCAATCCTTTTGTGACCGTAAATCACCATGTCATAGATAAGTTACGAAATATGTTCACACATTGAGAGGACTTATGTGGAGGGATAGAAAGGTTCTGGAATGAAACCATTGTGGGTGTTTTAATAACAATGTGTTGGCTCACCTAGATCTGAGTCACAAGGAGAAAAATGACTACTTTCTAGTTTGGTGGTGGTGTGATTATTTTAATACTTATACAACCCAAGCAAGCACAAAAGCGTCTGACATGTACAGTGTGATGAACTTTCACAAACTGAACACACTTACATGATATAAGCATCACCTGTACAAGAGGAAAAAGATAACCAAGAAGTCTCCATATTTACTCTTCCAGTCTCTCTTCCTCCCAGGGCAGCTGCTGCTGCTGTGCACCGACACACAGGTTTGGTGGTTGGTGATTTGGGAAACACGGACCTCTAAGGACCACTTCTAATGAGATGTCCCCTCCACACGATGCTTGTGAGGTCCCCCATATGTGCTTGCATGCTCTTTAGCATGTTGTCCCCAGCATCTCCCTGTGTGAGCGCACAATTTATCTACCCTTGTCACTGGTTGAGACCTTCATATATTGTGATGCTGGCATTTACCTTAACAATCTTGCAGGTATGCAGTGGCTACACTGTGGCTTCTAGGATCCCTGAAGACTAATGGATCTGAGCATATTCCTCCCCAGCTTTTACTGATGATGGAATCCTCTCATGGAACGCCCATGTTCCCGTCCTTACACCAATGGAGTCTTACTTAATCCAGCTTGAGGCAGTCACGACATGGTTTTCTTCTTTGGTTATCCCTGACCTTTGCCTTTCTGTACATATTTTAGAATTAGTTAGGTTTGCAAATACCCACAAAAATGTTCTAGGGTTCTGACTTGGTTACAGTGTATCTGATTTCAGCTGAGTATTATTATTAGGGCGCATTGTTATTGGGCCCTCTCATTCGTGATCCTGGAATAACACTCCATTTCCTAGAACACAATGACTTTTGTCTTCAGTGTGTGCTCTTACACATACGCTGTATTTCCAAGGTTTCAAACGATTCTGATGTCATATAAATGCGAAGGATTTAAATTGTGTGCATCTGAAAGTTATTCATGATTATGGGCCTGCTCATGCATTAACGACCCAAAGAAAGACTGTAACAAGCCGTAGAATGTTCTGGAAATGTTCTAAGGGTGGAGTCTTGATGGGTAGATGAAAACGTGCTCTGGGAGTGAGTTAGACACTTGTTTAGTTTTATTTGTTGTTATTATTAGAAGCCATTTGTTCTGTATACATTAATTATTCCCATCTATAATATACAAATTTGGTAATTGTGAAGTTATAACCATGTTTATGAGTATTTGTCACTGAAGTGTAATAAAAACAATTAGTTTCTAGAAAGTCCTTCCCCACATTCAGTACTATTAATTCTGATTTCTTTTTATGGCCTCCTCAATCCGACCTTTAAAACTACCACCATTTTCAACTGTTAATCAATATGTTTAGGTTATATCTTGATTGAACCCCTAAAGTCCACAGGGGGATGAAACAGCTAAAAACAAAATTAGTACCACAGAAATTAAAAATAAAGTCTGAAAAAGAAGTCCATATATGCATGGGAAAAATGTAGAGGACAAGACATCAGAGTACCGTATCTGTCCACCCAAGGGACAGGCATGACATCAGAGGACCGTATCTGCCCACCTGAGGCACAGGTATGACATCAGAGGACTGTATCTGTCCACCTGAGGGACAGGCATGACATCAGAGGACCGTATCTGTCCACCTGAGGCACATGTATGACATCACAGGACTGTATCTGTCCACCCGAGGGACAGGCATGACATCAGAGGACCATATCTATCCACCTGAGGCACAGGTATGACATCAGAGGACCGTATCTGTCCACCTGAGGCACAGGTATGACATCAGAGGACCGTATCTGTCCACCTGAGCATAGGCATGACACCAAGCCACCAGGACTCACTTGTAACATGCACAAAGGTGAACTCATTCCTACATCTGCTTCTACCTTCCGAATTTCCATTCCTATTATAATAAACCACAAGCTTGCAGGTGCTAAGTTAAATCCTGAACGACCCCTTTCATTCCTGCATAGGCAGGCACCGTAGGAAAGATGGCTCTGGATGCAGGGAGAGATGCAGGAATTGTCTGTAGAGAATCAAAAGACAGTAGTAAAGCTGGATGAAGCTGTTCCACATCTACAGTTCTTGGCTTTCTTTTTGTTACCATGTGTTGGGGACTCTGAACAGTTCTAGCCTCCTCTAGTTCCACGCTTGCTACAGCCTACTTTTTTCTTCCCATTGATATTAAGTTAAATGCAAAGAGATGCCCTATGACCCGCTGAAATATCAGTGCCCTGGTTTAGGCCTCTAATGCCTGCAGTCACTTTGCCTCTGGATTTTCCTTGTTCCAATTCCCTTCCTACTCAAGGCACCACATGAAACAGGAGTAACAAAGAAGTTCATTGGGAACACTTCATTCCTCTTCTTAGAAGACTTTAATAGCTTTGTTTTGCCAAGGGAACAGAGATGAAGACACCGAGCTCAGGACCTCAACCCTCTGTCCAAGGAGTCTTTCCATCCTGGCTGCAGTGTGGGGAACACACCCACGTCGGCCGCTCATGCCTGAAGCCTATGCCTTGATTTCTTCTTTTCCGCCCCATCACCGTGTGGCTGTGTACATCCTACTTTCGGAACTCCTGTCTATAGAAGAACTCAGCGACACCTCCTGCCTACACTTAGGCTGCCTTACATCAGCCCGAAGACTCTTTCGGCCCATGTCACCGGCATCTTACCCAGGGCTTCTTTATGGCAACGGGCACACTGTGTGCCACCCAAGATTTCCCCCATAATTCTTCTGGTAGACTGTGAGCTTCAGCCAGGTACACACGTGGCATCCCATGCACAGACTGTTAGTACTGATACTTGTGATCAAAGCCTCCTCAAGTTGGAGCTGATCACATCCATATCCAGCCTCAGCACACAGCCTAGTGTCTTTGAGTCATGAGATTCCGAGTGATATGAGGACCGTCATAACACCCAGCTATATTTAATTCTTAGCTCATTACTGCGAAATATTGTTCTCAATCTCCGCTTGTGTTCATGATTCACAGAGAAGACACTGTTCCAACCAGCTCTCTTTGTGTTTTGCCTTCCGTCCACATCACATGTTCTCAGTGACTTTTGTTCATGTTCTGAAGGCCTTAAAGATCACGGTATCCCACAAATCGTCCCAGAAGTACGTGTTTTCCACGTGAACTTTCTGTGCCTAGTATCTGCATTATTCTTAACCAGTTCTTTGTTGCACGTTTTATTTTTTTAAAACCATTCATTGTTCTTTTTCCCCCAAGAGCTGGAAATTTCTTCCTAACCGCACTATAAACTGTTTGTGGGTGGGGGAGCCGTGTGACTCCATTTTCTTTACCGCGGCATCTAGCAAAGGGCTATTTTCGTTGAATGAACCATTTTGTTGGAAACAGCATGTTCAGCAAGATTTTTATGCTGAATATTTCCTTTCTTGCAGTGGACTAGAGTCAAGATTTAAATTTGTTAGAGATATTCCTGTGATGTATCAAATACCACATGATTTATGGCAACTGGCAACATAGTTGTTACTGAATTTGAAGATATGCCATACGAAATGCTCAATTACTTGGTAAGAACCTTTCACTTCTTGATAAAACAACTACATTCTTAAAAATTTCTGTAACTAAAATTAATAGTTTTAATTTGGAAGAATTTTAAGTGAGATTTTATATCATTTGGTTACCATTACTCACTTTAATTTCAAAAGATAACTTGCACATCTTTGTTTACTAGCTGCCAGAAACCTTATATGTTATTTAGTTTTTACACCTATAACAATAAATTCTTTTTAGAAATTATTATTTTATTTTGTGACAGTGTGTGGATCAAATGCAGGTGGGTGCCTCGGAGGCCAGAAGAGGGCGTTAGGTTCCCTGGAACTGGAGTCATGGGTACTTGTGAGCTGCCTGATGTCGGAGGCAGGAGTTGAAACGGAGTCAGAAGCATAACACATGCACACACACACACACACACACACACACACACACACACACACACATGCATGTATATGCAACTTAAATGATGTTACCATGTAAGGGGAGACAGTGCACCAAGTAAAACCTCCACTGCCAGAAACTGTTACATCTTGTCCAGTCAATGACAAAGGGGTCCACAGATACCTATTACCTTACTAAGGCTGGGGTCACGCCCCCCAAACGGATGGTATGGTCCTACTGCTGAAGACACAGCTTATTTATATCACTGGATATGAGGAAATCAAGCCAGTGTCCAACCAGAAGCTTCACCTATCCTGGTTAGCATTCATGATGCTGGAAGGTGCTGTATATACAGGTAGTAAAAACAGAGGTAATTATCGATGTCACCCATCTACAGACACTGCAAACTATGACAAGGCACACCAGCCAGGAGGATACACAGTCCCATAGAGCAGAGCCCTGCCTGCAGGATACACTACTCCCATAGTGACAATGATATTATGGGAGTAACCACCCACTGTGAAAAATGGATGAAAGGCCCATTCCATGAGATGGAATCCATACCTAACACTTTAAAATGGGCCAAGAACTTTAGACTAGATAGGTCACAGGCCTTAGGGAAAACCTACTACAATTCTCTTCTCCTTTATTAGACGGTACTTAAAGCAGAGACCCACAACTATATAGAGAGAGTGAGCAATGGTCATGGGACCACTGGGCTCTACGTGAGAAGTCTCTATCAAACCCTTCCTATTCCGGCTTGGGGGTCTTGGAGAAAGATGAGCTGGACAGACTGTGAGAGGCGTAGGTAGTGGATAGCTCCAGGGGAACACCGCGTTTTGGACACATTGCTGTGATACATATAGGAGCTCACATGGTCTGGGACATCTGCAGAAATCGTCCACCAGTCCAACCCAGAAAGACATCCCAGCACAAGAGAGGAGACAGATACAAAATACGGCCCTAACCAAGAAGCTGTTCCCAACTATTATTTGCTGACAAAGGGAAAAATCAGTTCCCCTCCCCCAGTGGCATGCCCTAGGGTTTCTATCAACCACCCTGCAGGCCGGGCCTGACCCACACAAGACACACCACATGTTTGGTTTATGTTGCTCACTTCCAGGAGTACTTTTTTGTCTTATTCATCTTCGCTTGTTTTGAACTTAGCTTTTAGTTTTGTTTGGTTTTTTTGGGGAGAGAAATAGAGAAAGAACACGAAGGAGAGACCAGGAATCCACTTTGAGAAGGAGTGTAAATAAAGAAGGTGTGTTTTACATACAGAAGAAAGGCATGAGAAACACAGAAATCAGAACCAGCTGTGAGGCTCACTGCTGATTCCACAAATGATCTCAACTCCATGGTTGATACTAAGTCATTCTCAAGAGAATAAAAACTGAAAGACAGTCTCCTCCCTGCTAGGCGATTAGTAGGAGAACAAGGCACAAAGGCACAGTCAGCTCACACGGTTGAGAACAGAGGTTTGGCCTGCAGTTCTGAGGAGAGATAAGGGTTAGAGGCAGACCGGGTGTTTGACAGAGGCATTTAAATGCCAGGCTAAAGAAGGGAACTTTAGTAGATTCTGGGAAGCTCTTTGAGAAATCGGATTAAGAGGCTGATGGAGCAGCGTGATCAAATGGTGTTCCACAGCCCTGGAAAGATGCAGGTAGAAGAAAGAAACCTCTCTCCAGAGGAGCTGCTCCACCCAGGCCCACACAGCTGTGCCCTAATTACTCTTGCTGCCCAGAAGCATGCTCACTCCAGTTCAGCATGTTCCTCTCCCAACTTCCGGGTCAGTCCTGTGCCTGACAGGGCAAAGCCTGACCCACATTCACTTTCAAAGTGTACTGTCGCCATTTTAAGGACCAGGCATGATGCATTTATCTTGTCTATGTAAAAGGGGATATTACTCCACAACCATCCACAGAGCTATCGGAGGAACATCTAAGGCGGGGATGCACTTAGATCCATCATTTTCCCATCTTGGCTCCTACCTCTCTCTGTAATTCTTATGATGCTAGCCACTGCTTCAATTCCACTTACAATTGAACCTGTAATTTGGGCAGGGCTGGGAGAAGGTAGGCTCATCTTTGAAGGTCTCTTCTGGGATGAAATGCTCAGTCATATACCTGGCAAGCTAGTGCGGGCTGTCAGTCAGCAGCCCCTCAGTTCTTTTTATACAGGTTCCTTCTTATACTGGAATATATGGAGTTTCTTATGACATGACAGTTGGGCTTCAAGAGTAAATACTTGAAGAAGAAAAAGGGGGAGCTGTCAGTGTCTTAAAACTAACTTTCAAACTGGCCGGCTTCATTTCTGTTTCATTCTGTACGTCAACCACAATCCTATCCAGAGCCAACAGGAGGTGAACCAAACACCACCTTCTAACATGGGAATTGTCAAAAGAATCTGAAGTCTTGTTTGCTTTCTTTGAGACAGTTTTCTCATGGAGCCCAGGTTGGTGTCAAACTCGCCCTGTAGCCCAGGTTGGCCTGGAATTTATCACACTCCTACCTTTGTTCCTAAGTAATGGTGTTACAGATATGTGTCACTGCATCTTCATTGAAGTTATCTTAAATCTAAAAGAAGCATAAGACTACTTAGCAATTACATATTATTCTGAATTCCTATGTCCATGTTTCCTGGAAAGCCGTATGCCGCTCGGGTAATGCCGTGTGCGATCCACCCCAGTAGGGCCAACGAATGCTTTTTAGCTCAGCAAAGGTCCTCTTTCCAGAGAAACTGATTTTGGTGCTGAATTTACTTGCTACACTTGACCCATCTCAATTATTTATAAGATATATTACCTGGTCCTTACAATTTTGAATAACGTGGTAATTGACTGAATTATTTTGAATTGGCTGTTTCAGCAGGAAAACACCCAACTCTGAAGTGCTTACCTGACATTCCCAGCATACCTCAGGTCCTTCCATAAAGCCACTTGGAGTTTTTCTTGCTATCCCAACACTTTTGCTTTAGGCAAACTATTCCACGGATTCCTTCAGATTTCCCATACAATTTGAAGAACACATTGTACGCTTGTCTTTTCAATATCAAACATTATAACTTTTCAAATTGTGTTACAGGGCGTGCGTTTGTTTTCTTATATATGGAACTATACCTGGAAGGTTATAAAACTAAAAAAGATCCAATTCAAAAGAATAAGCAATATCATAAAAAGGTAGTTACTGGGTAAACATTTCTTACTGAAGAGAAAATATTGTTTCCTCAAGTCAAAATAATATCTATTTGTAATAGAAGACTCTGTGTACAGCAAATTGTATTTAAGAAGTGAATGCTATTTTATTTAGGGGCTTCAGTGAAAACAATAAAAGAGTAATATGACTTTAAGAAAATCCAGCCAAGTATCAAAAAGCTGACTCAACATTTTAAAAAACGAAACTATTAGATTCACATGCCAGAGAGCTAACGCTGTGAGTTTGAGGGGGAAATGCTGGGAAGCAAAGTTTCGTGAGTATGCATGCAGAACTGAACTTGATATAATACCATTATTCCATTCATGGCTTTTAAATTGGGAGTTTGGTCAAAGCAGAATTGATCATTTATTCTAAATTATAATATTAAAAATTAAAATAGCAGATCATTCAAAATATTCATTTCTCAGCTGAAGCCCAATGACCATCAGTCAACAACAGTCAACAACAGTCATAAACCACCACTGTTGTACTGAACTCTGGCAAGACAGGGATGGCAGCTGATAACACAGTCGTGGATGATTGCAGTTCCTCCAACATCAGCGAGTAAAAGACTAGAAAGAAGATCAGTCAATGACCAGTGATGAGAGAGGAGGGAGGGGAAGACAAGGGACACAGGGATTGTGGAGACTTCTTCCATTAGTGGTGGGGGTTATTGCTTTACTAATTACAGGGACCACTTCATCAGAAAATGAAGAAAAAGTTTAATCAGCCAAGCATCATCTTACTGTCTGGCTGCACTGAGGCTAAAATACGTACTACAGATGAATTCAGCACCGGCTTACATGGAGACACACGCAGCCTGGAAATGTCAGTGGTCTTCTTTCCCATGATTTCTATAGTGGGGGTGGCCGAGAACCAAGAGGGTTACTGTCCCTATCACGTGGACCTTTACGAGAAGCTGCCTTTAGCATCTTGCACTTAGTAACTTCTAGCCCGCATCACTCCACTGCTGCCTGTCACCTCCCCATCTCCATCTTACTGCAAACCTGGCACTTGGCTGATCCTTGGTGATTCTAGGCCGACACTTGCTTGAGGTGCGACAGGCAGCCTCCAGCTGCGTGCAGTCTGAGGACTCTTAAGGTAGGGACTCAGAATTGGGAACAGGGTTTTGTACAGCAGGTGTAAGGTGAGGATACTGGATCTAAATCTAAAACAACATACTGGGGACATACGGTGGGGATGGCCCAGTGACAAAGAGTGCGGACTTTTGCAGAGGACTGGAGTTCTAGTCCCAGCACCTACACCTACCTGCTCACAGCCACCTTACTTCCAGCTCCAGGAGATCCAGGACCCTCTGCTTGTCTCTGCAGGCACTACAATTGCTTGCCTATACCATTCTCAGACATAAGCACATGCATGAAATTAAAGACAGCAAAACTAATCTTAAAAGGACCCTATCCATCCACGTAACAAGTCAGACACAGAGACAGAGAACTCAGTGAGCTTTAAAGCCCCCACCTGACTTACAAAAAAATCTGCGTTCAGAATGTGGGCATTACAATTAAGGATTCATAAATTATTAAAACATGTTCGTGATCTTTAAGGAACATTGCCCTTCCTCAGACTGAGAGCTCTCCGGCAACACCATGGTTGGTCGTGAGTAAAACGAAGGTGGACCTCAGCAGGTATCAGAAGGCTCCCTGAGACCGGGAGGAGACACTTTGGAACTTAAGTATTTGGTTTTGAATTTGTCTGTGATACTGGGAAAATCAGGGCATCACAGCACTGGGTAGCTACTGAGAGATTTGTAAAGGAAGCTCCACAATTACATTCTCTTGTATGCTACTCGGCCAGTCCTGAAAAAACTGGTCCTGATTGGCTTATATCCCATCTCTCTATAATGACAGAGAATAAAATAAACTTAAGCCAAATCAGGGGTTGCTTGTTTCTGGCACACCCTGACCCCTTTTGGCAGTGTTGGGTTCAACCCCCAAACTCCCCCCCTCCACACACACACCGCCAAGAGCTCTGCCTCTGGGCCACTACAGTCTCCCATGTTCTACTTTTCCAATTCCTGATCTTCCCAAAGCCGTTTTCTTGTGTTGCTACAAGTAGATGGAAAACTCCTGGCACTGGACAATTTTAGCTCCTCTGGACATGTCAAATTTAAAGGCAACAGTGAAGAAACTCGACGAGGAGATGAATTCGAAGGGAAAAATCCCCAGACAGTGGATTTAGTAGGGCGTTTTCCACGTTTCCTACTGCACAGGCCTGCCAGACTTACTTTGAACGCCTGAGCTAAAGCATGCTTTAAGAAAAATCACGTTTTTCTTGTTTCTTACCTTAATTGATTTTTCATGGGAAGGAAAAGCCTCTCTAATGCTCTTAATAAAACAGGGTCAGGAAACTGTCACCTGATCACATACCAGTGTAAAACACCGGCTGACGCTGGGTCTTTACCTTCTTCACTAGTCACAATCTCCAAGACAATTTCCAATTTTTGCTCTTTTACACCCACCCTCCTAATCTCTCCTCTTTTCGGCATAATGAATCCTGTTTCAGCCAGATCATGCAGGTCTGATTTAGCCTGCAAAAATGTCAGTCAAAGCAAGCAAGATGTATGCCTTGGCCCAGAGTGTTCAAGGCTTCAACGAATCACAGGTTTAGTTTTGTCAAATGAAAGGCAATTACACTTAAAAAAAAAAAATCTGTGGAGGTATGTCTTTTAGCTCACAAGAAAAGCATTCTAAAAATGTCCAGAAAAGGGACATACACCAACAGAGGAGATAAAAAATAGTATTTATAGCACATTTCTTTCAATTAAAATATTTCTTCCCCGAACTTATTTCATCAAGCACGTGGTAAAAATTAGACTAATGAATTGCTGATTCTGTTAGACCATAGCAATGGTTAGATGATTAATGAACCTCACGACTGTTAGACTCTGTCAGGAAGAAGTTGGTAACTAGGTGTCGAAACACTGAGGGACGTGCTAATTTCTTCCAACTTCCACTTAAGCACCAGACACACTATAAAATATCATTGAGAATATTCCAGGTAATCATTTTGTAATTGCTGCTCTCAGGATAAAGTTTTAACAATGCAACCCCCATTTTCATCTTGTATCCAATTTCCATAAAAGGCAGACCGTGCTCTGTTGCCATGACACTCCATCGCTAGCTGCAGCAAACCTGTAGGGTTCAGAGTGCTGCACTGTAGGGGGGTCGCCAGTCCTGACTCAGCAGGTGCAGCTCAAGATGCTGTTCCACACGGTCTACGCCTGCCTTCAGCTAATGCTGGGCTGCTCCAAACAATGGTTATCAAGATGGTAGTAGCCCCATTGAGCTGTCTGAAACATCTCATCTCTCTCTGTTTCTTATACAAGATAGTTTTTGTGACCGTGTGTGTGTGTGTGTGTGTGTGTGTGTGTGTGTGTGTGTGTGTGTGGTGTGTTCACGGTAGAGAAGAGTTGTGAAGGCATAAGCATTTCAAACTGTGCTTCAGATCAGGTGATGACGGTAAGGTGGACTGTCCCAATCAAGCTATTTTGCCTCCCAACTGATCACTACATCTAAGATCGGTTAAGTGTCTAACTGTTTGGAAAAACCTCTAATCGTTCTCCTGGGAGGATCTGTAAGGAAGGAGAGCACAGAAATGAGTAGGACTGGAATATCAGTTCCACAACCTGCTGAAAACATGGCACTGCATGTGAAACACATCAAGAGGCAATGCAGTGTGGAAGAATGGAAGGTGAGGAGAGGCAAGAACCCTTGGCTGCTCATCCCAAGGGCACTGAGAACCATGAGCCACTCCACCCTAGCTGCTCAGATATTTGTCTGTGGGAGGGGATGATGCTTCCTACCCGATGTTAAGGCTCATACTTGAAAAATCTTTTCAGTTATTAACTGAGTGCTTCAAATTCCATAACAAGTGGCTTCCTAAACGCTCTTGGACTAAAATGATATGTTTTAGAGGAATTGTCTTTACAGTATTTATTTTGTGATAGAGTCAAACTTTAAATGGGAGGGCATACTCTTGAAAATTCCTGCTTTTAGGAATCAAAGGCCCGGCTGTATATCATCTGCTCAAGCACGTAGATGTAATACAAGAGTCCATCAATAATTTTAAAAGACCAAGATGAACTTCTGTAAATTACAACTTATTTATTCTAGTATTTTTTAATCCTTTTATCCAAGCTTACTAACTGGTGTCACTAAGGAGAATTCAAATAGTTATTACCTAGGTTTTGAAGCTGGCCATTTTAAATTCGAGCACACTTTTGCAGACTACAGCTCACTCTTGAAGTTTGTTTTATTGATTTCGAATATGTCATTTTCTCAGCCTCTATTATGGCATGTGCGAATGATGAAAGTTTAATTTTCATTTGTGGGAAGATCTATGCCTCAATATGCTTTTGACACACTCTGGCTTTACAGAGACTGTTATTAATTTTGAGTAAGTTTCATCGGAGAGCTTTCTCCCAGCTCTGCTGAAACCCCCTTGTTCTGCCCCACAGGTTTCAGTGCTTGAGTCTGACGGTGTCACCTCACAGCCTTGTCCATGAAGCCATTGTGAAAATTGGCATAATTTTGAATTTACACAATGGACTTCAAGACATAATGGTCCTAAAATAGCAACTCTATGTGAATATTTCTATGGTTTATTTGATAGATAACAGGAGCCTCTGTGTTTCCACGATACTAACCATCCCTGAAAACCTTCAGTTTTCAAGAAGAGCAGCAACTTTGGGGATAGTAAAACCTACCTCTTACAGATACTAACAATTACAATTCTGGAGATCTTTCTAAGGAAAAAAAAAGTGGAATACTAAACCAAAAACTTCATTTTGAGTACTAGTTTTGAAGAGATCTATGCAAATGAGGAAACTTTTTAACCTTAATTCATCATTTTCGTGGCCAACCTGTGAACAACACTTCTTGGAGGTGATGGAGGTTGGACTCTTTTATACCATTCAAGGACACAGGCTCATGGCAATGGATACTCAGCAATGGGGTAAAAGAAGCAATGGCTACTGCTTAGTGGATATCTAATATGTATAGTAGGATCAGAGAGCCCTGAATATGCATAATCTTATAAGGTACTTGGCACAGGGCTGAAGAGATGGCCCAGTGGTTAGAGCATTTGCTGCTATTCCATAAGATTGGGGTTTAGATCCAAGCACCCAAAGGGTTTGAAAATCTAGTCCTGCTGGATCTGACACTGTGGGCACTGTATATATGCTGCGCACAGATATATATGCAGGCCAAGTTCCCTGGTATATTAATACATTCACCATTTATTAAAGAAGAAAAATTTGCATAGTAATGAAATGAATTTCATATTTACTTCTGCACAAAAAATTAAATATTGGCTAAGTATTGGATGTTTCAGGACAAAGAACGTCTTCAGCATTTTTCATACCAGGTCAATACTCTGAATTATAATCAACACCTAGACGCTACTTTGTATAAATATGTAGTAAAAAACCATCAACAATATGTTTATGACCATTTCAGAAGTTGTTAAAAATTATTTTCTAACTAACCCTAAGCCAAATTTTGCTTCATTATCTTTATTAAATTCAAGTCAGCAACTGAAACAGTAATTTTACAAACCAGCTATTCTAACATAATACAGTCACGGAGTTAGCAGCTAGTGATTTGATAATTCTAAGAGATGGTGGGAAGAACACATTCAAGTTACTGTTTTTCTTAATTAAGCTACACATAAAAATAAAATAAATAACCCTAAAAGTCATACTTATGTCGTATATGTCTTTAAGCAACTGAAATGAGCTATCTCAGATGACAGACAGATCTAGAGCTTGAATCAAGAAACAAGTAATTCCAGAGTTCACATCAGTCATCTTCTCAAACTATGAATCCCATTGCTACAATGTACATCTCATTGCTACAATGTACATCCCATTGCTACAATGCATCCCATTGCTACAATGCATCCCATTGCTACAATGTGCATCCCATTGCTACAATGTGCATCCCATTGCTACAATGTGCATCCCATTGCTACAATGTGCATCCCATTGCTACAATGTGCATCCCATTGCTACAATGTGCATCACATTGCTACAATGTACATCCCATTGCTACAATGTGCATCGCATTGATACCATGTACATCCCATTGATACAATGTATATCCCATTGCTACAATGTGCATCTCATTGTTACAATGTGCATCCCATTGTAACAATGCATCCCATTGATACAATGTACAAAGCAGCCAGTAGGTGCCAGGATCCACAGACAATGTAACTAATCCCTCCATCAGTCTGACTTTTATCAACACACTCCTGTTACAGATGGGATGAGCCCCAAATATACATTGGAAACTTAATTGACATCTTCACCTGCTGTAAGAAGGGCAACACACAGAATTACTTAGGTACTTCAATATTTTTTGAAACATTTTATTTTACTTATTTTTATGAGTGTTTTGTCTGCACAAATGTCTGTGTGCCACATGTGTGCCTGGTACCCTCAGAGATCAGAAGAGGGCATCACATTTCCTGAACTTTAAACTTAGATCACTTTCAGATGCCACAGGGGTGCTGGGAACTCAGTGCAGGCCACCCCAAGAAGAAAAAGTGCTCTTAACTCTTAGACATTGCCCTAGCCTCAAGGACTGTGAGTTTTTAAGCCCAGTTTCCCTGTGTTGCTTACTTTTGTATACATTTCAGCTCTATAGAATACTGTCAATGTGCACTACTTAAACATATCACTGCATTAGCATCCTTTGAGACAGGAACTTCAGTGCTGGCATTCCACCTAGGATGGTCCAGTCTCCGGGTCCAGTGCACGAGGAGGTGGCCTCCATACATGACCTTTATAGTTTGAATGAAATGTTAGAGTAATGTTCCTTGTTGAACAAGTTATTTCTTTCCTTTCATTGTTTTGCAAACTGACCCTGCCCGATAATGGACAACACGCAGACTTTGATGAACTCCTCTGCGTTCTTCACATGATCGAATGGCAGCAGGCCATTAACGGACACTTGCTTGTTCATTTGCCCATATTTTTGAAAGTAGATTTGTATTAGTAAGAAAACCTGACAAAATAGCTTATTGATATTACAGAACTGAGTGACAAAAATATATAAGGTAACTGTCTTCTGTGGAAAAATTAGTTTGTTTTCTTGCTAATTACTATTAAAGTACAATAAATGAAGATACATTTTTAGAATGTTTTCCCCTAATTCCAAGGTAAATGTAACAATTCTGAAATATAAGATTAAATCACCCATAATAACACATAAGAATCTTCCTTTAAAGTAAATATTGGGAGAAGCTAATAGCTTCCTGAAACTGTCAGATGAAGCCGATAAGAGGAATATGCAAAGTGCTCAGAACTGCTACAGGGGGGAGCTAAATAAAAGTAATGTGGGGTGTGTTCTCTCTTAGACAAGGGAGTGAATTAGTGAGGAGAAGGAATGGTGGAGTTCCTAAAATAAGGAACAGGAACAGATGAGAATACGTGGTGCTTCTGTAATAAGCCTGGCTCCCAGGGTTCCATCTTCCCAAGTGTCATCAAGTCACGAACTAACAAATCTGAGCATGAGATTAATAAATGTTCGCTGAATCCCTAAAGGAGAACAAAGGACTGAGAGCCAAATGGTCCCAGGATTGGGGTGGTGGGTGTGGGGGTTCACAGCTCATGCCCCAGCAAAGCAGGTTCAGCTCCATATCCTTAATTAGTCAATTAAATGAGCCGAATTATTAATGAAGAGCAGAGAAAGCAGATCTATTTAATGAGGCCATATTGGGAAAACGAACACAGCGAGTCATGGATCAATTGTCAAGTGTATCTTTGAGGTCCTCACGTCCGGGAGAGGGAGGTCTAGACAATGGAGGAGGCACACCCAGCTGAGGAGCCCAGTCAGGTGTGGTTCCTGCCCGCTACTAGTGACTTAGCCCCAATCTCCAGTCAGGTCCTTTCATAAGCTAGAAAACGTTCTCAAGGAGACAGTTCCTCCTCTGGCAGGCCCCAGGACTTCAATAGTTTCTAATTTCCTTTGCTGTTCGTTATTTCAAAGTCTAACAGCCAGGGAGCAGGACACAGGCGTCTCTTCAGAATATGCTCAGCAGTGCCTGGCAGGCGGGTTCTACTGACTGGCCACGACTTCCCAGCGATTGGTGATGCACATTATTCTATCTCAGCGCACCCAAAACCGTGTTTATCCTTTACATATAGATACATGGAAAGCTTAAAGAGATGATAGGGTTTACAAAGTCACGGAGACAGAAACTGGACTGGAGTCCATGCCCTGAGCATTTTGATATTTGAGCTATAATTGCTATAATTCAATTATTGAGTATTTAGCACCTTACCCCTAAGAAATGACAAATTCTTGGTTAGAGAGAGAAAAAGTGAACCGGTGACTGAGTGCTTGTCTGTAAGCACAGGGCTGTCAGTGAGGTGGGAGGCAGAGGCAGGAGAACAGAGCCACCTTGGCAAGCAGGCGCAGCACAGGGCAACACGCAACCCTGACTCAAACAAGATGAAGGCAGGGACAGAGCAAAGTTATACCAGAATGGAAAGTCATACGAGCAGATTTCAAAGAGCCAATGGTTAAAGTGTGATTATTCGTACGGTTGTGTGAGGAAAACACCATCATAATTGTTGGTAGGCTGCAATGCTCATAACTTCTGGTCATTGGAGGCAGGAGATGTTAGTAAGCAGCCTACTGTGTGTATTCCGCTTCAAATCCATGGACAGAAGGGACATGAGAGTGCAAGAGCCAAGGTACAGCCACTGTGCCCCAGAGGTCACCTCCGAAGCCTCTGTTAGACCTCAGGGGGCATGTGTGAACCAGCATTCCACATCCTGCACTTTTTCAGGAGTTCTCCCTGTGCGGAACACACCCTTTAACAGTCACGGAACATCGACTGCAGTAGTTCAGATCACATCGGAGAGTAAACCAAACGAAATGTCCTCTCGTTCGTGACCCAATATCTGTGTGGGGATGGGGGGAGGTGCTGGCAAGGAAACAGGTGGAATGCACATTACCTCGGGTGACAGGGCCGCGAAGTGCGCAGCAAAGGAAAGGAAAGTTCATCAGAGGACCTGGACGGTGATGTTAAGTGCAGAATACTTTAACGTAGCCAAAATGTCTGTTTAAAACGTGCTGTATCAAGGGGCGCACTATGAGGAATTAAATTCAGCTCATGGTGGGTCATAGACCTAAGTGGGAAATGTGAGTTTATTAAACTTGAAAAGACACTGCAGAAGGAGACCTAGACAACTTGAGGTGATGTCTTTAGAAGTGACAGCAAAGGTACATCTGCTCCAGGAAAGGACTGGATAAACTGGCCTTCATTCAGGTAAGAAGTCTTCCTTACAAATGACATTAAAAATGAACAAACAAGGGATATGTGAGAAAAACCACACAGGCCATGTTGGCACAGAACTTTCATCTAAACATAAAATAAACTTCTAAGATACAACAAAAATGAAACAATGGCCCAAAGAACTTAAGAAACACCTCCCAAAGAAAGTTAAATGTGGGAGGCCATATGGAGAGATGCATATTGAGCCAAGGAGATGGAATACCCAGCATGCCCCAGGTAGAGTATTACCCAGCATGCTCGAGGTAGAGTATTACCCAGCATGCCCGAGGTAGAGTATTACCCAGCATGCCCGAGGTAGAGTATTACCCAGCATGCCCGAGGCCTGTGTTCCTGTCTAAGAAACACCACTGTTCAAAACAACACAAACACAGGAAACAAAGGCCCTCTTGTTGACACAGCTGCATGCCAACCGCCCTGCAGCTCCTGTGTGGCCTGCCTTACATCATCCATGAGTCCTCCAAATGCTTGGAGGGATGACCACTGCCAATGGTGGCCTGTCTCTGCCGCAAATAGCCCGTTTAGTCCATATTAATTTGGGGTTTTTCTCTTTCATGATGCCTAAAAGTTGGTGCTCAGCTAGAAAAGGACAAAGAACCCTGTGCGCAAGTTGTTGAGCCTCCACCTTTTCCAACAACAGGGATGTTGACTCTTGGCTACAAATTGCTCATGTGTCCTGGAGAAACCACAAGTTCTAAGGGACGTCATAGCTGGAGAATAGAGCAGTGTACAGGTAGGTCTGCCAATCCAGGTGCACAGCTTGTATTCATATTGACTTGTGATTTCTTTCACAGGCTTATTCGGGTTGTAGGTTTACTGCAACAAGGTTATTCTACGCATTTCAGTGTATCTGACCTTCTTAGTAACAGAACAGTCACTATTGTACCTGCATTTGTTTAATGGATCAAAGTTCAAAGAACTCACTTCACTGCCCCAAGACAAAGGCACTTTAGAGAAAAGCTATGGTGGCACTTATCCAAAATGGTTGGGCTCCAAGATTTTTTTTCCTAACACAACAACTGCAAAAATTCACAGAGCAAAACCAAATCCCAGCCTCTACCAGCAGCAAATGCGTTTTGAGTTGTTGGTCAGTTAAGTGTGCCTCAGTTTGAGCAAGTAAAAGAGAGTAACAGTGAAGAAAATATTTTAGTGCATTAGGAAGCACATAATTCTTTGACCGTGTTTCCCAAATGGAGAACTTAACCGCTGGCCACACTTGCCAGACACACAAAAGGCCATATAGAGTGTGTATTATACCAACAGGTGCACATAAACCCCCAGAAGCACAGTAAGGCCATAGCACTGCTGAGTGTGTCCCAACCTTACTTCTCTTACCTCAGTCAATGTGACCCCCACCCCCCACCCCACAGATTGTTCACAGCAAGATGCTGAAAGGGTTGCCGACCAACGGGCAAACACACAGAGTGTAATTACCGTCATCTTTAATATGTGCTTTAATAGCATTGCAGGCCAATTTCAAGCACTTCAAGTAATGTATTATTATAACAGAAAAGTTTTTTTTTAAATGAAACAAGCCTTTTGCTATCATTTTCAGCTTTCTTTTGATAATGTGAATTGATTTTTTTAAAAAAGAGTTCCAATTGTTAGGGCTTTGAACGTCTCCCTCAAATGGGTCAGGGTCTTACTTCCCAGGTTGTGTTGTAGAGCATGAAAGGCTGCCTGGGTTTTCTCAGGACTTTCCTCCTCAGGGGGCCTCTCATGGATCATTTTTCTCAGAAGAAAAGAATCCATTGACTGAGCCTATCCTAAAGCTAACAAACTGAGCTTTCCACTGGGCAAACGCAGCAGATTGAGTGCTGCTATTGACAAGGCTTCTGTAGTTAAAAATACAACAGACTCCACCTCGTCTGATTCACTCTCCAGTTCCTGGCCATTCTCCTGCTCTGCTGGCCATACTTAACCTTTCAGGCAAAGAGAACAAAGATATTCACTGCTATTGTCTATTTGTTTTTATAATGTGACACACACAGAGAGTCTGTCTGTCCATCCATCCATCAGTCCGTCTGTCCGTCCATCCATCCATTCATCCATCCATGTATCTGTCTCAGTCATGGGAAATACAAAACTGTCCCAATCATATATAACATATGTGTATTCCTTTCAAAAAGAAAGGTGCTTAAAATTCAATGGCTTAATTATACTAATAATAAGCTAACATATTTATCTTTCTTTCAATCCAAGATAATTACTTAACAGGAAAAGATATGCCCTATTAAATGATATAATTAAACTATAAATTATCTTAAAAACCACCCAGACAAGCTATTTAGGAGTATTTAAAAATAGTTATGTCATTTCATTTTTCATTTTAAAATGAAATACAAGTAAAAATGATGAAAATTTTTTATTTTCTTATTTTTAAAAATTTGTTTATGTGTACATGTGTATATGCATTTGTGGATGCATATTTGTGTGTGTGTGTGTGTGTGTGTGTGTGTGTGTGTGTGTGTGTGTGTTGTATGCACTTCTGTGGTCTCAGAAGCCAGAAGGGGACATCAGATCCTTGGAGGTGGAACTAGAGACATTTGTGGTTAACAAATGCCAGAGTCACATCCTCATGACTCTGCAATAAGTGTTCTTAACTCTGAGGCTTCTCTGCAGTCCAACACGGAAGGGAAATCTGTCATCTAAAGGATGATGGGAGATATCTTCTTACCAACTGGCGGTGAAGGTAGGAGGAGACAAACTTCTCTCTCATATAATTTAAGCAGTACTTGAGAAAATAAAGCCAGTACGATAACATTCACTCATGAAACTATACTTATTGTGAGCTTAGTAATTTTATTTGGTAAGGAGCATAATTAAAAAGTTCTGTGTATGTGTCACTGTGTGCAGGCTTGTGTGGCTGTGTAGATGTACATGTGTGCACAACAGAGGCTGATGTTCACGATCTTCCTTAGTCCCTGCTCACATTCTTTTTGGAAAGAAGCTCTTGCACTGAACTTGGGATTTTCCAGCAGGGCCCAGGGATCTGCCTGTCTCTGCATCCTTGGTACTAAACGATACAGGTTCAAACCACCTTGGCCCATGCTTGTCACAGGTGCTTTGAACTCAAACCCTGATGCTTGCAGACCAAGCACCTTACAAACTTACTCATCTTGACTTAAGCTTTTCTTTACCTAGAACTTGCTGTGCCTCAGGCTGGCCTGGGACTCCAAGATCTGTTTGGCTTTATCTTCTGGGATTAATGGTATGTGCCACCTTGCCTGGATCTAGACTTAGCGGCTACATAGGATCTCGCCCCAAACTCCTACTCCCTTAATCTGCAATCTCCCAGAACTTAGGATTCAGTTCCATACCAGCTCCTGTAATTTTAAAACCATATATTTTATATTTTTTCTTTCTCAGCTTTCTATGCTTGTTCAAAATGCTCTTCATGAGACTTAACCAGAGAACAAAGTCTATGCTGAGCCTTTTTGTGACTTCCTTTGTCAATGAAATGAATATAAACAACTTCACCTAATCCTTGTGTAGACACTTCAGAAAAAAGCAAAAAACAGCCTTGTTCTTCATTAGAATACCACAAAACAGTCTCCAGGTCACCGAAATTCTTCTCCACTGAGCCCTCTTGGGCCAGGTCTGCACAGTTCAAATCACACTCAGCCACAGTCTTCCGTATTCCTGCTAGGATGGCCCAGTAAGCCCCACTTAAAACATCCCACAGCCTTCCAAATCCAAAGTCCCCAAATCCACATTCTTCCAAACAAAAGCATGGTCAGGCCCATCACAGTAGTGCCCCCAGTCTCTGGGACCAACTTCTGTCTTAGGGTTTTACTGCTGTGAACAGACACTGTGACCAGGGCAAGTCTTCTAAGGACATTTAATTGGGACTGGCTCACAGGTTCAGAGGTTCAGTCCATTATCATCAATGCAGGAGCATGGCAGCATTCAGGCAGGCCTGGTGCAGGAGGAGCTGAGAGTTCTACATCTCCATCTGAAGGCTGCTAGGAGAAGACTAACTTCCAGGCTGCTAGGGTGAGGGTCTTAAAGCCTACACTCACACTGACACAACTACTCCAACAAGGCCACACCTCCCAATAGTGCCACTCCAGAGGTCAAGCATATTCAAACCATGACAGCAGCCCTTGGTAGGGTGTCGTAAGGAGTATTAATTGGACAACACATTGTATATATGTTTTTCCTGTAACTTGTGTAATGTTTGTGTTCTATATTCTGTGAAATGTATCTAGAAGTGGTTGGTGGTTCTTATCTGTAATTTCAGCACTTGGGAGGTAGAGGCAGGAGGATTATTGCAACTTTGGAGCCTAATTGCCTCCACACAGTGACGCTCCACAGTGAACTACCAGGAAGGCTTGAGAAAGAGACACCGACTCAAACAAAACAAAGGAAAAAACCCAGCAACAACAACAAAGACAAGGCAAACTGAAACAGGTTTATATAGCGTGTATTGAATCACTGTATCCAAGACAACTTTTATGCTTTTGTTTAAAAAAAAAGCATAACATTAAGCAGACCCCAATTAAGACATTGGTATACTGTGGCTATGATCTTTTCTTCAATGTTTTATATATCAGAAACTTTCTTCAAGAGACAACTTACTTGTCACAACTATAATAATTGTGTTGCTTACACCCCATGAGCAGAGGGTAGGGATTTGTTATCAATGCCACGCTGGTTGGTTTAAAATAAAGGTATATTGAGGCAGAAGTGCATTGAAAGAAACTGATTTTCTCAAGACACGACATATCCAGTCTAATTACCTGGACCATATCTGCATAAACAATACAGTTTAATGAGTGTTGATTTCAGAATGGAGAACGAACGCTTATGTCACCCACCCAGGATTGAGGGACAGTAACATCAATCTTGCTGTAATGACAGAGAGAACATCTAAAAGTGTCACATTGCATAGATACGGTTAATGATCCTATTCAAGTTATGAAACAGTTCTTATAAAGACAGAATTAGTCATCACATATATTCTCCTTAGTAATATATATATATATATATATATATATATATATATATATATATATAATATGAGAATTAATATAAACAATTATCCAAAATTAAAAGAATTGTCATGCAAAGACTTGTGTTGCAAAGCACGTGTTGTAATGAGATCACAGGGTCTTTCTCTGTAGGTTTGGTAACAGGTTTCCAGCAGAGGCAGACTTGTTTCCAGCCTTTCTGGCCTGTCTGTGTAGACAGCCATTGCGCCCATCATGGAGAACACAAACAAATGCAGGCAAGTACTCATGCACATGAAAAAACTAAAATATATAGTAATTCTGTATGAATTACTGGCAATATACTTAATACCAGTATCTTATTTATTCTTTCTTATTTTCACTAATAAAATGAAACTCATATTGTAAAGAATCAGCTTGTAAGTAAATAGTAAAATCTTTTGTATGGAGGCTGAATGGTGCCCATGACTGGGTTATAATTCAGACGTGTCACATAGAATTTAGTGTTATTGATGCACTTAAGACATAAATGTAATTAATTAATGTGAGAAGGTCTGGATGAAACTATTTTCTGGCTGTAACTTTAAGATGTATCTGTTGATAAGCCGATATGTTGAAACTCACGAACCATACCTGTACGTGGTCACTTATACCCTGAGTGACACATTACTGAGTGTTACTGACGTCACAGAGGGCTCTGGGCTTGGTAACAGCAGTGGCACTAGATAAACGTTTCAGAGGTTGAACAGCATGGTGGAATAAAACTAATTACCAACGCTGGTTTGCATAAATACTTCACTTCCCTGTCTGCTGAAAAAGAAATCAGCATTGGCTGAGTCCTTGCACTTCGCTATGTGTGCAGACGGTAAAGCACAGAAAAGCTGCTTTAAAGGGGGTGCGTGTGCCTACTCTGACTCTGCTAATGATGGTCTCCGCGTGGGAGCCATGGGTGTCTTGGTGACAGCAAACGAATGTGTATAGTGGCCTCCATAATAATGAGTGTAACTGCGCAATTTGGTTTTCATCTTTAATTGGCTTTTTCTTATCACATTATCTAGGTGGGCATATTCAAAGCTGAAACTGTATCCGTACCTCTCACCTGAACAAAACTCGCCTCAAGGGGACGCTGCAGAGATGCCTCAGGAGGTAAAGAGCCTACGGCATAAACAGGAGGACCCAGCCTGGATGGCCTGCACTATATAAAAGGATAGGCATGATGGGGTGCGCCTGTACCCCGAGAGTTTGGGTAGGGCTCACAGGTAGCACCCCGAGAGGATGTAGTTTCAGTGAGAGACCCTGTCTACAAAATTAAGGTAGACTGTGGAAGAGGGTGCAGAATGTCTTCCTCTGGTCTCTGCCATGCCTACACAGTGATCACAACTACACACACACACACACACACACACACACACACCTGCCTCAGAACAGATAAGCCTTCCTGTAAGACACAAACCTTTGAAGCTCTCAGAAGAAAGCTAGGCAGAAGCAGTGCACTGACCAGGACTCCTAGCCCAGACCCACAAACAGGAAGCATAAAATGGGTTCAAATCAAGTTAAAACGATTATAAAATGTTTATAAAACTAAGACTGGGGTGAAGAGTCAAACTGCAGATGGAGAAAGCACCTGTGTACAGAATGGAATCCAACACACAAGAAGCAAAATTGTGACCAATGCAAGGCAAGTAACCCAACCAGGCAGTGAGACATCAAATGAAGAAACACAAGTTTCAACAAATGTGTGTGTGTGTGTGTGTGTGTGTGTGTGAGTGTGTATGTGAGTGTGTGTGTGTGAGTGTGAGTGTGTGAGTGTGTGTGTGAGTGTGTGAGTGTGTATGTGAGTGTGTGTGTGTGTGAGAGAGAGTGTGTGTGAGTGTGTGTGAGTGTGACTGTGTGTGTGAGTGTGTATGTGAGTGTGTGAGTGTGTGAGTGTGACTGTGAGTGTGTGTGTGAGTGTGTGTGTGTGAGTGTGACTGTGTGTGAGTGTGTGAGTGTGTGTGTGAGTGTGAGTGTGACTGTGTGTGAGTGTGTGTGTGTGAGTGTGTGTGTGAGTGTGACTGTGTGTGAGTGTGTGTGTGAGTGTGTGAGTGTATGTGTGAGTGTGAGTGTGAGAGAGAGTGTGTGTGTGTGTGTGTGTGTGAATGTGTGTGTGAGTGTGAGTGCACTCCCTTTAGTCCTTAGGGAAATAAAAATAACAGCTACAGTGGAGTCCTTTGACCCCAGGCAGAAAGGCAATACCAACATCACAAAGCAGCAAGTCCTGGGGAGGGTGCAGGGGGAAGGCAGAGCTTCTCTCTAGAAAGAAAATAGGTCGGGCCAAGGTGGAAATCGCTGAAATAGACTGATCCTTCCTTCTGAGTTGGGCATTTGAATAAGATGGTCCCTAAGTAGTCTTGGCATTTGAATACTTGGGATCCAGTAGGTGGCTCTTGGGGAAGAATCAGGAGGTGTGGCCACCCTAGAAATTTGTCCCTCAGGGCCAGGCTTGAGGATTTCAAAGCCTCCTGCCCTTCCAGGTCTCTTCCTTCTGCTTCCTCTATGTGGGCGGGGACTTGATCTCTCAGCTGCCCCAAAGTCCTCCCTTCCAGCCTGCAGTGGCGCTCATGATCTTGATAGTGACAGACTCCTGCCAATATCTCTGGAACCACAATTCCTGAAGAAACCTTTCCTTCTCTGGATTACCTCAGTCACAGCAACGTAGAAAATAAGCAACGAGTCTATTCTTCAATCTATATCAGCGTCCCTTACCACAGAGACACGGGCACAGTTTGCTGTGGTTGTTGCTGGACTGCTCAAGTGCCACATTACAGGACAAGCCAGGAACCCATCAACAGGCGAACATATAAAGAAAGCCTGGTCTGTCCACACCGAGGGGAGAGATTCGGCCAGCAGGGAAATGAAGGGATTTCATTGGTGTCAGGAAGTGAGTGTGGCTGGATGTTAAAGCCTGACTCAGGGACAGACTTTTCCTCATTATGGAAATCAACAGAAGAAAGAGATTTGTTAGGGACATAAAGAGGAGGGGGAGGGGCCACAGAGTATAAGGTTGAATGTGTTTGAAGTATATTAAATTCAAGTATGGAAAATGTAGCCAAAAATATTAAAAATAAAAAGGCACCACACCACACTACTGATGGCTTCTCTCCGTCCTGGAGGTCTCTGCCAGCGTGGTTAGCCCCACGCAGTGTCCGCTTCCCTCACGGCTCCCTTGCAGCTCTCCCTGCAGACTCTGCTCACATTCCCTGCATCTGCCCCTTGGTTACAGTCACAATTCCCAGGAACCCGGTAAAATCAAAAGTCTAGAAGCTTGTAATTTATCAATCATAGTGAAATCAATTACCAAGTACTTTAAATAATTAATGCATGATTCTCAAATGCCAAGCACTTACTAGATTACAGGTATAAATTTATCATAGAACAAAGAATAGGTTTTTGTTTGTTTGTTTGCTTAAAAAAATATCCAGCTTGGCTACATAAGGTATATTTCTGAATGTATGTTACAGAGCTTTTAGAGAAAGGTCCTGAAGACTCACCACCACCACCACCACCACCACAACCACCACTACCACCACCACCTCCATCACCATCATCACCACCATCACCACCATCACTACCACCATCACCACCACCACCACCACAACCACCACTACCACCACCACCTCCATCATCACCACCATCACCACCATCACTACCACCATCACCACCACCACAACCACCACTACCACCACTACCACCATCACCATCATCACCACCATCACCACCATCACTACCACCATCACCACCACCACCATCATCACCACCATCAGAGGATTAATTCTCTGATGAACTGGTATGGAACATGAGGTCTGAAGTGGAGTCAAATAGAGGAAGATCACTGGGGACATGTGCTTGGGGACCACAAGTTGTCCTGGCCCCTTCCCGAAGACCAGGTCTCTGTACCTTCCACGTACCAGGACATCGACAACAGCCACTGCCATATGCTCCCAATACCACATTTCCTTTATAATTGCCACAGACCGAGACATCTAACACAGGGAGCCGACATGACAATCACTCTTCAGTCTGTAAGTTCTTCTAGCACAGGGAGGAGCTGCTACCTCTCACTATACTTTTATACCTGACTTCTCACTACCATTGAGGTCCTAGTAGATTCTCAACAGCACATCTTAAAGAACTCCATTCTTTATTGGTTTTGAGATCTGTTTTCTATAAGTTAGAAGTCCATGGGCTCATCCATTTATATTTATATCCGTTCACATATTAATTTTAACTTTTTCATTTAGCTTCTCTCTTAAGTCTAGGAAACGTTATAGCTTTAATACATTTAAGGACCCCCAGGCCAATATCTACAAACGCAGCACACACAGAGGCATGCCTTCTGTCTCTGACACTCACGCTTCATTTTCAGTCCTACAAATAATTACAAAAGCCAAGCACGAAACAGTCTTTTTTCCTTCATTTTAAAAGAGTAAATATGTGCATACATTTTTATATTTCTGTTTCTTTTAGTCAAAATATAATATATGATACATAATTTTCTTAAACTTGGTACTTCACCAAGTAATATTATTCCAGGTCATGGAAATATAGCAAAACATGTTAATACTTATTTTCACATAGCTGCAAAAAAGAATATTTTATCATAATTTTATTAGTTTATTCTCTCATATATTACAACTCAACTGCAGTTTCCTCCCAGTGTGCCCCCCTATATTTTATCATATTCACATCAATATTTAAACATGTCAAAAATGTTTGAATTGTTTCCAGTCTTTAATATCGATGACTGGTCCTGCTGCCTTGCCTGCCTTGTGCATTTAGGACAATGACCGAGCTGACTTTGTGGAACTTAAGAGCAACTGCATGTAAAAGGTAAAACTTGCCTTCCCATCTCCAACAACGTCAGAGAACATGTCTTCTTATAACTGTGATTGTATCAATTTCTTATTGCTATGGCAACAAATTGTCAAAAATTTAGTAGGTTGGAACAACAAAACACAGTTCTGGTATCAGAAATTCAAGATGCATCCCATTCAGACAAAATGAAAATGCCTTCACAGGGCTCTGTTTCTCCTGGAGGCCTGGGTAAAGGTTGGTCTCCTCATCCTCTCCAGCCTCATGGTCTTTCCCATCTTAGCAGCCAGCAACGTCATCACCTTGCCCTCTGCTCTTGTGAATCTGCCCTCTATCTCCTCCGACTCCGCCCTCTGCTCCCATGACTCCGCCCTCTGCTTCTCTGACTCCGCCCTCTGCTCCCCTGACTCCGCCCTCTGCTCCCATGACTCTGCCCTCTCCTCTGACTCTTCTTTCATTGTTAATATTTGTGACTCCATTGGGCCCGTCCATATAATCCAGGACAACCAATGTTTGTTTTCAAACATTTATTTTTGTTATAAAGGGGGAATCTGAGTTTTCTTTTGTTTGTTTAAAAGTTTTTTATACGTTTGTGAACTTTCTATTTATATTGACCATTTTTCATTGTTTTTAAATGTTTATTTTGAAAGCTATTCATATTATAAGCTCTGCATCTATTTATAATCTGGTTACATAAGACTTGGAACAGATTCAGTTGTTTTCTTTTCCACACAGCTCTTTTGCCAACACAATTTCAGGAAGAACAATCTCACCTTTTCCTTACAGACTGATATAGAGTTTCATTCACTACATTTCTATATGAAACTTGATCTATGTCTAGATTTCTAACTGTGCTTAAATTTAGATATTTATTATAAACTATTCCATCTGTTACACAACTGCTTAGATATGACAGAAATTTAATAATCTGTTAGTTAAAATGAATAACTGAAATTGAGGTGTTTTTGTATCTTGTCCTTACCCATATGAATTAGAAGGGTGCACGGTTTTGTGCCTCTTTATCCCCCAGTGAGCAGAACTGTGCACTGTTCAGTTCCATGAACAATGAAGAACATCAATAGTCAATATTCTTTTAATTTCCCAAAAATTTTTTATTGGATATTCTCTGCATTTACATTTCAGATGTTATCCCTTTCCCACAATCCCATCCCCCTCTCATTGCCCCCATGAAGGTGCTCTTCTCCCAACCATCCTCTCCCACCTCAGCACCTTGGCGTTTCCTACACTGGGAAAACGAGCATTTACCAAGGCCTCTCCTCTCATTGATGCCAGACAATGCTATCCCGTGCTGCATATGCAGCTGGGCCATGGGTGTCTCCATGTGAACTCATTGGTTGGTGTTTTAGTCCCTGAGAGCTGTGTTGGGTTTGGATACTTAATAATTTTGTTCTTCCCATGGGATTGCAGACACTTTCAGCCCCTTTATTTCTTTCTCAACTCCTTCATTGGGGTCCTCGTGTTCAGTCTGATGGTTAGCTGCAAGCATCCTCCTCTGTATCAGTATGGCTCTAGCAGAGCCTCTCAGGATGCATCCATATCAGGTTCTTGCCAGTAAGCATTACTGGGCATCAGCAATAGTGCTTGGGTTTATTAGGTGAATATGGGGTGTATCCCCAGGTGAAGCAGTCTCTGGATGATCTTTTCTGCAATCACTGCTCCTCTATTTGTCCTTTTATTCCCTCCCATGAACGTTTTGATCTTCCTTTTAAGAAAGACTGAGGCATCCGCTTTCTGGACTTCCTTCTTTTGAGCTTCATAAGTTCTGTGGATGATTTCTTGGGTATTCTGAGCTTTTTGGGCTAGTATCCACTTATCAGTGAGTGTATACCATGAGAGTTCTTTTGTGACTGGATTACCTCACTCAGGGTAATAGCTTCAAGTTCTACCCATTTACTTAGGAATTTCATGAAGTCATTGTTTTTGATAGCTGAATAGTAGACCATTGTGTAAATGTACCACACTTTCTGTATCCATTTCTCTTGAAGGACATCTGGGTTATTTACAGGTTCTGACTATTATAAATAAGGCTGCTATGAACATGGTGGAGCATGTGTCATTATATGTTGGAGCTTCTTTTGGGTATATACTCAGGAGTGGTATAGCTGGGTCTTCAGGTAATATTATGTCTAATTTTCTGAGGAACCACCAGACAGATTTCCATAGTGGCCACACCAGTTTACAACCCCTGGGAGTTCACACTTCCTTCCGGCCCAAGGCCAGACCCCGCTAATAGTCAAAATTCTGAAAAAATGTAAAACGCAAATGGCTGACAGCCGATCTCTGTTCAGACACTTTGGAATTGAGTGTGACAGCCAATGAGAGCAGAGCGTGAGGCACAGAGGTGTTCCTCCTTCCCAGATAAAGGACAGAGGCTCTGTAATGCTGCCATCTCTGTCCAGAGGCTGAGAGAAGTAGATCCGGAACTGGAGCCAGGGCCTCAGGCTTCGAGTTCAATGCTCTATGCACTACAGATAATGGAGCCACAGTTTTGACATAGATTTCACTATTCTGTACGCTTTGGCTTTCAAACTAAGTTTATCTGAGTGATATAAACAGTGGTAAGATCTAAATGCCACTGCCGTCCACATGCAAGTTGATTGTTCACCAGCAAGAGAAGTCAGGAGAACTAAAGGAGCTATGAAAAATCCATTTTAAACACTGCCGAGGATGACAAAACACAGTACAATCAATGGTGCTGTTTTTTAGGTAGTTTTACTTCTGTGCATAGGTGTGTATTGGCTCATGAATGTCACATGTGTGCAGGTGTTCACAGAGGCCAAAGGCGCATTGTACTGCCTGTAGCTGCTGGTTAAGAGCACCCCTGAATATTAGTGAAAGGATAAAAAATATAGTCTAACCCCTCCAAGGACCCCCCAAGCTACCTCACTCTAAAGGAACCTTAACCCCCACGCCTAAGTAGCCCTAAATACCTTAAATTCCAGAACCTGCTGTCTGCCAGTAAGTAGAGATATAAGGCCACACTTCTTGCTGTTCTGGAGCCTGCTTTCTGTATGAAACTGGGTGAAAGGGCGTAGGACAGGCCCTTGGATACACGAGCCAGGCCTAGTAAGTTAACAGGATTTAAGCTGACTTAACAGCTTATCAAGCTTCTGCAAACTGCGCGCACCACAGAAACCCACCGCCCCAGTGACTTATCCTGACTACCATTGGTTCGTGGAGTGTGGGCTTAGATAGTTTAACACAATTGGTCCCCAGAGCATAGGCTTAGATAGTTTTACACGATTGGTCCCCGGAGCCTGGGCTTGGATGGTTTACAATGATTGGCCTAGAAAGTGCGAGCTTAGATAATTTAAAATGATTGGTTTGTGATTCACGGGCTTTGCCATGATTGGTTTGGGATTCATGGGCCTTGTTGTGAACCCTATAAAAGCTGTCTCAATCCTGCCCTCGGGGTCTGAAGTCCTCTATTCCTGCATGGTGTACAACTGTGGGCCCCAGCGTGCTTGGAATAAAAATCCTCTTGCAGTTTGCATCAAGACCACTTCTCGTGAGTGATTTGTGGTGTTGCCTTTCCTGGGATGGAGCGTGGAGGTCCTCGCTTTGAGAATCTAACATTAGGAAGCTAGGTTGGTTGGACAAGCAATAGGTGCTCTTAGCCCCAAAGCCTTCAAGTTTAGTTTTTGTTCAGTTACCTCAACTTAATAACAGACTATGAAGATAACTTTTGAAACAGTATAAACAGTTCTACCAGAAGAAGTCTGGGAGATGGCAACTCTTTTCAGGTACATGTAACAAAGGAAAAAGGATCACTGACATCAACCCCTGAGATTTTCTTCACTTTGAAGTTCTTGGTTTATCATTTCTAATAACAAAAGAAGAAGAAAAACAAAATGAAATCAACACAGATAGGACTTCACCGTAATGCAATGGTTAAAATCCACCGTTTTACCTTGAAAAGTACGAGGAAGCGGGCTGGGGAGAGGATTCTCTGGGCAAAGTATTTTTGGCAGAAATGTGTTGAAAAACCCGAGTTTGGGTCTCC